>NC_090438.1:133666222-133967472 GCF_031143425.1 Pleurodeles waltl
TGTATACATTTGCAGCTGAAAAAAGAGGACCGGAGAAAAATAGTCTGAAACCAGCCTCTTTCACACTAGGCCCGGGATAAATGTTCGTTGTGCTGTCTTAATCTCACCTAATTTCCAGCCTTTTGTGTTGCGCTTATTACACAAAAATGCCCGAAATCACACCATTACGTCACATCCTATCATTTTCCATCCATTCAGGGAGAAATCCTAGCATGGCAGTAAAATGAATGACCAGAACGTGATCAGCTGCAGTTCATTTCATGGTCATTTAGCACTATTTATTAGCGCAAAATATATCCTTGCCTCCAAAATGGATGCGGGAACACATTTCAAGCTAGAAAATAGTCCTAAATGCCAGTTTTTCTGTTCGCATGATTAGCCCAAAAATGTTGCACACTTATAAAGGGAAATCGTATGAATTTGACTCACCCCTATTTCACAACCCTTGTAAAAGTGCATGTAAAGGGCTATCACCTTTTCAAGAGAAAATATCACCTATTAGTGACAAGAGCGGTCACTTAAAAATATTTTGTGTAAAAGTATTTGGATTCTATATTAACTTTTAAACGTGCCTCTGTTATAACCATCATTTGAGAATGGATTACTCAGGTCAAATGTGATTTTGCATTTTATTTGCTGTTTTAAATTGACATTTAAATGGGTGGCAGAAGCTCTCTGAGCACCACAGGGCAAGCGGGAGTTACTGGGACACTACCCAGGTTGTTGTTACCTTGCCTGGCCTACTGGGGCACTAAAAACTCAACGCCAAGTATACCCTTTGAGCATTTGACCCTCAGGGTGGGGGCAGCACAGTCTAAGGCTTTTCAGGGAACTAGAGTGCAGGAACAGACTCTAAACTCAACAGTTACCAAACAACATGTATAATTATTGTCCAATCCAGTGCTTATCTCTTATAAAAAATATTTTATTATGCCAAAACAAAAAACAAAAAGCAATATGCCTATTGTCAAAGGACAGTCTGTGATATCTGAAAGTGGTGGGGTGAAATACTTCTAGTTCTTATTCTAGTAGTCCAACTTCTTCACCTATGCTCACTCACACTCATTCAAATGCAAATTCCCTCACATGTTCATTCTCACTCACTCAATTTCAAACTCATTCTAACTTAGTCTCAATTATTGTTTCTCTGACTTTCACCCACACATACATTGTCATGTATACTTACGCACACACACATTTTCATTTGTTATTTTTTGAGTTTTCCTAAAACTCCTCCAGACTATGGTTTGCATTTGGAAAAAACAGCAATATCTCTGATGCACTAAAAGTTTGTGGGTGACAATGTAAACTTTAAAAACCTGCTATCCCTCATTTCACACAATGACTGTATCTTTACCTTTGACTATGGACAGCAGTCTCCTGCCTGTCAGCTAGTTCTGCCCTTTACAGATACCACATATGTACATGTATGTATGAATATTTTTCCCCGTCTGGTATTGTGGATGTTGCCGGTGAATAAAATACATCTGGCATTGTGTTGAAAGATGTACACTCAATAGTGCAGGCCTCCTGACGCAAAGTTAGGTTGCACAGGAGGGGGGCGTCCAATAGAGGAGGTGGCTGCGTCTTTACTGTCACAAAGCATTGTTTAATAAGCTCTAAATGAAGTGGAGGAACCGTGGTTTGGACAGACAGGACATCAGTTGACTACTGGTGGATGTTCCATTAGGGCTAAACCAACCCCACACAAGGCCTTTTGCCATCATTGTCTAGTGCGGCCCTTCAAATATGGCTTAGAGCAGTGGTCTCCAAACTTTTTAATGCCGCGCTCCTCCCTCCCCCCAAGTTGAAAAATTAAAATCATTGGGCCCCCCCCACAGAATTTTTCACAAATATTTTTATAAATATGGCAATGTTTAAATATGTCTAGACCTATTTAAACATTGCAGTTAAGTACTGTTACCTTTTTAAAAATGCAATAACATGCTTCTGCTTAAAGCAAAGGCCTGTTATCTGTATAATGCTGCTTTTGGCCAGAGTCTGGCATCCCCCCTAGGATCACGTGAGGCCCCCCAGGGGGCCCGCCCCCCAGTTTGAAGACCTCTGGCTTAGAGGCTACACTAAAACTCCGATTTGGCAGATCAGCTACCCCAGAATATCCTACTACCCAGTGGAAAATTTCCAGGGAGGGACTGCTTAGATTATTACTCCACTGAAGAGAAGCAAGCTGGGATTCAGTAAAATATGAATTACTGCTGATTAAATATAACAGTTCCCCATATGTTGGGTTAGCTGGCACATGAACATGCTTTACACCGAGATAGAGAAATCTACCACATTCTAAGCGATTGAAACAGAATCAGTTTTTTTAAGGCAAACACTGAAATGCAAGCGACGTCAAATGGTGATGAGAGCAAAATAAGTTGTCCAGAGTGCTCAGCAAGTGAACTCTCGCAGCTGATGGCTGCAGTAATCTTAAGATTTTGAGTTTTGGATTCCCTGGCAAGGAAGAATCAGCTTTCTGAGGCTGGTGAACCAGGTACTATTAAATTGGGTAACCATAACAGCCTCTTATTTTCATAGCTGCATGAAGCAATATATAGAAAACTAGTAAAAAATAATCTGACCTTGTGTAATGTAATTGGTGCTCATGTAAAGCGCCCCAGTGCTCTTGACTGAGTTTACGCTATATAAAAATGCAGCAAATAACACCACTTCTATGCTGTATGTTTGTGAAAGAGTATGGCATCCTCTCCAGCAGGGCCCGGTGGAGTCCAACCACATTATTGTGTTGGCCGAAGCAGGTGATGAATGTTTAAACACACTCTAGCCACAGTGCGTCTACATTGTAATGTAGCCCCGACCAAGCAAACCTACACCGATTCCTTTTGCATAGATGTCAACATTTCAAAAGCGGGCAGTGGTAGATTAAAAAAAAAAGAGAATATATTCCCCCATGGGCTTCAATTGAACCAGATTTAACTTCAGGCGGGAGACAGCCAAAATAAAGCCTTTTTGGCTTAAAAAAGCGGGAGTCTCCTGCCTCAATCGGGTGCATTGTCATGCGTGCTTTTGAAGCAATTACTCCTTTTCCAAATCTGTACATGAGGACGTTACTATTTATGCTTCTCTCTCGAACGCCAGGGCGGGCAATAGCGTCCATAGTTCCCTCTCACCTGAGCAGGATACCTGCAATCAAACAGAGACCACTTCAATACTAGGCCCCTGCAAAACATGTTGTCAGTTTTTCCTCTATTCGCTAAGTACGTGATGGTCTAATGAACAAATAAACACTGGGGCATGTTGGCTTTGAAAAGCAAATTCACCCACTGGTGAACGTCTTGGCAGTTAGACGCGGGCTGCGTAAGTTGTTTGTTGCCGCAGTAATGTATATCTAAATTTGAACTGCTCCTCGCTCGCCTCCCACGCACGCGCGCGCTTCTGGAGGCGACACGCGACAGCGTTCAGCGCGCGCAGATGCACGCCATATCGCCTCGCGCGCCTCCTGGGCGGGAGTATGCTGGGAAGGGAAAACGTCACCCTGTGCAGGAACCAGCGCTTTTAAAACTCGCACCCACCACACTGTAGGCCACCACGGTGCTCCGTGGTAAGGCCGGGTTTCAAAATCTTGTACAATCCCCTTTACACAGAGGCCAACTGCCTGATGTACAAACATTTTTATGCATCCAAATGCAACTTGGGAGCAAAATGGGCATCCACACTTCTACATTCCACACACCGTGAGCATATTACCGTCGTGCCCCATTTTTGCCTAGTGCGGAATGGAGCAAACACGTTTATCCCCTTCTGGTGTTACAGAAAGGATGTCGTACCGCGGCTAAAATGAGACAGTGGATCGTGGTACCCTTCTTAAACGTTTATAACGTATGTTTGGTTATTTATCACGTTATGTATGACAGAGATTTTACCACTGGAAACCACGTCCAGCCTTTAAAATGTAAGCCAAGCTTGCGTCAAACATCCAGTGCGCCATTTGTCAAAAGTATAGAAGAATGTTTCCACTTAACGCTACAAAAACAATGATAAATTAGCATGGGCTATGCTCCATGTCGCAAACATTTACGGTCCCATGACACTCCCCTCTCTTTACGCCTCAATTCTATGCAGCAGGCAGCCTGCAGCATCTGTTTCCTGAGTTTAGCCTATATGTATCAAGCATAGACAGAGCAATAAACGGTATTTTTTGCAGTTGTTGGTAAGCTTGAACAAGTGCTGTTATCAGATGGATCTTTACATTCAAGGTAGCAAACCTGGAGACCTTAGCACAAACTTGTCACTTTTGGCTCAGAATCAGAACTTCCACGGTGGATCTCAATGGCAAACTTTAAGCCTTTTACATATTTTTTTAACATAGCTTTGCATTATGATAACCTTAAGTCAACCTGTTTACCGTGTGTCATGCCTGCACAATAATAGTTCCACTGCCTGTATCAAGGCAACCGCTTTCGAAATTATCCGACTCAGCGTAGCGTAAGAATTTCAATAGTGTTAAATTTAGCAGATGTCGGAAAGAAAGCCAAATATAACTGACACAAACGTGGTTTCTTTTTAAAGAGATGGATGGCAGATACAATGCACTCTGTGAAGTAAATGCATTGCCTCTAGTCTGATGCAAGGATGTGAGGGGGCAGCACAATGACAGAAGAAGAGGATCCCGCCCACTGCATAGTAAGCCCTTTGGACCCACCAAACACTTACTGAAAAATTAAACCCCGCCCCTGTAAGAGATCACATATTCACTAAAGTTGGTCAAGAGAGAGAGAGAGAGGGACAGAATGGGCCCTCTAATGATTACACGGGAAGAGAGGCGACCAAATGATGAAATTGCTGGCTATGAAATTTGGGTGATGTTCCAGGCTGTGGCATATGACAAAAAAATAAATTGTTTTTTTTTTCTGGCATTTTATCTCCTTGTATCGGAAATGTAAGGACTGCATGTGGTCTATGATGATCCTATGCCCTACTACGCCTACGTTTCTAAAAGGCAAATCACTACACTGTAAAGCTAGATCCGCTCTACACCAAATATAGAATGAAAAATAGATTCACAAAACACATCAATCCACAAATATGGCGGGTCTGCGGTGCCTTCCTATGCACTAATAATCCCTGAGCGTGCCCATTTACTCTCTTCATCATAAGCAGTCCATGGCTTACAGTGGCTGAAAGGGAAATTTAGAAGTGCAGGTACTCACTATCCCACAAAGTACCCATTTGCAACTGAGAAGTGCTGGTACTCTTCAATTAATTGCACTCTCGATGATAAGTGCTTTTTTAACTGAAGGTGTATGGCACTATGGGGCATATTCAAGAGCCCCTAATACCATTATAACGCCACATTAGCTTAATTTTTTGACACTAATGTGGCATTAGAAGGCCAAAAATGCTTCACTATATTTACAAAGTGGTGCAATGCATGCATTGTGCCAATTTTGTAACCCTTTGCGCCTCATTATGCCTGCGCCAGGCTAGGGGGGGCCGAAAAAAATGTCGCAAGGAAATCTAACTAATTTCCTTGCGTCATTTTTTTGTCACTTTTTACGTCTGCTCAGAGCAGGCGTTAAAAGGGGGCATGCCATTGCATACAATAGGCCCCTATGTACTCTGCAGGAGTAGCGCCAATATTTTGGTGCTACTCCTGCAGAACACATCAATAGAGTAAAAAAAAAAAAAAAAATACGCTATTGCCCCCTACCCTGCACCATGGTGCGGCGTATTCTAAATACAGTGCACACATGGTGGCGGTGGGGGGGCGCTAAAGGGCGCAAGAAAAGTGGCACTGCATTGCGCTGCAGCGCAACTTTTCTTAAATATGCCCCAAAGTGCCTAACAGTACCAGCCCCCTTAAAGCCATGGTGGCTCCCGGGAAATCAAGCAAATGTCCCTGACTGGCAAGAAATCAGCCTGCTCTAGAGGAAGATGCCTCATCTATTGGACACTGATAATCTGTATATCGTTTGTTAACACAGAGATCTCCAAATGAGCAAGATGTTACGAACGCGGAGATTTAAAGTCCCATTAATCTCAAGGCAGAAATACTGCCATTTCCTCAAAACCAATTTGGAAAATATAGGTGGCTAAAATGATTGATTTAGCCCAAAAAAGAACCCTAGTCCAGGTAACTGACAGATGAGGAACATGCAATCATCATTATACAACAGCATAAACTGATTAAAAATAAATGTCAGTCTTCAAAATCATTTTGGAGGCGGTGGAGACAAGTGGAATGGCCCTTCTGTGCTGTGCACCCATAAAACACTTCTCGATACAAAGACTTACCGTTGTTAGGTACCTAGAATGAGTACTGCAGTCAATCACTTAGTTGTATAGTGAAACAAACATGAAAAGAATGGCATCTATGAACTGCTGCTGATAAAGAGAGATCAAATGAATACATGAAGGTTTCCAAGGCCTTCCTGAATTCAAAAGTTGTTCAATATTTCTAAGAACAGCTCTAGCTTTTGAATTTTGCAGAACTCCCAGTTCTCATGCATAGGCCGAGTATGTGCCATCCCGTAGTGCATCACCATAAACCCCCCGGCACCTATAACAACTCTTGCTGCAGTTGCATTATCCATCTCAGGTGGTACCTCATTTTCCCTCACAACCTAAATCAGAAATTAGATGCAGAAATCATGTAATTTGTGTAGTCCATTGTCATCCATGAGTCAAAACATTACTCGAAAAGCTTTAACCTTATTGCTCACAGATATGTGCTAGCACCATTTTTCTTCAAAAATAAGTCGGCACCAGCTAGCGCAATCTTAGATGCATAATGCAGGGCAGATGTTGTCAATCAGGCTCCGCGTTTTGGAAAACACCTGAACAACATGTGCGATCTTTTATTGGATAGCGGATAGAGATGAAGTACCACTTTGGTGTCATCGGCATAGCTCTGGAACCCAATTCCAATATCCCCAAAAAGATGATGTAAAGACTCAATAGAAGGTCTCAATACTAAAGGGGATATTCAAAAGCACTAAGCAAACTCCATTACAAAATCAGCTAAATCCGTGCATCTCGGTCACCCTGAGGGTGAAGAAAGACTCTGTGCTCACAGATAGCAACCTCCAGGGGGCACACACCGCGCGCACTATGCCATGATTTGTAAATAGTTCCATTGCTAAATATCAGCAGGAGGCCTGTCCAGTGGCTAACAGTGCTGGTGAAAACAATAACTGACGTGCAATTAGTGCAGGTACAAACCACGGTAATAAATCAAAAACCACGAGAGAACACTCGAGACCTTGCTGGAAAATGCAGCTGATATACCGTAGGACCTAAGGGCTGGAACAGTAGGACAAGTCGGTCTGTTTGAGAGATAATTTGTTCTGTTTACAGGGCCAGCAACAATCATGGGTCTTCCCTTTTGGCATTGCCAATGCTTTTTTGAAATTGCTGTTCAGCTTTGGCAAAAAGGAAAATGTAATGTTAATTGCTGATGCTGATTAGCATGAGTAAAAAAACAACAAAATTCCCCCAAACGATAATGTGTACACATGCATGCGTTATCATAAAAGTACACCGCTGCCTCATAATGGTATGGGGGGAGCGGCATGATGACCTATAAGTGTGCATGCATCACATATGCACTCGCATATGACACACAGGCCATTTTGACTTTTCTTAACTTACCATTCCAAGATGGAGAACAAATGGCGGGGTGAATAAAAAAAAAAAGTTGTGCATAAGTCAATTTACACAAAGGATAGTCCAGATAGCAAATTGCAGCTGCTGGCTAATTCTAAAATGTTTGTTTTTTTAATTAAAAAATGGCACAGACTTACAAAGCAACAAATGAGCAGGTATTGGGCAAGCAAGTAAATGTGTGGCAGCAGTGGGCTGATGTGTGACAGCCGTAAGCTGGGAAGGAGGGGGGCGAAGGTGGAAAGGTTATTCAAAATAAGTAGAGTGGCATAAAAAAAGGTTGTAGAAGCAATGGATGAGCTGGGGATGCAAAAGCAAACTGTAGAGCATGACGGCGGGTGTATGGAGGGGGAAGTAGGCATAGAGGGGAGAAGTTGAGTGAGCAAGAAAACAGATGCTTTACCACCGAGTGCTCATAGCACAAGACAAAAGTAGTTTCCTGCGCGTAAGTAGTACAAGGATACAATGCATTCAATCAAAAGGATATTAGGCTAAAGATGAGAAAGGAAACCCACCAAATAAGAAGCAAATTAAATTTACAAGTAAGGAAACCAATGCTAAGCAAGTGGTGAACCACTTGATCTTTTGACAACAGACAGCTAAAGCTGTCTTTAAGCGAGACCTACAAATGCTATCTCAGAAATCACAGGCATGGTGGTACGGCACAATCTAGATATTCACTCTGAAGTACATCTGTAAGGAGTAACTAGTGAGAATACTAAATCATACATTGAACAGCTTGCTAGCTCCTTGATCAGTAGAAGTTGTACAGGTTAAATATTTCATGCGAAGCTGTTCCCTTCTGGCTGTTCTTTAAAGCATGGAAAACTACGAGCTGCCTTTGCCAGGATATGCGCCAGCGAAAACAGGTCATG
The DNA here is from genome assembly GCF_031143425.1 of Pleurodeles waltl. NCBI lineage: Eukaryota > Metazoa > Chordata > Amphibia > Caudata > Salamandridae > Pleurodeles > Pleurodeles waltl. The sequence goes on from NC_090438.1 coordinate 133,674,727, forward strand.
CAGTCTTTATTCATTTACGTTTCATGTAGGTGGGGTTTGGGCATCCTGCACAGTGCAAACACTCGAGACAACAACAACAAGAGGGGAAAACAGGCACTGGGCCTGAGAGACCAGTGCAGGAATGGCACACAGCACAGACCTTGTGGCCAAGTTCTAACAGGGAGAACAGCAGCAGGAGGAATGCCTAAGAGCAGAACCTGGCAAAGAAATAGAAATGGAGACACGTTTTGGATCCAGGAGAACAATATGCCAGGAAAGAAAACGCTGCAACAATAAGAGTATCCGAAAAAATCATGCGATTTAGTACCTGAATTGGGGTGCTGGCGAGTTTTCCTTTTTTTGGACAACTCCCTCTGTAGCGCCTATCTGGATGAATTTCCGGTGACTGCATCGGAATGCTGATGCTGGTGGACTCCACAGTGATGCCAGTCTCATTCAGCTGGAATAGGATTTCACAGCAGCATTGGATTTGCATTTCTCCAGGGATGTGTTTACTGTTTAGTTTATGCGTGCTGCAGGTTTGTATTTGTGCTGCTGTGCGTGATCATTCAGGGCCAGCCACAGCTGAGGACTCCTGCAATGCTGGAGCTGTTTCCGAGATGAGGAGGATGCACTTGAGTTAGGACCAGGAGCGAGGGATAGTAAAAGTGGACAGCTGAAGAGGGCAAAAGGTAAACGTCAGATGCCACAACCTTTACACCAGTAACCAGGGAGAAGCCTTCCTACTGGGAACCTTTGACCGGTTCTTATTAGAGCTACCCGAGGCATCTCTCGGGTTTATCCTGCGAGAGAAATCCCTGGCTCATGAAAACCATAAATGGCGTCTATTAGACACACGATTCATCCCTGCACCGCTGCTGGAAGACAGGTGGATAATGAACCCAGTGGTAGTCAGGGTAATTTCCAGGAGTCCATAGTTTAGCAGCCGTGAGGTAATATAGTCTTTCCCCAGATTTTCTGACTGCTCAGTGAACTGTCAGGTGGCACTGTCAGAGATCGAATAATTCATTTGGCAGACGGTGCACAGGGTTCACTTTAAAATGCAAATAAATGTACAGGAGTCAGGAGAGGCACTGCTGAAGGCTTAGAGCTAACTTGCTCCCAAAAAGAATAGTTAACACTCACATACATATATCCACAACAGACCATTGTGGAATACAGCTAGTAAATCCCGAATGAGGTATTCTCACAGTGCGTATGTGAGGTAGATTTATTTGTGTCTTAACTCAAATCCAGCTCACCACCACACGTGTGTTTAATGGTTTTTACAAATGGAATCAGGAACCTCAACAGGGCTTTAGATAAGATGTACTAACCAAAGGAGAGATACAAGTACAGACGGGCTTGCCTGGTTTCAAGTTAAAAAAATGATGTTTTGCAAACAAGAGAGGACAGCATTTAATTTCTTATTAACTGAGCACACAGGACATGTTTACTGCAATGGTATATTTTTCCACCCGGGACTGTGAAGTGTTAGAAGCGTTAACCTTGTACTGTCAAGAACTAAAACAGCAAGGTCCTTACCTGTCCTGACATGACAACTGTATTGGTGGTGTGGGTCAGCTAAAAGCAGGGGTGATGTACTGATGTATTCTAGTGCTTCGAAGTAAAGAGAACCGCTGCACCAGCATCTATCCATTTCTATTAAAGTTGGGAAACTGTCATAGGCCTTAAGAAGCAGCAAGGCCTACATCATGACTGTCTCTACTAAAACCTTCCCAAAAGAGCGACTAACAATATCGAGAACAGCTGTCGAGGAAATTCCTTGGGTCTCCCAGTACAAGGTATGCTAGGCTTCATAGGTTCCATGGCTGTAGCAAGCATTAAGAGTTGTAAGGTGCACCACATGCTAATGTTTTGGGAGTTAAACCAGCATATTTTCAATCCAGTTTCTTCCTTAAGAATCGTCAAGTATTGGAGTAGGTGGAGGTTATACATATTAGTGAAACAAAGTAGTGATTACGAAATATGAAAATGTGTTTTAGACTATATGCTGCAGATCCTATGGCACCGGGGGTAGCAAAAACGTGTACATCAATGCAAGTGAAACTCCATTGAATCCCTAGGATTTAAACCTTAAGTTAACACTACGTCTCCCAGGATTCCTTTTGGTTAGAATTTGTAATGTACTGCATTGCAGCATTTATATAGCGCTTAATCCCCTATTTGGGATCCTCAAGCGCTTACCTACACGGGTAGCCCAGCTGAAATCATCTTCTATGATGATTTAAGTAAGCCCAGGTATGTGTGAGGTTCTCTTGGTTGGAGGAATGCAGGAACATAATATAAAATGCTAAAACATCCTTTTTTGTTTGTGATTAATTTCCTTATAACTTTATTGACATATATAGACATATATGAACGTTTTTCTCACAATTGCATCATAATCTCATTACATGTATTTACAGTTTTGGGATGTGTGTATGTGACCCATTCTTGAACTCACAATTCTTTCTTTTTCCTGTTAGCTAAATTATTTAGTAGGCATTCCTGTCATAAAGTAAATGAAATTGCACTGATGTGATCTTACTATCTGTAGTGTATTCTGAGACCTCATGTGTGAGACCATGATTTACGCAAGTGTGGGGAGGGGGTGTTATGGGTGAGTGGATAACTGGTGATACATTCAGATTAACTGTGTTTTCTTCAGCCAACTTTAATATTTTTTAAACGCCCATTACTATCTTATCAGCAAAAGAAAATGCAAGTTAACCTTTAGAGCTATTTTTGCATAATTTCCCATAATTTTATACTCCACTGTTCCCAACCCTCAGTCCGGTGAGCCTCTATTGGCCTGCATCCAGTCCCTTCACTCCACCTAGAGTGCAGTTAATAAGTTACGCCTCTTCTGCAGTCTCATCCTTCTTGCACTTTTGTCATACGGCACCAAAGTTAGGACCAAAACAAAGCTTTTTGACCTGCTTTTAACTTGGCCTCTCCCTTCGACAGAGCAATACAAAATTTGAGATCAACTTACAAACTGCTTTCCAATTTCATACAGATTAATCGAATAGCACCAACAAAATTATGCCCTTTTTTAAACTTTGCCCAGCTGCAACAATCACACAGTAATGTAATCATGCTAAATGTAAGCCAAATCAAATGCAGATTTTTTCAAACAGCGCCAAAATAAGAAAATTAGAAATGAACTGCCATCAAAAGATCTTAGTTTATATCAAAAAGCATTTCATGCCTAAAGGGACTCCCGTCTCTCTCTCTTACCTCCAACATTGCTCACCATGCCCCCCATCCTCCTACAAAATTTCTCTCCGCTATGGATGTGCATGTGACTTGACTTATCTAATCGGAGCTAGCTCAACCAAGCAAGGACCAAATGTAATGCAGATATGTCAAACAGCACCATAGCCATTTGCAAGCCAAACCCGACTTTTCGATAGAAAATAAATCTTAACCATTACTGCAGAGCCACTATAGCCAACTGTGTAATATGCATACTTATAGGTAACGGTTAGCCTAGTATCCCTAAAATTCTGGGAAACAAAGTCAAGCATTTTGGGGAGATTAGGTATGTTTGAACCGACCATGAACTCCAACTTACATTTCAAGGGCCCATATTTTGAGGCAAAAATTCCACTATCCAAAATAGGTATTTGTGAAGATTTTGCTGATGATCTTTTGAACATTTTGCTACCCCTCCTATGGCAAACACCACTGTTTATGGATATAAGAACTAACCTTTTGATATTTTCCCCCACCACCTTGAGGTAGCACCAAAATCTGCAACAATGGCAGATCGAAAATGCACCAGAGGCAGAGAGAATTCAGTGGCATTTGTGAGATGATAATTCAGTTTGCTTGCTAGGCATTCATTTTAAACCCTTTTGTAATATTTTTTTCAACATGTTTGCAATGTTTTTGTTTATTTAAGCATGCAGAGAATAACTGTTTTGTTTCTTTGAAAAATCTTTTAAGAACACAAGTTCATATTAGGCTACAGCAACTGTTTTTCCACTCGATTGTCATGGAAGGAATAATTCTTAGATGAAAGAACATTTGCAAAATGCAGCTAGATTGGCTTGTTTGTTTAAATGGGATCATCCCGTCCCGTTCTCAGCTTATGAGCTCGTTGTACTGTGCTATGCTGACTCTGAGGTCGGCTGTAAATAGATGTGTCCTCTTCAAAAGGACTTAATGCTCCGAGCCAAAATCATTTTGCTTTGGACGTTGTCAAATGCACAATCATCTTGTTGCATGCCGTATGAGACTCCCCTTCCCTGAATGCCCAATTTCGAGCATCTGGCATCCTGGATTTGGATTTTAGCCCCAGCCTCACATTAATCCAGCATGTTTCTGAAGGCATTTGCGTATCCTTTGACTTGTGAGAGGTTCTGGACCCTGAGAAGTGCACAAAGCGTGCCTCATTGGTTAGACAGTGCACTATGATCCCTGTCATGGGTTTAGTGTGTAGCACGGTGGTGGTAGCGTACCGTGTTTTGTGTATCTGTAGCTGTGACCAGCCCTTTTTATATGGGTTACAGAAGTGGAGTTATGTGTAACGTTCCTCGGCTACACACAGGTCCTGGCCCTACATCCCCATTGATGTTTGTGTGAACGTCTATGTATACTGGATATTGTTTAACCAGCCCCTCGAGAGGGCTCTGCCCTCCGTGATAACACCCCCATCAGCATCCTAACACTGAGCCGATCATGCTGCAAATTCATTGTGGGGTTTGGGTTTTGCATCGCGTTTCCATGGACTCTGAGTTCGCGTGATCCCCACGCACTCCGGCTGGCCCAGAATTTAGCCTAATTATGTTTCTTCATGTTGAACGAGGTGGGAGACAGCCATTTTGGACCCTTTAGTTGAGGACTAACAGTAAAAAACCTATGGAATGTGGAACATATCGAACTTCATTCATGCGGGAGGAGGACTATTCTTAAGCAGTTGGCCCGGGCAGGAAGAGGGTGTTGAGGAGTAAGCCCTGCCCCCATTTTCCTCCAGACTCCAGACATGAAAGGTAGCCCTGTTCCCATGTGTAGGGACTGGTTCTTATTATCCCATCACTGCAGCTGTGCCCTCGTGAAATTACTGTAGAAAGTCCTGAGGCTCCCTCCTGATTGTCCATACTGGGGTGTGGTGCGGTGCCAGGAGGCGCCGATCAACTCTCACCAGTACCCTGTGTCAATCCTACTAGAGCAGCGGCATTTAACACGCTACCTGCACTACAGTGCCAAGCTACTTCTATGGGTTGACTTCCTGCCTGCACCAAGCAATTATCCAGCCAGCCTTTTGTCTTTTGTGTTGTTACAGTAGGAAGGTGATGGAGGTACTTACAGAATGTCATTCCAACTCCACAGTGATTTACCTTTGAAGTGGCTCCAGATCCATACGCTCAGTGCCTGTATTGATGGTGGCACCGCGTGGAGCCTTTGGAGATGTACACCGTGTCTGTTTCGTTGTTGTTTTTTGTTTCCTGATCTTCATGGGGATGACTAACAGATCTGTTGTGCCTACTTTAATCACTTTGTGTCCAGATGTCTTCCACTGTGTCCCCCTGATGGACCACACATCACTTGTTTGCGGTGGGTTTTGTGAGTACTGGACTTGGATCCGAGCGGGCCCAAACTGTTTGAACAACGCTCCTCGCTATTAGGAGTATACCATATTAGTATTCATTAGCTGTCCCAGCGAAGTTCCAATTGATTCACCAAAAGAGTTACAACATTTCCAACAGCAACAGTGGAAAACCCATTCCAAGTGGAAAAACCCTCTACAAGATGGGCGACAGAATCTACCGCTCCACGTGGCCAAGCACTCCTGCGACCTGCCACAAGTCCGGTCACCGATCTAGATGATCCCCCAAGCAACAACTGAGGGTTTACCTTCTCTGTTTCACCGCGTGAGCCTGCAGCTTCCATGGGTTCAGCTTGTTTCCTCGATCCCAGTGTGCTCCGCAAGGTTGTGGACGACCAACCTTAACCTCGTAAAGGTCTACACTTATAACTTCCCAACTGCCATCAGCCCCCAACATGTCGTCAGCACCCTTTGCCACCAGCTTCCCTCAGGGCCCCTTTCCAAATCCAGAGCAAATGCTTTCAAGATCAAATCCCCCCAAATCTTTTCAAACACACTATGAAAAACTTGGAACATAGGACCTTGAGAGAATTCCCGGAAACTCTCTTTGCAGACCAATACCACTGCCAACGCAAGGGCACCCTCAAAACCGACCTCCTCCTCTTCACACACAACACTGACCTATGGATCAGATCCTCATGCAGTATTCTCCCATCCCCTTCCCACTTTAACATCCCCTTTGGACGCAACCTCAAATGCTGCTCCCCCTTTGGCCTCTCGGGCAACCTATCTATATCAATTTACAACAATGGGAAGATAATGTTCCAAACCAACAACACAATCCTGGATACAACCAAGTTACTTTATCTCAGCCTCAGGCCCTTCTATGATCTCCAATGACCCCCTCTCCATCCTCCTATAACACACCCCATCCACTCTCCCCTCTTTTCCAGGCCACCTAGACAACCTCTCTCACCCTGGACTCTCCTACAATCTGATACTCCCCCACAACCCACAGCTCACCGCCAATTCCAGACCTTGCTCTTTCCATCCACAAACTATCTCTGCACCATTCCTCTTCCACAAACCATTGTCTCCCACTTCGGTGGCCATTGCCACTCTCTTTTCATCCCCAGTCGGCCCTTACGTCCCCCCCCCTCCTCCCTGCCTTTTTTGCCTCCTCCCTCAGCATCTCCTAACACCAGACACTAACAACCACCACCCCCCTGCTCTTGCACCACAACCCGTCAGAGTCCATTTCTGACAGGCCACCCCAATACTCCCACAATTAATGAAAATAACTGGCTTCTATTCAACAAGCTCTTTTCCTCGTTCTGACACCCTTCTCAAAGAATGGACATCCTCACGTCAGCTATAATCCAACTTAGTGACTCTCTCTTTTCTCGTCACTCCTATCCTCATCACCCCCTGCCGACTCTCCCCCCAACACCTTGCCAGCATACAAAGAGACAACCACCTACCCAGACCCAAACGGACACACCTTCCCCTTGACAACTCATACCTACTCCATCATATAAAGAGTTACGCAGCTTCAAATTCCGTTACCCCCAGATATTACACCACTCGTGACATCGTGTATAACATCATTGGTAATATCACTGCAACATTTGCAGTAACACGATTGATGTTAAAACTGTGCGTGGCACAAATTATAGTTACCTTGGAGCATAAGTTATAGTTACTTGAAATATCTCTAACAGCAAAATTTCTATGGTTTTGTACTTTGAAATGTTAGCCTCACTATAAAGTCCCCGTAACCTTTGGATTTTTAAGTGAATTTCAATGCATGCACAGTGACGGGGTAAACCGGATACATCAAAAGTGAGGTTGTCGTATCTCAATACAGTTACAGCGGTAGTATATGCAAAAGCAAGAGTCCTGCCTGCAGGAAAGTCAACTTTTCGGACCTGGGGGGCACACCAAAGCAGGTCTCATAGTAGGGCGCTATATGGCTGTAGAATGAAAGATGCAGACAAAGACAAAATAACCTATTTTCAGTCCATATCCCACTTTCCCAACATCCTGAAGTGAAAAATCAGTAAGGAAAAAAATCAGTCACAGGCCATGTAGACCGTATGGGCAAAGGAAGAACAAGCTTCTTTTAATGTTAAGTTACGCTCTCAGCATTGTCTATCATTAGTATGGCATTGCTGCACTATCTTAATCTGGGCTCCTTTTCCGTTAGCATCCATCGATTGAGTATGGTTGTTTCATGGTGTTTGTATATGGTTACATGGCTAGGTTAGTAATTGTTCAAGTTGAAAATTACACAAGCTTGATTCCACTCAAAGGAGGCGCGTTTTTCATTGGCCTGGATCATCGGTTGTCCACTGTCAAGATTAAACAGATTATTGTCTAAATAACATCAATAGCCAGGTAAATAGTTATGGTATTTTGTTGTTCAGGTGGGTATGTGCTGTTTAAGCAAATGTTGTCAGAATATTTTACATGCACATATAAACATGGAACAGCCTGGGTAGCAGCAGCGCATGCTTCCTTTACTAAGTGACAGCACTAACCATACATTCACACTTTTATGGGGGAGAAAAGCATGTACAGTAGCTATGTGAATGCTCCCCACACACAGTTGCCACAGTTGTTACAGCAGCACTGCTTTTCATGAACATTCTTCTGCCACCCTAAGGTACTAGTGAAGGTGGGTGGTCTTTGGCTATAGATGTATCTGTCAGGACGACATGTCATCAATTCTTTAAAAATAAAAGTGAAAAAGATGTACGGATAGATAGTGGGCTGTGGATCAGTTCCCCATACCCATTGGTTTTCATGTGTTTTTCATTATTTGCCATTGCCTGGATGGTCTGCCCACCAATGCCTTGGCATTTCATGAATGGTTACGTTGTGCCACCTGAGTCCAAATTATGCTTAAATGGGGAATCATGTAGTCCTGGACATATTGTTTTGGGTCAAGGGCAACAAATTCTCATGTTTATTTTGTCCTTAGGACAAGTAGGCCCAACCCCCTGCTGCACAAACCCTTTGGCTGCCAGTTTACGGAGAAAGGAATTGTCTGCAATTGAGGTAATTTTTGTGCCCAAACATTACAGTTGTTAGAACTTGCATTTATGGTTCATTAATTAAAAACCTTCAATATTAGGGTGAGCGCTGTAAATAAACGTTTTAAGGTCACACTGCACTACTGGCAGTCTCTACAGTAAAAAAAAAGAAAAAGTGTACACACTTGTTTGAAAAGTTTACCACTCTGAGACTAAGTATAATGCTCCCAGAATGCTCTCTGATTAGATGCAAATGTTTGCAGCAGCTTGTAAGCAAGAGTGATTTTTTGCTTTAAAAATTCAATGTTCTGAAAAAAATGCACGTAGGAAAAAAAATGTTTTGGTTCTATGAAAGATGCTATTTCTTTGAAGCGTAATATAGTAGAATGTGTTTGTGCATGCTAGTATTTCCCAAAAATATTCCTAATGGAAAGTCAGGGTAACCATTTTCAACAAGATTATAAGAAGCATAGAAATAAACAAGCACTGGCAAAGCCAACCGATCTGACATTTATTTTTTGTGTGAGCCTTTTGGTTTTGTCAATGCGTGCCTTTTTTTGACATGGCTTTTATAACACTTTATTGTTGTGGGAGCTGCCAGGCACATACAATTTTAACAAACACTAGCAAAAAGAAAAAAAAAACACGTTTTGGTCTCAAAAAGCACACATTGCCACTAGTGGCATAACAAAGGCCCCACAGCCCCCTTCCAGTTGGCCCCCTCAGCACAGCACCTGCCCTGAGTTAGTCTGAAGGGAGGGGCCCTTCATATTCTTTGCAGGGGGGCCCCCTCCAGTTTCATTACGACACTGATTGCCACAGTGGTTCCTGGCACTGCACAAAACTACTTTGTGTGCCAATATGCTCCTTGTGGAAGAGCAGAATGCAATCGCTCACAGTAAAGCCAGCCAATAGATAGAGAAATAGATGTTTATTAAAATCAAAGGCCCAAATTAAAGGATGGACTTAGGCCATCTAACGCCACATTAGCGTCATTTTTCTGATGTTAATGTGGCATTAGTTTGCCAAAAACTGCATCATATTTACAAAGTGGCACAATGCATGCACTGCACCACTTTGTGACCATTTGTGCCACAATATGTGTGCACCATGCATAACTTATGCAAAGGGGTGTTCTGACACAAGGAGGCCCACAAAAATGGCACAATGAAGTCTACAAGATTTCATTGTGCCATTTTTGGTGTCATTTTTAACGCCTGCTTAAAGCAGGCATTAAAAGGACGCACCCTTTGGAATCAATAGGCCTCCTTGCAATTTGTTCCACTAGCGTCAGAGGTTTTGACGCTAGTGGAGCAAAGCGCCACAATAGTATAAAAAGTTTGACACTATTGTACCTAATTCTGCCATGGTGCGACATATCTTAAATAGTAACATGAAGCACCACTTTTCTTCAATCTGGGACAAAATGTATTTGTTAACGCCAGACCTAATTAGGGACCCAATTCTTAAAGGATGTCACTAAAGTACACCCATGGTCTATGTCTTTGAATTAGTGGCTTTCATGAATTCACAAGAACTTACAGAAGTAGACCAGGAAATCTTACTCCTAGAAAATATTTGTGAACTGTATTATAGCACGAGCAAATATGCATGTATAGATTTGTTCATGTGAAAATCTATGGAGCGTTTACAAGTTCACTTTCCCTCCAACCTGGAAGAACTTCTACTTCTGCCCTTGTCAGGAGTAAATTTCCAACCTTTCTCATTATGGAAAAAGATTAGAGGAGAGCTGGTGAAAATCTTTAAAACATGCAGGTTAGTAGGTTTACAGACTCAAAGGCATTCCAGCTCTGGAACTATTGCTTACTGCTTCCTCCAGCACCAGTATGTAGCCCTGTGGGAAGGAGGCAAAATAAGGAAATTGCTATAGTAGGGATTGAAATTGCAAGTATTCAAGCCCTACTATAGTAGTAGCCCTGACATAATCAGAGAGGCTATTATCAGAGCTCTTCCATAATGAGATTGCTGCCATAATTTGTCATCTCAATACATGGCACCAAAGGGACAAGTAGATTTTTTTTACAGGACAAGTAGATTTAAGAAGTAACCTGTCCCATGGACAAGTAGATATTTTAATAAATTCCACACCCCTGAGTCCTTTTCTGCAGTCTCATTACAGGCAGCATCAGCTGTCTGTCGTGGACAGTTTTGTATACAATACTCCACAGAGCTAATCCCTGCTCAAGATTATTCAGCTTTCTTGGCACTCTCAGTTGTCTTGCTCTTATTTGTTGCTTTCCTCCCTTTCTGTGTTTGACCTACCCACAGGGGCCTTTTGATTACATCATCGGTAGATTAGTCCTTTGTCCTTGTCTGAAACAAAGCCACATTTAAACACCAGTTGTGCTGCATTTCAATGCCACCTAGTGATCACTAGAAAAAGTGCAACAGAAATGTGGAATACACATCAATCTTTACAAGCATTGAATACTATAATAAACAGGGATTGAGAATGCCAATTCGTATCACTGTTATGTAAATTTAAGTGAGACCGACATGCAGGCATTGCCAATGCTTGTTTAAGACTGCAAATGCAACATGACGTGTTGCTTGAAATTGAGTTAGTGTATGTTCCTTGATGTATTTACTCATTTACTTTGCTGGCATTTTATTGGCAACTGTATAGTTTGTTTGCTATGAAAGTGCTTGCTGCTTGTATGTTTTCGGCTGTCGTAAAGACATGGTGCTATTCCCTAATCTGCTTTGCGTGTTCCTTTGTTTCGCTTTACTGTCATATTTACGTTGTTGATTTTACAGCTCTTTTGCTCACAAAGTAAACGTGCACATATAGTAATTCTTAATGATGCAACAAAAACACTGACTTTTTCTCAAAAGTATCTATTAACTAGTATTTTGTTATATGTGCACTTTAACTTCACCGCTTACAATCTAAAGTTCATATGTTGACACCTTTTCAGAGTACTCTTTGAGTGCATAGCTTGACTCTTCTAATACAGTCTGTTCAGAAGAGGTAATACCATACTCCAAGCTTCCATACTCGTGTGTCCCCGGATGTTGCTTTGTTATTAGTTTGTCTTTCTGTGACAGCTGGGTAGGGGGCAACACGTTCAAAGTCGTCCAGCTATCACCAAACACCTACTTTAAAAAGCCGACCTACTGGCAGACTATACCTTGCCAATGTTTCCATTTTCATGACTAATCCACTTTGATGCTTCACCGTGCACTGCTGTGTAACACTGAGTTCCATAAGGCACAGTATGCCCAATAAAAGGATGTCTTTTGCCAAAAATGCATGCAGCTAAACTAAAAGTATTTACTTAATCCAGACATACCCTGCAGGTACTGGAATAATACCTGCGGCCCACATTAATTTGTCCAATCGGATTTAATTCTCCTGGTTTTCCATGCAGTGTTTTAATGAAAAGTACTGATGTTATATATAAGTTATGATATCTGTATTTTTTAGCACATTAATCACTTGCGAGGTTATTCATCATGTCAATTTTAATGACGGCTTCTGTGCAGAAATACTGCACGTAGGACTAAATGACTGACTTTACCAAACTGTAAATGAACGGATATGGAATTGTTTAACAGTGACAACACTTTAACTGTTTGCGCTCATGGTTTCATTTGAAGGCAGAGTTGTATTCATCCTAATTTAATAGAGGACATCTGTCCTCAGTTTATTTTCTACTTTTGAAATCCGGAATCTGCAGGGCCACTGTGACTGCTGTGGTGCTGGGTTTGTGTTGACGTAGCATAGTCTGTGGAAATAACTCAGTCCCAACTTCTGGCTGGAACACGAGGACAACGTTCTTTTTTAACTCAATAGTCACTGGATTAAACCAAAATCAGACGTGGATGGGGGAACTATCGCCAGCCCCATTCGAGGCAATGCAGCAAATGTGCGACTTTACAGTGACGAGTATGGAAACTCATAAAAGGGTGTGTTTGGGTGCATTAAAGCATCCTATCTCAGCAAAGATACCAGGCTGCATTTCTCATATGACGATGGGTGATGATGAAGCAATCCATAGCTTCCAAGCAGCTTGGTGGGTGCATAAGAACCAATCACTAGCTTTCAAACAGGACCCCAAAAGGGGGAGTGCATAGGAAGCAATCACTAGCTTGCAAACAGGAACCCAAAATTGTGGCTGCATATCAGCCACTAGCTTGCGAGAAGGAACCATTGGGAACAGGAACCCAGAATGGTGGGAACAGGGACCCAGAATGTTGGGTGCATGAGAACCAATCACTAGCTTTTAAACAGGAACCCATAATAGTGGGTGCGTAACAACCAATCACTACTTTGCAAGCATGAAGCCAAAGTAATGGGTGCATATGAACGATTCACTAACTTGCCAAAACAACCCTTTTTGTTGTTCTGATATAAATCACTAGCTTGATACAATAAGAATAAGTCATCCAAGTGACATGTTGCATAACTATAGTGCAGAAATTTTGCAATGGTGCAGTAGACAGGCCAACGTTATTTGTCGTGGACCTAAATTAGGGTAAAATGAAATATTAAAATAAGCTATAATTGCTTCAATAGACACCTGTGAGGCAAGAATATCTAACAAAAGTACACCTGACTTACATTTCAAATGAAAATACTCTCTGGGGGACATGCTTTTATCTCCTGCACTCTGTATGCCCTTGGTGATGCCTTTATGATTCTTTCCCGTGCAAGAAGTTTCACTGCTGCCAACCATCAAGCAAGGACTAATGTGTGCCCTCACTGGCTAAGAAAGTCTCTGGGAAATCTCTCTATTATATGGTACTACACATAAAGTGTACCTCACCAGCAAAGTGCATGCTTGGCTGAAAGCAGAATCACCCATTACCCAGATCTGGAGAAAATGCCATTAACGGCTTTGGGTTACCGAACACTGTATTCACTTCTCAAAGGACAAGGGATGAAAATGAGCTGCGGCCAACATTCCCCAAGGTCAAAGCAAGGTCTCCATGCAGTACGCGCGACATATCTCTCCATAACTTTCACTTTACTTTTAGGGCTGCGTGTTGACAAAACAAGCAGGAACACTCTTGATTGCTCGTCAATTTACGCTTTTTTCTCGAGCTCCTTTCCTTTATTCAGCTTCTTGTTCTTGCCAGCCTTGACGGCCTTGGAAACAACAGCACGGCTGTGTGTTTCTCGCGCAGAGCAGGCAGTCCGGCTGGGGCGAACAGGAGCGTCTCGGTTCTTACTGGTTATTTTACATGGTGAGGTCAGATAAGGTCTGAGGCCCCGTCCTCACCTCACGAGGCACCGGCTGCGAGACTTCCTAGAAAGGGAGGGTCGGTCGCGCCACCTAGGGGGTGCAGCGCACAATGCCGTGCTTGTAACCAGCAACAATACAACATGGCTTCCAGGCACCCATTTATTTATAAATAAACAGCACCCAGAAACAGAGGGTTCTGTAAAGGCTCACGAAACACCACACACACGGAGGTTTGACAATGTGGTGAAAGCATAGAATTACAAGACCATGCAAACACTCAAGGTACAGAAGGCACATTAATCACGACGAAGTAATAATTATAAATAGCAAATCGAGATAAAATACCCAATTTAGATAAATTGGGTAAAGTTTGCAAACATTTTGGGTATCACATCATCACTTTGGCGCACAAAGAGCAAAAGTGCCCGTAAACTGTACATTTTTATGCAAGAAATGTACAAACTGAAAATGTCACTTTCAGCTGGGTAAAATCTGCAACGAAAGAGCATATTCCGTGGTCCTACGTTTGAGTGAAGGAGGAAAGATGGAGGTTGGGGGAAAGTTGAAGGGGAGGTCCCATGAAAATGCTAGAGCGCTCGTAATCTTACCATCTACTCCTGAAAAAGTTAGGCATAAGTGTGTTTCTAAGGCAGGAATTACACAGCAGTCGCAAAGTCCCTTTTTGCACTGTGGCGCTCCGTGAGCTAGGTGCGTCCGGGGCAGTGAACCTAATTACACAACAAGCATTTGCAATGCAATGGGTCTCGCATTTGCTCGAGTTAGAGTTATTAGCATTGTAAATTCCTAACTGGACTCTTCTTGCGCCATACATTGAAAATTAAAAGTAAATCAGTTGACATAAGCAAGCCGATTCAAAGCGCCATAGCCCCCATGAGCACGAGGGAGAGACACAAAAGGAAATGAAGTTCACTTGCTGTCAAACGTATCGGCAAACGTGCACTTATCCATGTAACAGGGTTGATGGCCAAGGCGGTAACAAATCTACCCCAAGGAGGGACAAACAAACAAGTTACTTATCTTCGGTAATGATATTTATGGTAGAGACAAATTCTAGTTGCGGATTCCTTAGAATTTCCCCTAGGTGTCAGACTGGATCTGGAGATTTTTCTTCAAGCAGTATCCCTGTGCGCCGTCAGGTGGCGTCGGTCGATTCAGCGGGTGTTGTTGGCTTCGTGGTCGGGTGATAACGTCGTGTTCATATGTAGGTGCCACCCTGGCACGATGACGTCAGTTTCTTTTCATGACTTTCCATGCCAGTAGCACAGAGCCATGAAGAACACTGAGAATGGTTCGCAGAAAGGAGAGGATGGGCGGGTCAATATATATATATATATATATATATATATATATATATATATTTGTAACTTCTTCATCTGATGAGACTTCTAGTTGCAGATTCCTTACCTTAGAATAGATACCCGAGCAATACCATCCCGGGTGGTGAGCTGCAAACTAAGATCACACCAAAAAGTCCTAAAGGACCAAACAGCCGAAGTAGCCATCTCTGCGGACCTGACTATCCAGGCAGTAATGTTTAGTGAATGTGTGCAGGGATGCCCACGTCGCTGCCTGGCAGATATCCAGGACTGGAACTCCGTGTGCTAACGCTGTGGTAGCAGCAGTTGCTCTGGAAGAATGAACACGCAAACCCTCAGGGGGCTGCTTTTTCGCCAAAGCGTAGCACATTTTGATGCAGAGGACTACCCATCGTAAGATGGTCCTCTTCTGCACCGCCCTTCCTTTCTTCACACCCACACAACCCACAAAAAGGTGATTGTCCTCCCAGAAATCTTTCGTACGATTATGGTAGCACGCCAACACTCTTTTTGGATCCAGACACTGGAGTCTCTCCTCCTCGTGAGAGGGATGTGAGGATGCGTAAAAAAATAGGCAAGGTGATTGATTGGCCTACATGAAAAGGAGTCACCACTTTGGGAAGGAAGGAAGCCCTGGTACGAAGCACCACCATGTCTGGATGGACAGCCAGAAATGGTGGCTTCAAAGAGATAGCCTGGAGCTCACTCACTCTGCCAGCAGAGGTGATGGCGATCAATAAGGCAATTTTAAGAGTCAAGAGCCGCAGGGGACAGTTGTGGAGTGGTTTGAAAGGAGCGCACATGAGATATGTGAGGACCAAGCTCAAATCCAACTGGGGCATTATGAACGGGATAGGAGGGAACATGTGGGTGAGTCCATTAAGAAACCTCTCAACAATAGGAGATTTGAACAAAGAAGGTTGGTCTGGCAGCCTTAAAAAGGCAGAGATGGCAGAAAAATAACCCTTGAGGGTACCCAGAGCAGAGCCCTGCCGGGCAAGAGAAAGAATGAAGAGGAGAACCTCAGAGAGAGGTGCAAAAAGGGGGATCAACAGACTTGCTGATACCACCATGCCACAAATTTGTTTGGCGGGAAGGCATAAAGGAGGCCTGAGCTCCACTCGTGATGAAAAGCAGAGGGAGTCGGGTGTGACTTTGACACATTTATAGAGAACCCCAGTGAATGCAGGAGGTTCATCATAGTCTGGAGGTGGGAGATGACAGCCTGGGGTGAGTTTGCCTTTAACAGCCAGTTGT
The DNA here is from genome assembly GCF_031143425.1 of Pleurodeles waltl. NCBI lineage: Eukaryota > Metazoa > Chordata > Amphibia > Caudata > Salamandridae > Pleurodeles > Pleurodeles waltl. The sequence continues at coordinate 133,691,102 of NC_090438.1, forward strand.
CAAAGTAGGGGAAGACTGAAACCCCTAACCTGCACAGATGAGCTACAACCACTACCATCACTTTTATGAACACCCGAAGGGCACTGGTAAGACCGAAGGGGACCCCGGTGACCTGAAAGTGCTCGTGACCTATCACGAATCGCAAGTAACATCTGTGGGCCTGCAGGACGGGAATGAGGAAATAGGCGTCCTGCAAGTCTAGCGCTATCATCCAGTCTTTAGAGTCAAGGGCAGGCAAGTCCTGAGCTAGAGTTAGCATTTTGAACTTCTCCTTCTTGAGGAAGAGATTGAGGGTCCGGAGATCTAGGATAGGGCGAAGGCGCTTATCCCTTTTGGGCACCAGAAAGTAGTGGGAAAAACAACCACAACCTACTTCTGGCACAGAGACCTTCTCTATGGCTCCCTTGGCCAAGAGAGCCTTGACTTCCTCGTGGAGAAGTGCCAAATGATCCTCTGACAAATGATCGAATGATGGTGGCATGGTCAGAGGGGAAGTCTCGAAAGTGAGGAAGTAGCCCCTTCGGACAATTTGCTGCACTCACCTGTCCCTGGTGATAAATTCCCAGTAGAGCAGGTGATGGTGAATCCTGCCGGCAACCGGCCCAGGATTTTCCAACGGACTAGGAAGGCTTGGAGGTAGTGGACGAGGCAGTGATGGACTGGGTGGACCACTGGTTCCCTGACCACGAACACATAGGATCCTGCGCCCACGCAGAGGCTGTGAAGCATGCATGGGTTGGTGGCCGGGTGGAAATGAACAAGGCTGGGTGTCCCTTCCTTAGCCACAAAAGGGGCGAAAAACAGACTGTTGGGGTTAGGAGCGGCTACAAAGCCAAGGGACTGAGCCGTAGCCCGGGAGTCCTTGAAGCGCTCGAGCGCCGAGTCCGCTTTGTCTTAGAAGAGACGGGTGCCATCAAAGGACATGCCCATCAGAGATTGCTGGACATCCCCTGAAAAGTCAGATGTCCTCAACCAGGTGTGGCGACTGTTGATGCAACCGATCTACCAAACGAGTCAGTCGTATCCAGTCCACAATAAATCATGAACTTTGCTGCATCTCTCCTATCAGTAACTGCTTGGAAGAGAACTGCCCGGGCCTCCTCCAGGGCTCGAGGCAGCACCTGTGTGACCGTATCCCAGAGAGTATGGGAGTATCAGCGCAAAAGGCATGCAGTGTTCACAGACCACAGCACTAGACTGGCGAAAGAAAACATTTTCTTCCCAAGGTTATCTAATCTCTTTGATTCCCTACTTGAGAGAGCGTAAAGGAATGCACCAGAAGATGAAGAGGCCTGGATCACAAGGCTCTCAGACGTAGGATGCTGGGTCAGGAATTCTTTGTCAGTCGGTGCAGGCCGATGGTGATGGGCAATCGTCTTATTCACAGGAGCCCCTGTGCTGGGTTTGGACCAGGTACCCACTAGGACATCTGTAAGGGCTTCATTAAAGGGAAAGAGGGGTCCCAAACTGGAAGTCCCAGGCTGAAGCACCTTGGTCAGGAGGTTAATCCAAACCTCCACAGAAGGAACCTTGAGGTCCAGAACCTCAGCAGCCTTTCTTACCACCATGGAGTATGAAGCTCCTTCCTCCGTAGCCACGGTAGGGGGAGAAAGCACGCCAGCATCAGGAGAAGTATCATGTCCGCTAGCATCGCCCAAATCCTGAACCCAGTCCATGTCAGGGTCAAGCTGTTATTCTAAAGGGTCCAGCAACCCCTCTATGCTATTCCTATATCCATACCCATAGAAAGAAGGGTCTGGATGTGCCCTGGGCCCAGGAGAGCCCATGGAAAACGGAATCGGCGTCGAGCAATGCCGTTCCAGCTCCGGGTAGTCAGGGATAAGTATAGGATCGACATTGATTGGGGGCCCAACCGACATCGGAAGCGCCGACGTCTGTCCCGATGCCGGGGAAGGTTTCATTGGCACGACCAGCATTGGTACAGATCCGAATGCAGATCCAGAGGTGCCCCCAGGACCGAAGCCGCCAACGTGGAACCCAAGGGAGCCCTCACCTACTCTCCTGGGCCCAAAGGCGCTGAGGACAGGTCGGTCTGCCCAAAGATGAGGCACATACCCTCATAGAACTCTTTCAACAGGGCAGGGGTGGCACCCGCTCTCGGAAAGTCGGAAGGCGCGGAGTCAACCCTGATGCTGGCTCCGAAGGCGGAGGCCCAGAGCGTTGAAGCTCTGCCCACGCCACGTCATCTGAGCGCCGGGTTGAAGTCGAAAAACGTTTGGCCCTCTTCTACTTCTTGTGACCCGATCATCCTAATGACTTGGGCAAAGAAGAGTGGTGATGGCTCCACAAGCGATCTGGTGACCTTCCTCTCTAACAAGACTGGGAGTGACACAGAGTCTGGTGCCGGGTCGCAAGGAACTTCAGCGACCGCTCCCTCAAAGCCTTCGATTTCATGGCCCAACAGTTGGAGCACAACTTTGGGTCGTGGTCGCGCTCAGGTCACCAAAGGCAGACAAGATGCGGATCCGTCACGAACATCATTCAGTGACAGGAGTCAGAGGGTTTAAAACTGGTCTTCTGGGACATCCCTCGATGCATCCAAAACTCATCAAAAAGTATTCAACAAAAGAGTTGCAGTTAGTCAAAAAATGACTAAGGGGAGCTCTTCGGATCTGCGCGTAGGCTGGCGCGGAAAGAAAAGAACTGATGTCAGCGCGCCGGGGAGGCACTTATATACAACTGCAACATCATCACAGCGACCATGATGCCAACGACGCCCGCAGAGTCAACTAACGCCACTTGAGGGCGCGCAGGGGTACTGCTCGAAGAAAAATCTCCGGGTCCAGTCTGATGCATGGGAGAAATTCTGAAGTAAGAAATCTGCAACTAGAAGTCTTTTTCAGATGTAAAGCATTTACCAATTGATAAAGGATTTTTAAAAGGCAAGCCCATGTATGAATAGGGTGATGCCTTGGGTATGCCTGTAACCCAACTCACCCCTGCATAAGGGTTCCCTTAGGGGGCACAATCTCTAAGTGGTGTCCAGTCAATAAATCTCCCAAGAGCTTCTTTACCTCTGTGTTCACGTCTGTAATATGGTGCAAGCTTAAAAGCATACATGCCAATATACCCGATTCAGGTGGGAGACTTCTGATTTTCAAAGCAAGAAATGGCTTAATTTTGTCTGTCTCCCGTCTGAAATTGTCTTCGCTGCAACAGACGTCAACGGGGAAAATATATTATCCTGCTTATTTTTTTTTTTATTTCACACTTTTAACTTCTTAAATGTTATCATGTATTGAAAGGCCAAGTGCTCCCTCATTTGCCAGGGATTACACCCCCATGCAAATAAGAGAACGCCTCGCTGTGATCATGCTGGCACAATCCATGCTATTGGGGTTACACCAGCATCTGCAGCCCTTTCTACAATACCAAAGTACCCCAACGGTGCAAAAAGCGGGTGCAAACATCCATTTACTCTGAGGCACAATCTGCAATTCGGCCCCAGGATGGGAAAGGGCATGACAACTTTCATAAGAAAGAGAGATATATGGGAGGGGTTTTCTTTGCCTGCAAAAGTATGAGAAGGATAAAGTACCAGAGGAGAATCAGAGAAATAAAGAAATGAAAATTAGCAAAGAAAAGGGTAAACTTGAGAAAAGATAGATGATAATAAAATAGGGCAGAAAAGGAAGCTGATGGGAGGACAGGCGAGAAAGGCAAACTGCGGCAAAAGGTGGAAAGAAAAATGGATCACAAGAAGTAAATGAAATAATCCAAAGTGAACAGGAGAGGCAGGAGGAAATGAGAAAGACCTGCTAAGAAAGCTACAGCAGAAGGAAGGCTATTTAACAGAGAAAGAAGTTGACGAAGAAAGAGGAAAACAAGAAACAGCAGATTTGCGAGGACAGGAGAAAGAGTAACGAATCAGAATGTGTGAGCAGAGAGGAGTAGATAAGAGGAGCAGCAGAGGGTAAGGCAGGGACAAAAGAGGAGAAAATGCAGGAAATGGGGGTAAAGATCGTGTGAACCAGCAAGTAGAAAAGTTAAAAGAGAAAGGGCAATGAAAGAAATAAAGCGTAGCGTTAGAATCGGAGGAAGAATAAAGAAGCAAAAAAAACAAGCAAGAAAACGAAGGACAGGGGAGTAAGAAAGCAACAGTAATGAAGAGCAGAGTTAGGAAAGAGCAAAGGACAGATGAAGAGAGGGTCAGAAAGTACTCTGCTCTCTCGATCTGTTTCTGCCCCTCTGGAAGGAGACAACACAGAGGATATGGGAGGGCTTCAGAGAATGAAAGACAACAAAGTGAGAGTAAAGGGCAAAAGAAAGGGGGGCAGATACAGAACGCAGAGAGAAGACGATCAGAGGGTAATAGAGAATGAGAGACCCACAAGGGAGAGAGAAAGAGACAGAAGAGAGAAGGAGAAAATGAACGAGAGAAGACAGATGAAGAGAGCAGAGAGAAGATACTCATAGAGCAACGGAGAATGAAAGACACACAAAACAGAACAAGAGAAACACGATGGGAGGAAGGGAATACACGATTGAGGGGGATATGAAGCGTGCAGACAGAAGGCGATGAAAGGCATGAGAGTGAGAGGGCACCAGAGAATGAGAGATGCCAAGATGAGAGTAAAAATGGCAGAGGAGGGAAGAGAGGAGCAGATCTGGAGTGCACAGAGAAGACAATCAAAGGGCAGTAGAAAATGAGAGACGCACGGAAGACAGCAAGAGAGAAGAGGGGACGAGAGGTATGAGTGAGAGGGGCACATGACGAGTGCAGAGAGTAAGCCGTGAGAGGCACAGGAGAATGAGAGGACATGCTGAAAGAGTGGGCGGGGCAGGAAGAGAACAAAGGCATTAGAGAATGAGACAAGGGTAGGAAACAGTAAGAGTGGTGGGAACGAGTAAAAGAGGAGTATGAGTGGATGAGAGAGGACTGATGAAGTGTCCAGAGAGAAGACAAAGGCATTAGAGAATGAGACAAGGGTAGGAAACAGTAAGAGTGGTGGGAACGAGTGAAAGAGGAGTATGAGTGGATGAGAGAGGACTGATGAAGTGTCCAGAGAGAAGACAAAGGCAATAGAGAATGAAAGGTGCTCAGGATAGAGCAAGAGACATGAGAGAAAAATGGAAATGAATGAGAATATTATGAAGAGTGCAGGCATAAAACAGAGATTGAGAGGACATAATCTGAGAGTTAGAGGGATGAAGAGACCAGGAGAGGGACACATAAATGGGAGAGGCAGAAAAGTGTTAAGGAAAGACAATCAGAAAGCATCAGACAATGAGAGACGAAAGTTGAGAGTAAAAATGGCAGAGGACAGAAGGAGACGGCCAGGTGCACAGAAAAGACCATCAAAGGGCAGAAGAGAATGATGGACGCAAAGAAGAAAAGAGAAACAAGAGTGATAGAGGGGTAAGAATGAAAGGGGCACATGAAGACTGCAGAGAGTAGACAATGAAGAACATAAGGAAACGAGAGGACATAAGCTATGTGAGTAAAAGAGGAAAACATAAATGAGATGGGCAGATACGTGTATACAAAAGACAATGAGAAGATATTAGAGAATGAGACGAGGGAAGGAGAGGGTACAAGTGGGAGGAGAGGATAAAAGAGCAACAGTTGAGTGTAGAGATAAGACAACGAGAGGGCCATAGAGAATGGGATACGGGTAGGAGACAGTCATTAGCAAGGGATCGAGTTGTCAAGTTAGTGATTCTCCTCGGAGTCATGATACATAGGCTTGATCATTATCTCAGCATTGGGTCCACTCATCCCTTAGTCCGGGAGTATCCAATTTAGCTCCTCAAAGCCGGGCCTGCTTCTGGTTTTACTGAACATATGCTAGGCACTCCAACCTTTGGGGGTCTCAGGCACGACCCCACCGGGGAGACAGTCTGCGGTGCTACGACTACTCACTTGGGACGCACCGACGTAATTAGGTCCTTGGTTGCTCATGCATATAAGATTACAATTGGTGGCGGGGGGAAGGGAGGTGCGGGGTGGGGGGTCTACAAAATGACACTGCAGATTATACCCTCTGCACAATAATCCCACACTGAGGCCTTCATGACATTATGTTCAGCTGTACAACTCAATGGTTACCGTCTCGGTTTTTTAATTTACCTCAAAAAGGCAGAAGAGGAAAACACACTCATTTTAAAAACAAAACGTTCCCTTGGGGTGAAGTAACACCCTCGAGGCACACTTGGGATAGGATGACGTAAGCGTTTTCTAGGTAAGGCCCGATCCGTAGTGGTGCACCCTTCCAGTTCCTGGTACACGCGTGCCTTGCTCAGCAGATTCCAAACATGAATCAGCGAAAAACACGCAGCGTTGTGCAACCCACCCCTGCCCACATTTCCCTGCACAACTGCCGGGGTTCTCTGAAAAGTAAGATAGCAGCAGAAACACACCAAGAAGGAGTCCCCTGCACTTGCGGTCCATCTTCAATGTTAACACTTCTGTTTAAAGCGCGCAATGAGTACTGGAGTGCAGCCGTTTCTCTAAAGCGTCCACACGCACAGAAAATACATCAAACAGAGTCTGTTTTATCCTTGACTCTTTTCGTTTTGGAAAATACGAATTTCAAGCAGTGTAAGGGAAAGTAAGTGCACAGAGTCTTATTGAAAATTCTGCACGTGCCGCCAGATCCCTCTGCACGAGGTGCACTGGTTTAGAAAAGAGAGAGATTAATTTGTTCACTGTCAAGAGATTCTTTATACGGAAGTGCAAGAATCTCTAATGCTCTAAATCGAAATAGTTTGTCCCTCAACAACCGCAGCTTTCTGCGTCATGTGTAGCAGCTTCGGGGAGCTTGGGGAGTGCCTGGGAAGATGCGATGTACCAAACCCCCCCATTTGCTAATACCTTCATCCTGTATGAATCTTACCAATTTGATAAAAAAAAAAAAAAAGACATGAATTTCACGAAAAATGTAGGAAATAAGGGCTATCCTAAGTCTTTTAGTCTGTAAAGAAGGCTACCGTGCTTTGAAGGTTGAAGGAGAAACATAAGTCTGACATGCTCGTGGGCATCCGGAGTACAGCAAGTGACAGAAGAGACTGCCAACGAAGAAGTGGTAAAGCAAAGTCTGCAAGGTGTGGGAACAGAGAAGAAAAGCACTACCGGGCTTGCACTGAGTGAACCTGGAGGAGGCCATGCTGGTAGGGAAATCCAAAGGACCAGCCAGGAGAGCGCAGAGGAAACAGAAGGCGGAAGGAGTATCGCCTAGCGGTCTCCACTTAAAACTGAGCACCCCTATGGGCCACAAAGATACCTATGGCGATGCCCCATGAGTGCGCCACATTTGAGGGTTGGTAGCATGGCCATCAGGGTGGCCAGACTCTGCGTCAAATAAAGACAAGGCAAATGAAGCAAGAAGGTAAAGCATCAGTGCACCTTCTGGTTATTCTCTCGGAGTCCTCACCATCAGGGGAGAGCAACACCTGCTGTTTAGGAAAACACCATGTGGAGTGTCGCTTCAAAGTCTTGAGTAAGGCCACACTTGTGGGGTGACCATCTGAAAGAGAGCAGCTTATGATGACACATGCACACAGCATCAGCAAGGGAATCCCAAGCATTCCCCTTTAGTTTGAGGGGATTGCGCCATCATACAGAAGATATTCCTAAGGATTACCACTCAGAGTTAAGGAGTGGTGGTGGCAGCAGCTGTTTTCACCTTCCTGGTATTCTGGGAATGGAGTATTCCCAAGGTATTCCTCTCCAGCTTCCACACATGGGCAGAAGGATTGAGGTATGCCCATTCTTCCCAGCTGTCTAGCCGTGTAAAAAATGAGTGGTGAATACTGAGACCCAGTTCTTATGATGGGGGGTTTGTGTACCATTGCTATATGACTGGCGTTATGCATGGCTCCGCACCACTGCCTTGTAATTGGCCACAGGTTGGCCTGTAGCAGAACTTGAGTGAAGTGAGAACTTAAAGAGATTGTGGATATAAAATCAGAGGAGATATTGAGGGTGTTACTGCACACTGGCATTTATCTTGGCTAACTGATGAGGCAGACTAAGTGGCTTAATTGCCTATTAGGACACCCAGTGACACAGTAGCCTAGACACAAATTCCCTTTAATGACATATTCTCTGTACATTACAAGGAGCTACATCCTAGCTTCTGCTGTCTTTCATAGAACAGATGAAGAAAGTACTAGATGAACGTTCTGGGACTCTCTGAGGACAACAGGGCTTAGATGAAGCTCTTGCACTGCAGGAAAATATGGCAAGATTTTGTGTTAAGGCAAGGTGAAAACCCAGGGTGTGGGCAAACCCTGCTAGAAATGTGCCAGGAATGTATGCAGTCACTAGCTGATTTGCTACTAAAAGTACTAGACAGAGAGGAGCCACTTCATAATCCGTTCACAGCTAGTCCAACTGCTGAAGGAGAACAGAAATCATAGAACTGTGTAGCCTACAGACCTCTTCTGCCAGTGAAACGGAGTTAAATTATTTATTAGAACATTGGAATGCTGGGGGCCCCATTGAAAACAATGGAGTGCTGCGGGCTTTTACTGGCCGGTAAAAGCCCGCAGCGCCAACATTCCAATGTTCGCTTTGTTCACAGCAACAGCTGTGAACAAAGCCTCACGGAGCCCGAGGGGATTCTAATCCCCTCGGGCTCCGTGAACATTTTTTTAAAAATAGAACATTCTGCCCTAAGTGGCAGAATGTTCTAATAGCCTTAGAACCCGCCGTAGCGGGCTCTACCGGCTATTAAAGTCCCTCTCCCTTGTTAAATGCCCTCGCCTTCGGCTCGGGCATTTAACACGGGGAGCGGGCCTTTAATAGCCGGTAGAGCCCGCTACGGCGGGTTCTAAGGCTATAGTAACACCTTGGCCACCAGATTCGAGTAAGTGGTTACTGGTTTGATGCACAATGACCAGTCTGGATTCACATCCAGTCATACCATGACAATCAGCCTCCAAAACATGGACTACATTATCTGAGAAACAGAGAACAAGCCCTTGAAACATACAGTGGCATTGCTAGATACAAAGAACGATTTTGACTCCCTTGGATTAAAGTGCATATTCTCAGAGTTGAGTTATACGAACTTTGGACCTACATTTATTGCGTGATTAATGTGAGCATGAAATACTGGTAACCCCATGCAAACCTTATGCAAACTACATTGTCATGACTATAATAATACCTTACTTCCTTATGCATGTTATTGTGATATACTAGTAGCATTGTAATTTGGGGAACAATAAAAAAGAATTCTAAAACAACGGTGCATTGCGTGGCACGCCTGCTGTATACTTGCAGGTTTTTGAGAGCTGAAAGGGAGGAGGTAATGTGGCACAATTGCCCAATTTCACATACATATGCTCCATTTATGAGTGGCCCATTTTTACATTCACATCATAAGGAGGAAGCAGTCGTGCTCATGCTAGAGGAAATAGAAAGATATGTACTGATCTCAGCGTTAAAGATCAATTGCAATAAATCTCATATTCCTGTTGGAAACACTAGTGGGCAAATATCTGTCTAAGCTAGCAAAGCTGCCACTGTCCTTGGAGACAACTAGGTTCACCTACCTGGGATAAGACTATCACCCTGTAGAAGAAAAAAGAAAAACTGCATGATGTGGAGTAGGGAGGTGAAGAGGTCCAAGAAGTGAGGATGCAGGCGAGTGTCAAGATTAGATTTAGTTCCAAGCACAGAAGTTAAGACTGATGGAGCAGGGACACAGGCAAGAACTGCTGGTACAGTTCCTAAAATAATAGTCTCCCCATTGCTGATTTGCAGATTGCCATCATTCCACCTATCAAATCCACAATACACCCAAGAAAGACTACACCCAACAGAAGGCTTAAAGCAATCCATGCACTTATGATCGCCTTGGTGGTCCTGAGCAGCGTGGCCTTAACAGAAATGGTGGTTCCATTGAGTTTTTTGTATGTCTTTCAGGGCATTCTAGATCTTGGCATATTAAATATGTACTTAAATATTCACTCGTGTGTTTCTTTTTTTTTGGTAAAACTTTTTTATTTATTTAAAAAAATTCTCAGTCACCCCACATGAGATACACATTAGGCACTGTAAAGCTTATACAATAAGACTTTGCAGGGTATCATAATCCACATTGATTGGTTCACGGCTGGATCAGTTAACCCCGCCACCATCAAAAGGGTCCAAAGAACAGTGTAAACATGACATTCATCCGCTTCCCTCCCTGTGCGTTTGTGAATGGCCGTCTAAGGTCTAGGGCGGGGCCGGGCAGGGATACAGGGTAATGCTTCTAAAGTCAGCCCACCCCTGCCACATTTTTAGATGTTTTTTCGGGCATCCCCATGCATGGTAGATCGTTTTCTCCAGGGCCATACAACAGGTACATGCATTTGGCTAATTTATTAGTGGTTGGGGCCAACACCCATACCTGGGCAATGTCCAGTTTCGCTATCACTAATCCCAGCCACAGCAAAGCTCTATGATATCTGCTTGCCTCAATGCCCTCCGTAACATACAATAGTATCAGTTTGGGGTCTCTGAGGACAGGCCACCCCAGTACCTCTCCCTGGGTATGTAAGACATATGTCCAGTAAGTTGTGATGGCAAGACACTGTCAGAAAGTATGTAGTATATCTCCCTCTGGCACTACTGTGCATCTTGATACTAGGATTCACTACTAGAGGAGCAAGCCTACCAGTTGCAGCAGAGAAGAGGCAGGAATCAAGAAGAGAATGAGCACGCCTACCAGGTATTGGATGCCCTTTGTTGTGATCTTATATAAAGCAAAGACAAAGGGGATCACATTAAAAAGTTTATTCCCTAGTGGACAAACCGCGACCAATCTCCACCAATCTCAGGGGTCCAAAAGGTGTTTGTGGGGTCAGAAGCTTTCTACAAAGGACCAGCCTGATCCTATAGTATGACTCATTCATAATACACACAGAGTTTAAGTGTATCTATTGCAGTATCTAGTCTGTGTAACATGGCCAAACTTGTGGAGCTTGCAAGCCTGTCTAACTGCCATGTTTTGGATCTTCTGGTGACTTTTGATCGGATGTTTGGGGAAATCCAGAAAAGTTGTAATTTAACTAGGAGGAGCGCAGCCACTAAAGATTGCTGTAGACAGCCCTGGCGGGCTAACAGGAAGAACCTTATGAAAAATATGTTAACTGTAAAAACTAGGTGGAACAGTCCCTTTCAATTTGGGCATCTGACTAATACTAAAAATGTGGAGCCAAGCAATGCACTTAAGCATCTTTATAATAGAAGATGGAGGCAAGGTCTCTTGGTTTTGGAATGTAGTAAATATGTATTCTCCACAAAATGGCTGATGGAGGGTTCCACTTCGGAGCCTGGGATTGGTAATGAACTGACTTATCACACATAAAACACCGAAAGACCAGCGGAATTAAAGAGGGCATGGTTTCTGCAGAATCCCCAAATAGATAGTGTTGTAAGAATGGTATGGAAACTTGCATGTAAATGATATGAGGAATCCCATCTTATTAATACCCCGTCTTGTACAAAAAAACAGATGTCTGTTACAATAATATAATGGATAAATCATACCACTGGTACACTTGTCAGAATGTTGACAGTGTTTCAACCCAGAAAGGTAAACGGGTCATCATCAGGAAGGCGACTTGGGAAGCCCAAACGGCTTACTGCAGGAAAATGATAGGGGGCTGTTGATGCCTTGTAAGAGACAACAGGTAGGGCAGGACAGTAGAAAATATAGGGGGCACTTACAAAGGTAAAGCGTGTCCCATATGGAGCAGACCAGGGGTCCTAGGTCCAAAACGGAAGGATAGAGTCTAACTAATTGATTCAGATTTAATTATGAAAGCACACAAGTGAGTAGTGCCAAGAGTGTAGGGTTCTATGTACTTGCTGGCTGTTTCACTCCCCTAAGGAACAACATACGTCATTAGCTGAGCATTTGTGAGGACACCGAGACGAACATAATGGTGTGGAGCGGGAACAAAAAACAAGGAAGAAAAATCACTGATCATGGAGTGAAAAGGCTCAGCTGCTCGCAAGAGGTACAGATTGTGAGAAAGCCACTTGTCGGTGGCCAAGGGCTCACAGAAGCTCGCTGGATGTAAAGCACCACCAAAGAATTACTGTTCCAAGGAAGCCACTATTTACGAATGCAGCGTTTCTAATAGATGTGCTGGAGACAGTCAGACGACTCATTTAGGACACTGCATAAAAGTTTAATCGAAAGGTAGTGAGGGTAATTGGTGATGAATGGAACATTGCCTTTTATAAAGCAGTACAGTGCAATTATTTGCACTTTTTACAATGTACACATTTTGTACAATTTAGGGCACCTGTATGCTTATTTTTAACATTCAAGGCCCAAAGAGGACACAAGAAGCCTACACCTCCTCAACTCACACGCAACTAGCACTTCAGTGGAAGGGTGGGAGACTTTTACACGGCTGTTGCAATGATCTCCTTGAAACAGGTTCAGCCAAGAGGCACACACCAAAACAGAGGTCATGAGACCTAGTCGAGCAGTAAGGCATAACAGTGCAGCGAGAATACTGCAGAGGACAGCAATTATGGGATATTGATAGTAAACAAAGTTGTATCCCTCCCACATACCAGGCTCCTTTGAGATAAATACTTCACTTAGGCATTACTGCAGAATTGACCTATAAAGATTTAACTGGCACATTAACAACCGATTTAGATTTGCCCTTTACTGCTGTTTCCCGAACTTCTGTTGCTTTCTCTTTCAATACACAATTAGTTCACGTGACTGTTGTTTGAAAAACTCAGTAAACTATTTGAAATTGAAACATACAAAATCTTAAGTAGCTTCTCTGCCCACAGCTGCCATCTTTGACGTGTTTGCTTGAAAAAAATATGACTTCGAGAGACCTTCCTATGCCCTGGGATTTTTGCAAATAAAAAAATGAAAATGTGTGACCTTAAGGAAATCATCGGAGAGGGACTACAACACCTGGGTTGGCTGGTTTGTCTGTGAATCAGGTCCTCACTTGGGCTCCTTGAGTTAGTGCGGATGCTGGTGCAGACGAAAGGGGTATTTTTCTCCTCTTAATGCCATTAATAGGAAAATACTTTTGTAAAGGTCTTCTTAATGGAAGGCACAGACCACTTTAAAATGCAAAGTCAGCCACACAATTGAGAAGAAAAAGTCGTGTCAAGGTAGAAAGGCTCAATTCCAAACTTTGCAACGCCACAGTAGGCCTGGAATTTTTCAGCTAAAAATTAAAATCTGCCCTCATAACAGAGAAAATACAAGCAGGAAGCAAAAGCAGTGTGGCATGAAAGAAAAGAAAGGGAGAAGTGACTTAATAGGTATGCACGAATTACCGCCCAACAAAATAATAGCATCCTTCTTTATTGCATCAATGTGGACACACAGGCATAAACAATGCAAAGGGGATGCATTTTAAGTAAATGTTTAATCTGTTTAAACGTGGATGCAACAAACTGCAGCATCAGTACTAGTTGGTCGATGGAAAGGGGCAATGTGATTTTTGTACTTTAAACCTCTAAAATAGATTGTATACGTTGATATGTTGCTTCTCCTGGGACTGACCAAGTGCTCACATGAACTCACTCCTAGCAGAAGAGGGGTCAGTGGAAGAACCTCTACCAGAACTTCCCCTCAGTCTGGGATTGCCAGTGGCAAGAAGGGCCTTTATGTTAGTGCTCCTTGTATTCCTTACAGACCACAGTGGGTAGCAAAGTTGGTGTCCTTCTGCATGGAGTGTGCACAGTGCAAGTACCTTATAAAGAAGAACCACATGTGGTGGATAACACCAAGATACAGGGCACTCCATGATTCTAACACGAGACCGGTTTCTCCATCGGTAGTGCACCATTCCACTGCATATGCCTTATCTCAACGTGTGAACTGTCATGGTTTGATTAACTCAAACAACTCTACTCTTGACATGAGGATACCGACCTCAACTTGTGGAACAATTTACTGATGTATACTATACTTTACAGAAAATGGCCCTGAGGAAGTCACTGTCAATTCCCAGATGATAAAACAAGTGCTGGTTGACTAATATGTACCGTAAGAAAATCCGAAAATACTATGTGCACAAAACAACAGATGACTTGTGCTCACAATTATAATTGTAACATATGTGGTGATAATTCTAAGTAGAACATTTCCTTATGAGAACAGAGGAGAAATCTATTTGTAAAAGTTCCTAAAATGTAAATCAAAATTCACGTTCTTGTTCTGAGCTTCGCTTCGCTACTCTCAAACTAGGTTTGCGTTCCCCAAACTCTGTTACATACATATATGGGATTGTATGACACAACTGCACGTGCCTAAGCAACACATGCCTGAACAACGCAGTCGGAACCACGACCACGCCTTTACCACTCATGCCTTTTGCAACGAACTTTGTTGCAAAAGCATATGTGGTAAGCAATATGCATGGTAAATTCCACCCTGCCCTGCACCCTAACAGCAGACACCCCTGCCCTGCAATCCACCCCCTCTTTAAAACTACCCTGATCCCCGCCCTGAGACCTAAATCCAGAAAATTACCCTGTCCCCTTGCCCTTAAAACTTCCCAGCCCCGCCTGAACCCTAAATCCCCAAAACTACCCGACCCCCCTGCCCGGAGCCCAAACTGCCCACTCACCCCTAAAAACACCCCCTCCCCAAACTACCCCAACCCCTCGTTCTGAGCCCTAAATCCAAAAACGTATCCCAACACCCCTGCCCTGGGCTCTCAATCCAAAAAAGGTCCCCCACCCCTCTCCCTTGGCCCCCTGCCCTTAAAACCACCCGATCTCCCCTCACCCTGAGCCCCAAATCAAAAAAAAAAACGATCCCCCTGCTCTGAGCCCTAAGACTGCCCATTCACCCCTAAAATCAATCCCCCACCCCAAACCCGGCCCCAGCCCGATTTAACTCTCCCGATCCTTCTTTTTTCGGCTCCTGATCTGTGCCCGCCAATCCGCACAGTCAGACCTCTGCCTCAACCACGCATATGCGTGGTTAAGGCATATGCGTGGTTCAGGCTGGCTCCACACATATGCGTGGTTCAGGCAAGCGTTGTTCTGCTTGTGTACAAACAGCACACATGACTAAGCCTGCGTAGTTTAGGCCGTTTCCCATATATGGTACAAATTTAAAGAATTTTCCTTGATTATGTCCCTGCAGACTATCCTGATCACAACACCTGTGCGAAAACTCAAACAAACAAACACACTCTGGGAAATCACAGTCCCTCTCCTGTTTTTAACCACTGATAATTCCTTACCCACGTCAGAGGAGAACTCATTAACCTCCATCCAGACAGTTCTACCTCAAAGAGAGGTCACACATCGGTGGCAACAATGTCTTACAGAGGAGCGTTGGCCCTCAGAATGTCAACCATGCAGGCACAATGTAGGATCCCAGGTGATACACATTTACTCAATTAGGTTTTTTGTAAAGCTCTGCAGTCAGCAATGGGGGGCAGTAGGGTAGTAATTTGCAGAGACTAATGGTGAAGATCCAGGATGTCTATCAGGAAGGGTGGGGTGCTCCGGGACACGACCACCAACATGTTTGAAAAGACAACAAAGCCTCAGAGTACAGAGCCCTGAAGACGATCATGAAGAACATGCTGGTATGAGATGTCTGAATGGACATGCATGGAAATAGTTCACCCCAGATGAATTCGCATTAATTGCCAGGATGGCATGCTTCCATTCCTGGGACATTCCCTAAAAAAAAGTTTTTGTTTTAAGTTGAGATAGTGGGCTTGATAAATTGGAGTAAATAACACCACAAATACAAGTTGGTTTTAGGTTGTCAAATGAAAAACCAAGACTGGGTATATCGTTCACTGCCAAGATTTGGTGACCAGGCCACACCGAGGTTAGAGTTTAACAAGTTAATATGCACAAGGGATGTCTACCATTCACAGACCTGTCTAGTTATGCCGAATTTGCTCAGATCACATAGTTCTGCCAGTTCAAAATGGCTATCTCTACATAAAAGGGTTTCGCCTCTCCAACCAGGACTTTTAAACTTTAATTTCTTCTCAGGTCCCACTTCGCCTTGTTATCCGGGTTCACATACCACCTCTTCATGTCTGCACAGCACTCGAGCTCTGTTACCACAGATCAGGCTTTGCATTGTAACCCAGGAGCTGGTAGCCTCATATAAAGGCTCCTAAGTATCTTTCACCTGGGAGTTGACCTAGCTCTCTCATTCCCATCATAGCTGGGACTGATTCTTGCTTCTGCTGCTTGTGTTGACAATATTCGAATCAGACAGCGACGGTCTCTAAGAGCCTGGAGCTTTCTGGAGGGTTGGATACAATTCTATCCTGTTCAGATGTGCAAACAAAGTTACCATCAAATAAGTCAAAGAAATGGCCACAAGAGTAACTCCTGTAACCCTTTCGGACATAGTAACCTCACCATTAAGTTGTTAAAGAATTAAAATAATATATATATACGTATTTAAATAATTGCCAAGCATTTGGCATACATTATTTACATAGATTCAAATACTGTGACAGTAAAACTAAAGGGGGCAATCTAGAGTTAAGGCACATTTTTAAGCCCAAACAGTTGTCGTCAAATGAAAAGTTTATCTGTAGAAAGGGATGCTCAACTCTCGAGCCAATCAATTCCTAACCTTTTTTTTACGCTTCTAAACAACAACATCTTTCCTTCCGTGTGCGAAATGGTGATTCACCAAATCGAGTTGTCTGGGTGGAGGTCCACTACTGAAGTGGAAAAGTCCACCTTCCTGATGGAATTCTGTGCTTCAGTAAGTTTAGGAAAGCATGAGGACAGAGGAGAGAATGGGAATGGCTATGACTGTGGCCTTGCAGGCAAGGAAAGGGATAACCCGCACATTTTATGGGGTGCCCGACAATGGCAAAGCCAACAATGAAAACTGTTTTGTCTGATGAGAAGACAAGCAAGCAGCACACGGGACAAACGCCCTGTTCTTACAAACTCTAAACAGGTGGAAAGTGCTCGGCTGTAACTCTAAGAGAGGCATAGTGGCCTTCAAATACCAATTAGGCGCCTCGAAAAATCGTAGTGGTTCACAACGTTTAAACAATTTTGTACCTAAGACAGGAGACGCTTGTTGAATTAGAATTAGGATACTTCCAATTTCGTTAATTAGCGCAACATTTGCCCAAGGGGTAAGGAATTTCTCCGAGCACACCCAGAAGCTGAGAACCGGTCTGTCAGAACGCGACAGGTGGCAACCGTAGCCACGGGGTCTCCATCTCCAGCCTGCACTTTGACTACAACAAAACAATGACAGCTCAGTTTACAAGCCGACTCTTCCGTTTTTTTTCCCTTTACCATTCATGTTTTTGTTTGTCTGTTTCAGGTATCCTTAGTGTTCAGCTCTCTCTCCAATCCATACATTTCCTTTAAACCTCTTTAGAGCTATGCCTTTTCTCAGACACAAATTCTGCCCATTTCGTCACGTTTTAATATTGTGGATGGGCCAGGACTCACTGCTGAAACTTGGTTTTAAAGTTGTGTAAAATCTTCTGTATTTGTTTTTTTTAAATGGCAATTCGGCCTCTGTTTACTTTAGTAATAATTTAGGAATTGCTTACACGGTTATACTTTTTTCCCAGGCGGGTTCTTATTGTACTTACTGTTTTAAGTTCTTATGTGAAAGTGGAAAAAGAAAAAATATCAGTGTCTCAATTGTTTCACTGACCCTGGCATAAGTTGACTAAATCACAAAGCAGAAGGTAGCAAAGCTGGTGGGGTAGTGTTAAGTGCCAGGTCTGTCCCCACACTACCCAAATTTGTACTTATGCATACACACAAAGTCTGAAAATCAGGGTATGAGAATGAGCACAAGTAAACAACAAACTTTTTTTTTTAACCTAGCACGTTTTGATGGCCAAGGGTATTTTTTATTTTTACTTTTGAGGGTGGGTTTGCCTTGTGTTTTATACAGAAGCAATTCGTTTAGACACCGTCCACTGTTCCTTACTCTACACATTCTTCCTGTGGTTGTTGTTTACGAATCTGTTTTTGTCATTGGTGGTCTCCATAAAAACTATGTGCCCGCTGAGGACGTCAATGATGTCACATAGTAGTAAGACGGTGCACTCTTTGGAATCACCACCAATACCCTTGTCCTCCCTGGTCTCAGGGGTCTCTGAAGGTATTAGCAGGAAAAAACTGAAAGTTAAGGATACTTCATAACGCCTAGTTTACTTTCTGTTGTTTTTACTCCTTGTTCTTCCTCTAACCAGTTAGTGGCAATACTGGGGTACTAAGGGCAAGTGGTCAAGTCTATGATGTCATCAGAGGTCAAAGGGCTGTGATGTTTCATCAATACCCCTTGCACGCTGGAGAATCATCGTCCAGGTTACTGCTGTCCAGGCGCAGCTTGCGGGAGGAAAACGGGGCGGCGCGGCGTGTGGCAGGTTGGGGGGAGGGAGGGGAAAATCTTACCTTTTTTCCGCGCCATAGCTGCCGCACCACTCCATCCATTCTGTCTTGCATTTGCAGGCACAGGCTCCCAGCGGTCAATCCTGGCCCTGCGGTCAATCCTGGCCCTGCTCAGAGCAGCGTTAGGATAGGCTGGGAGCACCTAGCCAGGGTGTTCACAGGCAAAGTGGGAGCCTGTGCCTGCTCTCTCCAGCCCGGCAACACAGTGCCGGGCTGGAGAGACCATGTGCACATGAGTGCTTGTCCGGCCCAAGATGGCTGGCCAAACACACATGCGCATTGAGGGGGAGAGGGATGCTGTGCACTCCCGCTCGCCTCCGTCACAGCCCCGTAGCCCTGCCCCTTTTACAAAAAAACGATAATAAACATCGTCTCCCCCCCACCCAGAGAGAAGAAGCAGTTGCAAAACGTTTACAAGAAAACAATAATGAACTATACAATCCCTATTTTGCGAGTCGGTAACTGGATACCGACTTGCAAAATAGGGATGGTACATTGTAACAAGGTCCTTTTACAGTCCAAAAAGGCAAAATTTGCCTTCTGCGACCACAAAATTGCTTTGAACATCGGGCCCTAAGTTCTTACTTAGGGTAGCACAGCCTTTCATCCTGTTAAGGATGATAAATTAAAGTACCACAACGTAAAAAAAAACCAGTACAAATGCGTTATTGCTGCTAATGGCAGAGGACAAGAAACTGCTAAACAGCGTGCAGCCAGGGTCAGTGTGAAAGAAAACATGGCCCGAGCACATTAACTGAGGCACCGAGGCGGCTCGGATAAAATTCCAGCCCCACCCGAAACGCCACAGTCCAGGGGAAATGATTGTTCTCGGCCTAACCTAAGATGCAGTTGCCAAGAAAAGCAACCTTTTTTTTCTTTGCCTATAGTTCTGCCCCGATTTTCAACAACAGCTCAAGCACAACGTTATCACTTGAAGTTTAAATATTTCCTTAAAGATGATTTTTCGTCGCTCATTTGAGCACGATTTTTGAGATAGGAAATACCATGATCTTGATGATACTGTGTGCGGCCCGTCACCACACAACGCAGAGATGGGAGCGGGATATTTGAAGGATGCATGTGAAACCCTGACAACATCTCCGCCCAAGGAGGAAGCGCCGCCCGCAGTCACGCACGCGCTTAAAACTTCGAGCCCCTTCTGGCACTGGACAACCCCAGGATCAGTGGTGTTTGTAGGGACTTCGGAGAAAGACTTAAAAACAGGTCTGCGTAGAGGGACAAGTCATGTTTCTGTCTGGAACCAACATGGTTTTCATTACGGTAACAGATAGAAGGGCCTCACAGGGGAATGACACGAGTCTTAACTGGGTTAATGGATGTCACAGATGTTTGCTAAAAGGATGCACCTATCAAAAGTTCGCATTCAGGAAGTCACAGGTCACAGAAAAGTTCGTATTATTTATTTCGTAATGAGACATACACGTGTTGGATCATCAATCTTTACCATGTCTAGCTTACACATTATTAGAAAGGTTTCTCAGTTACATAACTTAGGCCAACTACAACTTGTCAAGCTCTCCAATATACACGCAGACCCACAAAGACATCAAATAGTAATCACAAAACCTCTGCAATGGGTCAAGATATAAGGCTCCTCATGCCTCGTGTCAAAGAAACAAGAAAACTGGGTTGCGATTACCAAGGCACATGCCCCAAAACCAGGGTCAGGCTAGGACAGAAAATGTGGCCTTGATTACTGAATTGGGGAGCTAAAAGGCTTGGCCATGTTTACAATTTGGGGAAGTTTTGAACTTGTAAAGAGGCGCTCTATGAGTGTTTTGCATAAAATGGAAGACTGCATGGATTTGAGTTTGCTACAGGCAATGTTTATTTTGATATCAGGGAAAGGAACAGTAAATGCTATCTCACCAGACTATAAAACAGGCCCACAAGCAGCCCAAAAATTATTGACACAACAATCAAAAACTAGAGCAGCCCAGCAATACAACCACTGACTTCGGGTCAGGTCAGCAAAAAAAGGCAGTCACCTACAACACAACAGAGCTACATCAAACACTACCTTTCAACACGAATACTCACCGACTCCATTATATGCAATCTGCAATAAAACCAACCTCAAGACAATTGCAACTGTACTCTCTTCCTATACCAGACTATACAGAAAGACTACTGATACAGATACTAGAGAACACTCAGTTGAAACTCGTGGCTATCACCCACAACACCACAGGGAACTACACTTCCCCACATTTCACTCTGCAGGGTACTTTCCTTTGTATCCTCTCACAACATGGTACTTCTTTTCCCCCGGCACCTGGGTTACCCCCCTATGTAATTTCTCACAACAGGGAAATTTATTGTCCAACTTAGCACACTAAAGGGGTACTGCCTCAAGCAACTTTACACAACAAGTTATTAAACTTCCATCTTTGCATTCTACAGGGTGCTCCCCACATACAGCCTTTAGCAGCAGGGCGCTACTCTTTACCAAATGTACATACCATGAGGTGTTTCCCCAAACAGTTAGTTTATCCCAACACACACAAACACAAGTATACTATCCTTGTATCTATGGCGACGGAATACAACTACCCTACATCTGCAACACTTGGCCATGCAAAACCAGCACATATCTACAAAAAGCGCTTGGATGGGTACTACGCTCACTTCCCAAACTGCCAATTTGACTCCATATGGCGTTGAAAGTAAATGCTCACACTGTATTCCCAAAACAACATACAGGTATACAGTGTAATCTTCCCAACCTGTCTTGCACTACTAAGCATTCAGCACAATTCTACCATTAACATAAACTGTAATTCCCAAACAACAGAAGTCAACTTACATGGAAACTTATTAACACAGTGCACGGCTTACCAATAAGATGTATATGGCATTTGTCAATACTTTACAACTAAACTGTTCCCAAACCTAAAAAACCTCCCAGTTACGGGAAACAGGCACATTTCTTAACAGAACTACATAGAATATTACAAACGCC
Organism: Pleurodeles waltl; assembly: GCF_031143425.1. Lineage (NCBI taxonomy): Eukaryota > Metazoa > Chordata > Amphibia > Caudata > Salamandridae > Pleurodeles > Pleurodeles waltl. The sequence goes on from NC_090438.1 coordinate 133,712,461, forward strand.
ATGAATCTCAAACAACCCAGCTGATTAATTAACCAAATGTTATATTTTAACATTGCAATTAGACAAATGCACAGGCAGACAATGTTTCAACTTCCCATGACTTTAGGACACAGTATGTCCTCATAGTGCATAGCCTCATATATATGTACAATGTTGTCAGAGAGAGCCCTACCTCGCTTTCTAAATTTAACTAGTAGGCCTTGGATAGTCTTTCCTCATGGTCTCCACACTGGTCTTAATTAAGCATCAGATTACTACCCTCCTTGGTCATATCAACGTTTACTCAGCCAGTGCCTCCTCTTCAATAAGCTTGTCTGGAATCCAAGACATTGGTGAAGCTCTCTCACAAGCAGGGTGCACTGTGATGCCACTAAGTACTACACTGTCTTTTTCAAGCCTTGACTGATTTTTGTCAGAGAGTGAAGTTCCAATTTACTTGGTGTTGGGCATTGTTGCAAAACCTCTGTTCATCATCTCAAGCTCGGTCAGGCCCCCTGCGCTGACCAGGGCTCTTGCATATCAAACATCACACACCCCTTTAGTGAAGCAGGCAGAACTTGTTCCTCTTGGCAGAGTACTGGCCGGCTTGTGAGTGACTTATGAGCCCAGCATTTCTGGTGCTTGAATTCAAATAGAACACCAACTAGCATAAAGGACACTCCAAAGGTGTGGACTAGCCTATACATCAGTCACCTTAAATGGCAAATCATACTGCACACTCACCTACACGTCTCCTTATATCACCATCACAGTTAAATCTGTATTACTTTGTGAAGCTTCATAGGTCAGAGTCGTGCTTACCCTAAAGGAAACTTGCTGCCTTTCCCATTGTCTCAAGAGTACTGCCTCCACATCACTGTCTCCATAGCGCTGTCCTTACAACATTGACTCCAAAGCCTTTTCCATTAGCTTAGCACTATAGACTGGGGAACATCACCTCAGTTTCTAACTCCCCTCAGCTGTCTCCTGGGTTCCCTCACAAGCAGTCCTATATCACCTTGTATGTTCCTATATTTCTTCTCTTTTCTTTTCATTTCCAGATTTTTGATAACAGTTATTACACTTATTTTAAATGTATTAATCCATGTCGATGTACTGTCACAATTAGTGATGTTATACCCGGACGCTTATATGGACTGTTGTGTGAAATTACTTAATAAACAGATTAAAAAAAATAAAATAAAAAAAAACAGCCTCCTCACATGGCAGAAAATGACTCCCAACTGCAATATATATATATATATATATATATATATATATATATATATATATATATATATATATATATATATATATAGTGTTGAAGTTAGGAATAAGTCCTGCCACATTTCATGTTCTATAGGAGAGGTCCCATGGTTCCTCTCATGATGTGGAAAGCTGAACGCTTGACATGGTAGGCACGATAAGAAAAAAACCTAAATATAATAAATTAACAAAATAAAAGTAGTCACTGTTGTAGTTTCAAGGATGAGTGCCGCAATTAAGAGTAATATTAAATAAATACAATGTAATGTCCATGGAAACAAGACATATACCTACATGTTGGTGGTCCCTGCCTTATTAATAGTCATCCACAAATAACAGATAACTAATGGTACAATGGCACCAAGGTAAAGTGGCACAATTACACCATCTTGGTGTGTGTATCACCGCTTCAGTTTTGACACGCAACTTCATCAGGCATCAGAACACCACTTCACTGACTCAACTGCACACTTTTGGTGTGCATATCACAATTTCAGTATCCACTTGCGAGCTCGTTATGCATGTAACTCATCTTCACTGGCTTGATTGTAGTCTCATGGTTCGGTGAACACTTCTTCAGTGGTGACACACAAGTTTGTCTTGCATTATGGATGCTCACATCACTGTTGTAGAAAAGCTACTTCACCAAAATGGCAGCACAGACAGTGGTCACATATGTCATGACATGCCCTGCAACTCCATACTCCCGCTGTGCTTTGCTTGCCACATCTAAAATGGTGGTCTGCAATGTTGTGAAGTTGGCTGCATTGTGACATCGTCCTCCACCTCTTTGCAGCTGGTATGCGTATGTGTTCCATTCTGACTGTCGTTGTGGGTTGGTTCCCGATAGTACTCCCCTCAAAGCACAGGCACAACATAGACTTTCACACGGGCAAGGCATTCAGTAGTGGTAACTTGTACCTCTTGTAGCTTGCGCTTTTCATTCACAGCATCATAGGAACATCTAGTATCCAACACTACTCTCCCAGACAGCTCTCACTCGGGCCATTGCTAAGTTCACATTAGGAGATCACAGGACACAGTAAAGTTCTCACTCTTTATTTCAGAATCTGAGCTGTACAGAATACTGGAAGCAATGCAGGGAACCAACATCCAGGCTACTAGCACCCCTCATTGTCAACCTTCCACCTTATATCACACACCATGGAATCCATACTGCTAGCGCAGGTGTTCTAATTTGAAATTTTTAATGAGTGTTTATGTATTTTGAATAATGAAATAATGAACTTTGTAGAGAATGAATAATGTGGAAAAATAATGCATATATTTGGAAATATGACCTCGAAGAATGGCTACCAGTGTTCACGAAATGTACTAATTAATGATTAATACTTATGAAATATTGAAAATGTATTATACTGATGTAGTAATATGTCATATTAAGGCTTTTGAAGTATGCTCTAGCTTTATTAATTGTAGGCCTTAACTTAGCGAGTGTCTTGGCCTAGTTTTGCCAGGCCTCGGGTAGAAGCTGTATTTCTTAGCGTTTAATAAAAAATGCTGACAGAGTGAATGAACTGTGAAATGACCATTGTCTTGTTAAAAGTGCTTAACAGAAGCTTTTCGTGAGAAGCGACTGCTAGAAGAAGATGCTCCTGTTAGTGTAACAATTTTTGTGTAATGTGTGTGAGATGTACTTTCCCAGGACGAGAACAATGAAGACACTGATTGGAGCTGAAGATGCAACAATATTGTTACCTGATGAGCCGGATGATGAGGACATCGTAAAGTGAACCAATCAACTTCATGTGAAGAATGAAATATTAGAGTACATAGATTTGGTATAGATATATTAATGGATAAAGTATAACCATACGATTGACTGACCAATAGGGAATTAGGGGATAGTTTAGGTGACTTTGATACAACAACGTGACAGAAGAGAATTATTCAGATTTGAGAATTCAAGACTTGAGATGCAGAGATTTAGAGAAGAGATACAAGATTAATTCTGCCATTGGGCTCATACTCTCTGACTGAGAGCCTGATGCTTTGCTGATCGACTGATGACGAAGACTGATTCTGCTTGCTGACCCATAGCGTTGATAGGTAGATATGACGAAGTATGACTTTTATGCCTTTTCTTTCTAGGTGCCAACTGCGCGTTTTGACAGATCCATAGTTAGATGTTTTTCCTAAATTTGTGTTCTAACTTGTTTGCATGAAGCCCAACATGCTTATGCTAATCTGACGTTAGTTAAGGGCCCTCAAAAATGACTAACAAAAACAGGGACAAATGATTGATGAATTCATTTACTGAGTTTTCATGTATGTTATATTTTTGTCACAGCTGATTCTGCTATTGATTTGCACTGTAGCTCTGAAATGTGTTGTGGTTAAAGCTTTGATTAGATTGCGTTTCTTCCGCCGCTTTGGGCAACCAGTATTGTTCATAAATGTGTTTCATTGATATTGAGATTGATCTACATGACTTTAGCATTGTTAATATAAGGGAAATAAACGTACCAAACTTTTATTAAAAGCGTGGTTATTCATGGCTGAAAGGTCATGGTGTGTGACATTTACTGACTCCATTGATTGTTGATTTTATTGATCACTAATGATTATTGAGTACTGATTATGTACTGGAGCTATGGTAAGAACTTCATAATACGAGTCATAAGGTTCATCGACCTATTCGCGTCCCCTTGTAAGTTTACTTATTAAGGTCTGACACGCTATACTAATACTACCTCACCACATTCCACACTCTGACTTCCGAATTCCATCTTTGTCAGCTCGCTCATGCAACCACACTAACACACACACAACACTATAAATACCAAAGTCTTATCGATGACAGAGGCAACAGTGGCTCGACCATGTAGAACAAATGTCTTACCCATAGCAAAACACAGAAATGGGTGAAGGGGAAATCACCCTTTTTGTAGCTATCTCATTACCGCCCACTTCTACATGACTGCCTTGGCCCAGAAAGTATAATTGCTTGTATTTCAGAAATTGTGTTATGAAATGACAGTCTGAACAAAAGATGCTTAACCACCTAAAAAGGATTCTCTTATGCCATCACAAGAGCAGCTGTTGACATTGATGACACCACAGCACATTATACCACATCTCCATCCTCTAACAAATGTACTGAAGCCTCCCTGAATACAGAAATAAAGGCAGGCAAGAAAGAGTGGCACGGTTGAGCTCATAACATAATCCTTAAGCATAACAGGAATAGTCTGGTACTGATGTAATGTTTCTCTGCTCACTCCACCCTTCCTTATGAACAATGCTCTCCTACTACAAGCACAGCACACAATGCAGATTAAGACTTCTTGTACCGTGCTGCACATTTCATATCCTTCAGACACATAGGCAGCAGTAAAACTTTCTATACTTGCGCTGCTTAGTCCACGCACCTTCTCATCATCGACAGACCCACAATCCCTACACTATGGCTGCTCTGTGACCTTCAGCTCTCTACAGTAGCGCACAGGCACATTTCAGTCGCAAACTCCCAATAATATACTGGTCATTTCACCATGGACATCTGCCTCATAGTATAATGCTAGACGCTTGCGCCTCACGGCTATTTCTGTTAGGCAACCTTTCATTCAAAAGAACAAAACAGCACTTCATCACCAATCTCCTATTTGGCAGGAAGTCCACCTTACTTAAATGAATGGACAAGAACTCAGTGCCCCCCGCCCCCCTCATTGTCCCCTCCCTCACTAACCTAATCTGAACATTCTCACTGAAAATCCAAAAAGGACCCAATCGTGCTTCAAAGCACTTCTGGGTTCCCAGTAGTATGAATATCTTATAATAATAATACAGGTATAGTGTTGTTACTCCTCGATCACCATCTCTGCAGCTCAATACATCTTGGGCCTCCATAACTTTCTTTCCCTTCTTTCGTATGCTACACTATTATAACTAACTGGTCCTTGTACTAAACCAGTTTTACCAGATCTCAAAATCCTGATCAGAACTGCCTTGCCTCCATGCATCAAACTGAATGGGCCAACACTAAGTTCATCCTGGATTACTCAATAACATCCAAATTAACCAACGTCTCACGTCCACATGTACACCAAAAACACCCTAACCAGCTCATTGGCTGATCATTATGTGACTCACTCATCTACCCCTCTTCATTCATAATTCACAGTTGTCACCCACTTCTCTTCTTTAAACTTTCCATTCACAATCACCTCCTCCTACTGCCTCAAAGTGCACTAACTTAACTTTTGATAACCAGTCTACCCAACAATTACGGCTTCCGGATATGTACTTCACTGAATGATTTTACTTACTTCTTTTCAAAATCTTTGTTTGAAAACATTTTCTTATGAATGTGTTTGTCTCCCTATCATTGAAATGTGATTTAAAACAAATTATCTAAATCCTGGCTTTCAGCGTGCTAGAACATTCTTAGCGTGCTAGAACATCCTGCAAGGTGGAGCAGAGAGCATGGTGAAAGCAGACGGCCAAAGGGAGAATATTAAACCAATGCTAAGTTGGTTTTGCATTTTTTCTTTACGATAATAAACGGGATTATCCTCCAAACTTTGCACCACTCAAAACTGCAGGGATGCCTTTGAGGGATCTGGGTCATATAAATCTCAAGGGCATCCCCTACCACATGCAAATATGGTTTAGCGTCCTGTCCTCTGCAGCCCTTTTAGCCATGTTTAGACACTAATCAGCCCTTTTCCATTAGAATCCATCGATCCCTTGTCTGAGAACACATTAGTCACTGAGAGGGCCTTTCCCCCAGGGTTCTCCACGTTAGCACAAGTGGATTATAACTGAGCAGCCTGCGCGGTACAGCCCATTAATCAGCTCGCGCCATAGATTACTGGGTCGATACCATGTTTATAGGATGGTGCATAGTTCACAAATCAAAAAGCATGCTGTATGCAAAGGAACCAACTCGGCACTCCTATGCTGTGCTAGTCCTTGGAAGCAATACATGATGATTACCACCATATATGCAACACTCTTCAAACACCCTGTCAACTAATCAGTGTATGCCAATTTTCAAAGAGACAGAGCCATCATATGTGTCTTAAATATGTTTGATAGTTTTTTCACATTTGTGTTTTCACTCAGACAGTCGCAGGAACAAGCTTACCGTCTGTGGCCCTTACGTAGCCGGATTCTTCGCTTGCTCTGTTCTATTAGTGATGTGCTGCCAAGATCCCTGAGGTGATGTGCATTGTGGAGGAGAACGTGAAGCCTCACAGTTAAGAGCTACTGTAATGATGATGGTCTTCTCCTCTTGCAGGAGAAGAAAATGTATCTCTTACTAGTAAGTTACAGATAAATATGGGATACCCCATGCACACACGCCCTACTGGTGTTAGCTACCTCACACTCCCTGCTCTGCCTTCAGGTGTTCACACTTTGAAGGCACACAGGAGCTTCTCGTTCACTCACACAATCCAAACTGGGGCGCGCACTCATCATGAATACATCTCAAACACGTGGAGCGCAGGAAACCATTTGCCTCCTTTAATACTATGTGGATAAAATGGAAAACACCCTCTTTCCGCCCTGATTCTCATATGTCACACACCGATCACACGTGACTTTCCACTACATCAGGGCTAAACACAGCAACTTAGCTTCAGAAGGAATTCAAATTATACATTAAAAAAAAAAAAAACACAAAAAAACACTCGAGAGATTTCAAAATATCTGAGTAAAATTTCACAGTGGACATTTCTGTCCTAAAATTTTACAGGTATGGCTGAAAATGGCACATCCACACCACCCAGCAATAAATTTTGTCAAGGCATTACACACCTCTAAATTAAAGATGGCTTTGGACACCCAACACCCCATCTCGTAAATACAGTGCTACAGCAAGTTCCTATGCTAACCAGTTTGAATACCACGAAACAATACCAAAGCCATACTTCAGCATTAGCCCAAATGAATATGTACACAAGCTACTGTCCTCAATTGAATGCAGCAGGACTTAACAACTTCTCCAATGTCACCTCGTGTACTGGTCTACCCTTCGGACTGCTGCATTTTACAGGAGGTTGTGGTGCCTACTTTGGAGGTCTTTGTTGCATTTTCACTTGTTACTGATTACTAGTCAGATCACAGTCTAGTGGAGCAATACCTAGCTGTGGTACCATTTACTGCCTCACATATTCTATCTTCCCGTCTGCATGTGAGCTTAGAGGGAAAAGGACGGACCAGTTAGAGGGTTGGTTAAAGAACAGGGGACATGAAGTAGCAGCTGGTCCTAAAACTTTTCTGTTGTGAGCTATCATCACCAATGGAGACTTCAGACAGGGTGATCAATTTATCGTAGGCAACACCAACACACCCACTAACAGTCAGAACCAAGAGCTAACTGAAAATAGATCACGCGCCACAATATCCTAGCTATATCACTCTATGGACAAGCTAGGATAAAGGAAGAAAAAATACTCAGTAAATAAAATGCATCATGACACATTTCTATACCTAGTCACGGCCCTTTTGTGCCTTCTCGCTAACAGTGTGGGAAGGCCAAAGGTCTCAATGCAACAAATAGGGGGTACTAACGCCCCAATAAATGTGTCCGGGGGAGCATCAGCTCCAACGAACATGTGTGGGGTTAACCACTGTCTTCAAACAGATGATGTGAAATGGATTATCAGTTGTGTGTAATTGATTCCTCGCGATACAGTGCTTTAACACAGGATAATGGCCCTGCTGCGTTTACCCATCGCTTCTGTCGTTTGTAGTCATCAGTAAACCACAGCACAGCTTGTATTTCCTCCATACTACATACACAGTGGTCTGTATGGAGCACTAGGCAGGAGGGGCTGGTGCTTCAGTGCGACACGCTACATGTCTGGGAGCCACAGTTGCCAGCTTTCTATGTGCACAAAGGGTATATCCCCCCCTGTTTACAGACAGAAAAATAAGACAACGCCGAAACACGTTGAAATAACAAATAACCACGGCCGTCACATGACAAAGCAATAACAATGTTTATTCTGCTCCCCCAAGTTGAACGGCTAAGACTGCGGACCATGTATCAGTCAATGATCAACAGAGAATCAATTCAAAACGAGTTCAAGTAAGCCCTATGCTGGGCATAGCTGGTGAGCCCTGCACCAGGTGAATGCCTAAGAAGAGTTACTTACACAATATATTTAATAAATGCATTTTTTAAACAATTCTATTTGAGCCGTACTTCTTTTAGACATAAGGGAATTATTACCCCTGCCACCATTTCTAGAACGCATACCCCTGAGTTCCAGTATTTACTGAGATATACAGGCACTCTGTGCTACCAGAGCTCAAACACAATGCTTTTAAAACCACCGAGTACTGGCACAGATTTAGTCTTGTCAATCATTATGAATATTTTAGCTATTTTGGTTACCCATGAGTGCATTATTTCCTTGGAGACGGAAGGCACAATGATACATCTCGTTTCAATGCAGCACAACAATAGGGGACCTCCAGTTAATGTTTGTTTTTCTTCCCTTGGAGTCTGCCCCATTGCTCGCCTCTTATAACATTAGCAAAAGCCATAAACCTGTTTACTGAATTTGGTCGTGCCTACTTAAGGGACTTGTACGAGACAGCTCATGATCAAAGACAAAGGCTAGCCACCATTCTCACAGTATTTAGGGGCGGACCAAACTCTAATATGGGGGCAAAGCGCCATCATATAGAAAAGTCGCCTACAAATGCGGTGGCCTCCATGCAGGCCAAGTCATCAAAGATACATGCTACTGCTGGACCACCGAGCATTGGTACCTCAGTTACTGACTGCAAAGTCCTTTCCATTCTAGTAGCAAAGATTCTACCGCTGCGTTACCATCAGAAGCTGAGATCCTCGATCATAGGGGTCGGAGAACATTCCATAGTGCTAAAAAGATTATACCCCATTTGTAGCACCAGAAGTCAAACCCCTCAGTCGTAGGAGTACTTTCCACGGCCCTAAAAAAGATTATACTTTAGCTGTAGTGCCAGATGCCGAACCCTCAATCATAGGGGTGGGAGACCTTTCGATGGTCCTTACAAAGATTGTATCCCAGCTGCAGCACCAGAAGTTGACCCCTTCAATCATAGCACATGAGAGAACTTTCCACTGTGCTAACAAGTATTTTACACCAGATGTAGCACCAGAAGTCAAACCCCTCAATCGCAGGAGTGGGAGAACTTTCCACAGTCCTAAAGAGATTATACTTCACCAGTAGCATCACATGGCGATCCGTAGGCACGGGAGGCCTTTCCACGGTTCTATCATAGATTATACTCCAGCTTGAAGCACCAGAAATTTAACCCCCCGATCGTATGAATGTGGGAACTTTTCACTGTGCTAACAAAGATTATACTCCAGCTGTAGCACCAGAAGTTGAACCCCTCAATTGCAGGAGTGGGAGAACTTACCACTGTCCTAAAAAAGATTATACTCCAGCTGTAGCACCTTAAATCGAACCCCTCAAATCGTAGGAGTGTGGAAACTTTCCACTGTGCTAACCAACATCATACGCCAGCTGGAGTGCCAGAAGGCAAATACCTCAATCATAGGAGAGGAAGAACTTTCCATGGTTTCAACAAAGATTATGCCCCAGCTGTATCAGTGGAAGCCACGGTCCTCAATGATCGAGGTTGGAGAACTTTCCACTGTTTCTTTGTGTGTAGCACGAATTTTCCTGCCAGCTTGCCAGGATTAGTGAGAGCATGCCTTTTTCCTTTGCCCATCTCACTCAACAGCATCTGCCTATTTATACAAACATCACAACTCATCAAGGTCTAATTTGCAGGTGCCAATGCCTGGGAAGCGAGTGATTATAGTAATGTGCATTATGCACACTTCAAAACAAATTAGTCATGAGGATTGAATCAGCAAACCCTCACTCATCAGTGGCTATGTTTCCAACCTCTCCCTCTCCCTCCATCAAGGATTCATTTTTAATACCAATAAATATATGTTTCCTTCCATTTGGAAGGTATGCGGTATTGTCCAGGCTATACATTCAATGTATTCTTTTCCACAGGGGTGGCTCCTCCACTAAGGAGGAGCGTTGCCCCCTGCTTTCAGCAAAAGAAAAATAAAAGGATAATACCAATCCGTTATCATTTTATTTTTGGCTGAGCCAGGATAGTGGGGGATGGAGGGGACTGAAGAGAGTAGTGGTATGTGCACCTTAAGTGCGCACGTCTGTTTGGCCGGCCGTGTTGGGCCAGGCAAACAGACATGCGCACTTTGCATTTCTCCACCGGCTGTATTTCACAGCCTGGAGGAGAAAGTGCACAGAGTGCCACTCCCCCTGTGAGCGCCGAACCAGGCCACTCACACCAATCATGACGCTGCCGTCATGCTGGTGAAAGCAGCATGGTGATTGGCTGAGGAAAGCCTGGAAGCCTATATGCTTCCGAACCAACAGGAGGATAGAGATGAACAGGTTTGCCGATCTGACCAGGTAAGTATTTTTTTCTTTTTTACATTTTTTTTAATCCCTGCCCCACCACCCCTGTTCAGTGGCAGCTGCCTCTGCTTTTCCAGTAGATATGTTCTTCCTATTTATTCCTACGCACTTCTTTCTCTAACCTCACTAAAATAAATGACTGTTTAGTTTTAAAGCGAGAAGGTTATGGTGCTTATGTTATATCAACACGGTGTTTGAGATTTCTGTTCTAAAATGAATCACGTGGGGAAGAGAGGGCACAGCTGCCGAACAGCTTCAGGCCCTAGCGCTCAGCAGGCGGCTTCCAATCAAGACATTCTTCTAACTCCAGACAGTCTAGAACCAGCTGTTGTGCGTAACTCTATGACCATACTAGGCTTTCATGTAGAACTCTGCGCTGACTGCTGAATCAAGAAAGATTACACTTCAAAACTCCCTAGACCGGTGGTTGTTGCTTGAATAATTGATGTTAGCTGGTGTCCATTCATTAGGACCCTCACGAGTTTGGTGACTTTGCAGATAGTGACAGACGTCTGTGCTGCGGGAGGAAACTGCATGGGTGTGAGTCCCTTGTTGCAGAGAGATATCTTTTAACAGGCCTGCTCACATGTTTGGGGACCATAACATTGACTGTATGGGACACTGAGGCCCCTTACATCTATCACACACACAAAAGAACTAAATGAATTGAACATTGACAGCAAGGCATCTACAGGAAGTGGCTGGGAGGATATGCGAGAAAGGGAAACATGGGGTGGGGTGGTCTGTGCACAGCTGGCCCAAAGCCAATGCCCGAGCAACTAGCCGCATGAGGTTTGTGTTTCCACAATGAGACCATAAGGCCAGTGCAATTTAACATACTGGCTTGCACTGAAGGAAAAATGGTGAAATAAGGTAACCTGCTGCCCACACTAACATTTATTTATGTTCATGTTTCGCATGGCTTACCAAATGAGTGTCTTTTTGCTAGCAAGTTAACTAGAGAGAGCCCTCACCATGCTGCCAAACAATTCACCTGGCTCTCATGTTCCTTGCTGTAGAGCTTAATTTTGGTACAACCTGAGATCATAGGAGCCTGGTACTTGATCTATCAGTTAGGCACGAGCGTACCAAGAATTACAGAGGCACCTGCAAGCCTCATTCATACATTTCAAATGGCGTGCACTTCTATAAACGGCCCATATATAAAGTACACATCCATGAATTTGCCTCTGGACTACCCAAGGGACGACCCTAAAGCATGAGTTCTAGTGGGTCCCAGAATTATGCTGGAATCTCAAGACACGCATTGGTGCAGATGCAACCCTTCCTCTTCCTCTTTGGCAGCAGGTTCAGTGGAACTGTCATGGCACAGGATGGTCTGCAGGGTTCTTCAAGCCTGCCTCTGTTTCAACGCATATGTTCGTCTGCTGGTTCAATTCCCACAGCAATTTTGAGTGAACCTGCAAAATCATCGGACGACACTCAAATGTACTTCCAATCCAAACAAGCATTGGCAGAGCCAACACTTCTGGGTCTGATGTGCCAAAACATGGAGTGCTAGCATAAAAGAGAAACGCACATGGGAGGGAGCCAGCAAGAGCAGACACGTCTGCTTATAGCTGTAAACGTAGCTTCTCCCTATAGCTAGTTCTGTGTGGTATCAAAAAAGTATACAAATATATTAAAATAACTAAATGTCACCAAACCTTGAAGACATCTTTCTTTATTTTTTTTGGATCACAGAAAAAAAAACTTGGTTGACAGCTGTAATTCACAGAAAATATGTCATGCTTGTAAATAATGACAAGTAATCTCTAGGTATGACATCGGTCCAGTGAACTATGTTTTTCGAAACCAATGCATTGCCAATGGTCAAAACGAAGTATTGAAGCAGCCTTGGTGGAAATTCCAGCTGAATAGTTACAACAGGTTTCTACTGGATCCACTTACAGTTTTGCTGGCCATTAATTTACAATTTTATGCGGCGAAGGAAATACTGTGTGGTAATACCACACAGTGTATTACAATCGCTGTACGGTACTACCCTCACCACTGCTATACCATTACAAGTCTCTGGCCTGGAATGGGAAGTGACACCCTAGATGTGATCTTACTGCACATGTAACCACAAGTTTTTGAATATCCCCAAGTCCTTTTCTGGGCACATGTTCCAACTACTTTTAGCACGTGGACAAGTGTCCAAAAATATAGGCCATACGTCCTAAAGTAGAGTACCGGTCACTTGTAAATGGGCCCTAACCTGAAGCTCATGGCCACTTTGACTGCTCCTGGAGTGTAAAATACTGCATTGTGACGGTTTAATGGGCTCCATGTTGCTCTGGTGCCACTGCACAAGCTGCACCAATTATAGTTACGCACCTGGGTGGAGAAGTGTGGCTCAATGGTTAGAGCGGCAGACCCTGATGCAGAAATCTAGCCTGGGACCAGGGTTCAATTCCCGCCTCTGCGGGTCTTGGGCTCAAGTTCCTCGGACCTGATAATTCTCGCATCGGTGCCTAATATAATCATGGGTCCCACACTGTAACTCTGGGCAATAGCTTGCTTAATCTCCACAATGGACCCAACAGCGCTGGGATGCCTGGCTTCACCTTGGAGGTTGCCCAGGAGTGGACACCTCACAGGGAAAAGCCAGGAGGGGTTCCACAGCAGTATGCGTACAGCGCCTTGAGACCCTAATGGGTGAGTAGTGTGCTATACAAGTACGAAGTTTACCTGGAACTAACTGGTGCAGGAAAAATTCCATTGATCTCAGTTGCATGTTTGACCTGGTCATTGACGTCCCATGACGCCTGTTGGTGTTTAGTTGGGATCTGATTTAACCAGTAGAATTGCCATTGTTGCTTCACGGAGTACATTTAGTCCAATGGTCAAAACCCCAAAGGCGTAACCTGATCCAGCTGGAAATATGTATAACCGATGAACGGGAATCTTCTGCAGGGATGCTAATGGATGCCATTGTCATATCTGACAACTTTCATTAAGGAAAAAAGCAAAGGGCTCGGGCAGAACAGATAACCTGCTTCTATAAGATACATTTTCGGGTCGTGCCGAGGGTTGCCTGACACCAAGGGCGTAGTATCAATTGGTGCAGCAGGTGCAGCGGCACCGGGGCAGCGAGGCCTGAGCGGCCCATTCATCCCCGCTAATTGATTTATTTTACAATCCAGACAGTAGCGAGTGGGTCCATTTCTTTCCTTGCTCCAGGGCCCAGGCGCGCCGGGGCTCCTTGCCAGGGCTCCTGGTCTCTGTGATGGGGACTATCACAGGACGGAGTTGTCCTCTCACGCTGGCGTCGAGGCAGAAGGAGGAACTTCGCGCCTGCACAGTGTTGTCAGTTAAACCGACAATGCTGGTCCAGGGGGCTGCGCCTCTGCGCCGTCATCCGTTAGTTACGCACCAGCGTCGGCCGCTGGCTGAAAGGAGTCGCTTCCTCATACTTACTGGCAAAGGACGGCAAAAAAAAGCCAGCATCAGCAACCACAAATGCGAACAACAACAGTATGGACGAAGACAAACGAGGCAGCGTGTGCAGGGCTAGCTGCTGAGCTGTGCGTGAGTAACATATGGCAGGATCCTAATGCAGCCCTCTGGGGAAAATCAGACAGAAAGTGCATTACGTCGACAGTTCCAGAAGAGTGAACAATAACCCCTACGCCTGAATAGCATTTACCATAAATGTGCAATCCCATTATCGGGTTACCGTCTAACTCTATGGGGAGCTGCCGTGTGCCCCATTTCACAAGGTCTCCTGCAAGCCTGGCTTTTTAGCCAACAACATTTTATATTCTGGGCAGAGAGGCGTAACTCATAAGTGTAAACCGTGGGAGCGCAATTCGTTTAAAGTAGCGCAGAACCAATGTTACACGTGCACCGAAGGCTTTGGTTGGACTGCATCACGAAAGGGGCTGTACAGGGGCAGGCTTCAGTGGGAGGGGGTGGGGGTCCTCGCCACGCGTGCACCACAGGCAGGAGCAAGGAACAGTACAGCAGGGGCAATTTCTAACTTTGCATGGACACTCCAGCTCTGGTCTGTTGAGCTGTTAGCCCTGGGCATGTTTACCACTTTCTTACTTTCTCACACTTCATGATCCAACACACTTCTAAGCGCTGTGTCCCATAACACGATAACCGCACCTCTGTGGTCATGACGCACGGCATGGAAGAACTTCACACATAGGTTCAAAACACAGACAACATTCTTCCAACTACACACCCCACATGGAGTGCTGTGCTACTCGTGTATGCAATAGCTTCAGCACCCTACTTATGGACAGTAAGTGCTACATAAATACTGCACTGCCTTGCCACGGAACCCCAAAACACCTGCAGTAATTGGATAACCACTTATGATGCTGGGAGTTGTGCGGTGGCACTGACAAAGGGGAACATTAAAGCGCAACATGAAAAGTGTTAGTCAAAAACCCAGGACTGGTTGAAGGTGACACTCTTGAGGTGGTGCCAGTTGACAGATATGTCCTATTTCCAGTAGTACGGCAAGGGTGCCCTGGGCCTCGGAGCAAGCAAAACGGCCTCGTGGACTGCTGCTGGGGTAGTAAAATACAGCAAGTATGGGGGTTCAATGGGCTCCTCTAGGCTCCGGTGCCACTGCACATGATCCATCAATGGTAGGGACACCCCTACAGGTCATGTCACTGCCAGTCCTGGGCTTTCCTTCCACACACGTTTAAAATATTGTTTTTAAAAAACACTTCCCATAGTAGAGTTAATATTATATAGCTATGCAAGCACAGATGTTATAGTCACCCCGTGGTACTCAATTTCACAAAACTGACTGTCCTCACAAGAATGAAGGGCTAAGTCGGCCTTGCCTGAATTACATCCTGCGACATGCATGGCTGGTGGAGACACACAAACACCTCTCAGAGATACCATGTACACAATTGAACTATTTTGCATGTGGCTATCACCATTGCTCAAGTGAAGTACAGACCACTATTATAACTGCTAGAAAGCATTATGTTGTTAAATGTCATCATCAATAACATGGGCCTTCAAGTAACTTAATATCATAGCTACCAAGAGGGGCTCTGAACTTCACGAGGCACCAGGAAGATGCAGGGTGTTCATTCCTGGGTGGAGTGCCTTCTTTGCTGGTCTGATATGAGGTCCTTTTCGGGTGCGTTTTCGAACACACGCACATTGTTTTGGTGACAGACAAAATGACTCTGACTCTTTGTGGTCAAAAACAAGAGGCTTTGGGAGCACTTCTCGTTAATGCTGTGCTTTTCTACACTCGTTGGCCTGTCGTCCTCCATTTTGCCAGTGATTAATTTGCATTTTTAACAGGATGTTCAAATACCTCTTCCAGTCTTCTTGCTTATTGTGCCTAAGGAAACCGAAGATCTGTCATCCAAACTAATTCGACAATATTGTGTGAAGCTAGACAGACGGGTTCGCCTTAAATTCTCAATTATAACTGTGCGAGTCAAGTGTTCACCGCTGCGCTTCAGAGATCGGAGTGCTGACTCAGCCTTTCTTTCTCACGAGATCGATAGATAGAGCATACTAAAATAGTAACAACACCTGCTATTTACCATGCTACAGAATGTGAAACTGTAGACTAGATAACAATGAGTTTCTAATACAAAACAAAGCGCCTAGAAATAACCGATGTTAAGCACTACGGTCATAGACGCGCCTATGTACGCCTTGCCAACGTTCACTTAGTTACTGAAAACACCACAACGTGAAAGCAAAACAACTAGAAAAGGAGAAACGTGGGACTTTCAGTGGTAGTCTGCTAATTTGCATTACAAAACACCGACAATTATACGTTGTACAACTGAATGCGACGGGAGGGGGTGGGGGGGGGGGGTTGGGGCGAGGCGATTCATAAGACTTATTATAATGAAATTTGAAAAACAAAACTTCCCAAATCGTAAAATGCATTGACTAACATGAAAACGGCTTTCTGGCACCTAAAAAGAAACGATTACGACCTGACCAGTCCCTAGGCAGCATAAACAAGAGTGTGAAACAACAGGTGAACTCCCTGCAGCCCTCGCCTGTGTCCACCACCGAGCAAACTCTGCAGTTAGGATCTACATACGCGCATTTCCGTTCCTGTAGCGCTAACAAGCCGTCTTCTGGGCGCCTGAGTTGAATGAAATGCGCTGTTTAAAGTAGCAAAGAGGTATGAAAATATTCACTGCTAATTATTTCAACAATCGTTCAAGGCAGCCTCCGCCACCCCCACCAAAAAAGCTACACCGCCCTTCATCCTTGCAGCGCTGTCACACATTGCGCGCGGAACCCGAAAGGAGCAAAGCTGCACCCTACTCACGTATCTCTTCAGCTTCTTCTCCGGGGGGGATTTGATGAGCCAGCCCGTGCAAACCACGTCCCCAGCGCTCATTTTCCCCCCTGAGAACGAGGGGCGGCAGATCCAGTGTGTGGAGAGAGTCGGTCCTGGCTTAATTTTTTGAAACCCAGCAGCAATCGGCTTCCTCCAGCTGTGCGCGAGCGCTGCCGCTGTGCCGCCGGGAGGAAGTCCTCGCTGACATTGATGGCTGACACGCCGAGCTCCCCCTCCCACCCAGCCCACAGCGCGAGGCACGTGACGCGCCCGGGACCGCTTGTAAACAAAACGCAGCACGTGCACGATTACCTCAGCGCTGCCATGTGGGGGCCGGGGTTCTTGCAAGGCGCTCTGCCCCTCTTGGGCCATTGGCACTCTCAGTCCTCTGTACCTGCGTCTTCTCACAAACCCGAGGGACTCAACTGCTGGGGTTAATACGAGCAAGTTTACTTAATAGCAAAACACGGTACAGTTATGATAATTAGAAATGCACGATTTGTAAATACAGAAAACATACCTGAATCGCTGTGAGGCAAACTAAATCGACTGTGATACAACACTATTTTCTATACCTGCGTTCTCTGCTTTAGTCGTAAATCAGATTGTGGCATTTTGCGCCGCTGGTCGTATGTACCTTTAGGGATCAGTTGAATGTGTATACTGGGAGCTAACATCAGTACAAGTCAAGCTTCGGTGAAACCAGTGCTTTAAATGGGCCGGCACTGTCCGGTACGGAGTACCGGCACTTTTTTGTTTTTAGAGTGAGAGTACCTGCTCTTACGAAGAAAAACGTAATACTTTTAATTGGAGAGTACCGGCATTTCTCTGAAATAAGCAGGTACTCTGGCACAGAGTACCTGTACTTTTTTCCATTTCAAGCACTGGGTGAAACCCATTTGGCTCCACAAGAACGACAGAGAGGGTGGTTTCCAAACCATGAAGGTTTATTAAAAGATCAGAGTTTCAGCCTTTATTCATTTATTTAGTAAATCATTTGAAAACCAAGAATACAATCTATCATTAATCAATCCAGCAATATAATATCAGGAAGTGTTAACATAAATTGGTTAAAGAGTGCAAAATGCAAAGCAGAGAAAGGATCAATTCCACAAAGGAACTCTCTTAAACTAAATTAAGTATCTAAAGATGAAAAGGGGACATTCTGAGCAGAAGGTATCAGTCCGAAGTGAACTAAGTTAAGGTTCAGGGTAAATATGTGGCATACGAGTTCAAGAATCTAACTCAAGAACTGGGAATATAAAATCTCAGGAAAGTTAGGGAAAGTTATTTTCTCCCCAAAGTCAGTACAGGATCACCTAACTACTGTTCTACTACATGCAGTTAAAACATCTCACTCCCTCTTTGGAACTTCTTCCCACCAACTCCTCCAAACTCGGGTCAACCAGGCTGTGCTGTCTCCTGGGAACAGGCAAACTCCTCTCATTCACAAACCAAATCCCTCTTGGTCTCGATATGCGGTTACTTGGCCTCAGCTACATGGTAAGGCGATATACTGAAAAATTTCTTAGCTTCAGATACCTGGGAATCCTGATAGTTCTCGAACCAGAGCTCACACGGAGCCTAAATCTCAAACCACAAGTCCCCATGATGAAAAAACACCTCTCAAGATGGGCATCCCTGCCACTCTATATATTAGGGTGTATCGCCCTATTTAAAATGATGATTCTCCCTCGGTTCCTATATGCCCCCTGAAATGTCCTGTGAAGGATCCCCAACACCTGGGTCACTACCCTCCTTCGTATGGGCTGAAACCCCCCCTCGTATAGCCATGACTAAATGCCAACTTCCAAACTATGATGGGAGTATTGGGGTGGCTGACATACAACAGTACCGAGCTGACCACTTCCTGGTAATTAATGAATGGACATGAGAGGGATGGAGTGATCCAGCATACCATACAGAACCTTCTCTGCTAGGACTGAGCAGAGTGAAGGGAATATTGTATGGGGACCCGATCCCCAAAGACCTCCCCGACATCACACAGCTGGCGTTCTTTACCTGGAGAGTGTAGGAGGCTGGCCTGGCTTGTACTGGGTACCAGAGGTACTTACACCTTGTGCCAGGTCCAGTTATCCCTTATTAGTGTAGAAGAGGTGTTTCTAGCAGCTGAGGCTGATAGAAGGTAGCTATGGCAAAGCAGCTTAGGCTGAACTAGGAGACATGTAAAGCTCCTACTATACCACTGGTGTCATATGTACAATATCATAAGAAAACACAATACACAGATATACTAAAAATAAAGGTACTTTATTTTTATGACAATATGCCAAAAATATCTCAGTGAGTACCCTCAGTATGAGGATGAGAAATATACACAAGATATATGTACACAAACCAAAATTATGCAAGTAATAGCAAAGGGAAGTAATGCAAGCAATGTAAAGTTACAGTAGATTGCAATAGGAGAACATAGGTATAGGGGCAACACAAACCATATACTCCAAAAGTGGAATGTGAACCACGAATGGACCCCAAATCTATGTGGGCTTGTAGAGGGTCGCCGGGACTGTAAGAAAACAGTGAGGGTTAGAAAAATAACCCACCCCAAGACCCTGAAAGGTAGGTGTAAAGTGCACCTACTACCCCCAGAGAGCACAGAAGTCGTGATAGGGGGATTCTGCAAGTAGAACAAACACCAGCAATGCAACAGCAGTGGATTTCCGGACCTGAGTACCTGTAAGACAAGGGGACCAAGTCCAAGAGTCGCGACAGTGTCGAGAGTGGGCAGGGGCCCAGGAAATGCCAGCTGAGGGTGCAATGAAGCTGCCACCGGATGGAAGAAGCTTGGTGTTCTGCAAGAACAAAGAGGACCAGGAACTTCCCCTTTGGAGGATGGATGTCCCACATCGTGAAGAAGCTTGCAGAGGTGTTCCCATGCAGAAAGACCACAAACAAGCCTTGCTAGCTGCAAGGGTCGCGGTTAGGTTTTTGGATGCTGCTGTGGCCCAGGAGGGACCAGGATGTCGCCACTTGGATGAGGAGACAGAGGGGGCACCCAGCAAGTCAGGGAGCCCTCACAGAAGCAGGCAGCACCCGCAGAAGTACCGGAACAGGCACTTGGAAGAAGAGTGAACCGGAGTCCACCCGAAGTCACAAAAGGGAGTCCCACGATGCAGGAGGACAACTAAGAAGGTTGTGCACTGCAGGTTAGAGTGTCGGGGACCCAGGCTTGGCTGTGCACGAAGGAAATCCTGGAAGAGTGCACAGGAGCCGGAGCAGCTGCAAATCACGCGGTACCCAGCAATGCAGTCTAGCGTGGGGAGGCAAGGACTTACCTCCACCAAACTTGGACTGAAGAGTCACTGGACTGTGGGAGTCACTTGGACAGAGTTGCTGAGTTCCAGGGACCACGCTCGTCGTGCTGAGAGGGGACCCAGAGGACCGGTGATGCAGTCTTTTGTTGCCTGCGGTTGCAGGGGGAAGATTCCGTCGACCCACGGGATATTTTTTCAGAGCTCCTGGTGCAAGAAGGAGGCAGGCTACCCCCTGAGCATGCACCACCTGGAAACAGTCGAGAAAGCCGGCAGGATGAAGCGATACAAGGTTGCTAGTAGTCGTCTTGCTACTTTGTTGCGGTTTTGCAGGCGTCAGTGGTCGATCCTTTGGCAGAAGGTGAAGCGGGAGATCCAGAGGAACTCTGGTGAGCTCTTGCATTCATTATCCAATGAGATTCCCAAAGCAGAGACCCTAAATAGCCAGAAAAGGAGGTTTGGCTACCTAGGAAGGAGGATTGGCTACTAAGAGAGGTAAGAACCTATCAGAAGGAGTCTCTGACGTCAACTGCTGGCACCGGCCACTCAGAGCAGTCCAGTGTGCCAGCAACACCTCTGTTTCCAAGATGGCGGAGGTCTGGGGCACACTGGAGGAGCTCTGGGCACCTCCCCTGGGATGCCAGGTCAGGGGAGTGGTCACTCCCCTTTCCTTTGTCCAGTTTCGCACCAGAGCAGGGCTGGGGGATCCCTGAACCGGTGTAGACTGGCTTATGCAGAGATGGGCATCATCTGTGCCCATCAAAGCATTTCCAGAGGCTGGGGGAGGCTACTCCTCCCCAGCCTTCACACCAATTTCCAAAGGGAGAGGGTGTTACACCCTCTCTCAGAGGAAATCCTTTGTTCTGCCTTCCTGGGCCAGCTATGCCTGGACCCCAGGAGGGCAGAAACCTGTCTGAGGGGTTGGCAGCAGCAGCAGCTGCAGTGGAGACCCCAGAAAGTCAGTTTGGCAGTACCCGGGTTCTGTGCTAGAGACCCGGGGGATCATGGAATTGTCTCCCCAATGCCAGAATGGCATTGGGGTGACAATTCCATGATCTTAGACATGTTACATGGCCATGTTCGGAGTTACCATTGTGACGCTACACATAGGTAGTGACCTATGTATAGTGCACACGTGTAATGGTGTCCCCGCACTCACAACGTCTGGGGAATTTGCCCTGAACGATGTGGGGGCAGCTTGGCTAGTGCCAGGGTGCCCTCACACTAAGTAACTTTGCACCCAACCTTCACTAGGTGAAGGTTAGACATATAGGTGACTTATAAGTTACTTAAGTGCAGTGGTAAATGGCTGTGAAATAACGTGGACGTTATTTCACTCAGGCTGCACTGGCAGGCCTGTGTAAGAATTGTCAGATCTCCCTATGGGTGGCAAAAGAAATGCTGCAGCCCATAGGGATCGCCTGGAACCCCAATACCCTGGGTACCTCAGTACCATATACTAGGGAATTTTATGGGTGTACCAGTATGCCAATGTGAATTGGTGAAATTGGTCACTAGCCTGTTAGTGACAATTTGGAAAGCAGAGAGAGCATAACCACTGAGGTTCTGGTTAGCAGAGCCTCAGTGAGACAGTTAGGCATCACACAGGGAACACATACATATAGGCCACAAACTTATGAGCACTGGAGTCCTGGCTAGCAGGGTCCCAGTGACACATAACAAACATACTGACGACATAGGGTTTTCACTATGAGCACTGGGCCCTGGCTAGCAGGCTCTTAGTGAGACAGTGAAAACACCCTGACATATACTCACAAACAGGCCCAAAGTGGGGGTAACAAGGCTAGAAAGAGGCTTCTTTCTCACAGAGAGCGTCAATGTGTTCAATGGGATGGTTTGGCAACCTGACTTGTCAGACAGTTCTGTGGCATGGACTCCTTCTCCGTCATACCGCCCAAGCAGAGGAGTAATCTCTCTGTTGTCTTATTGACCACTGAGTCACTGCACCAGCAAACCTTCACTGCCCCTTCATATGAAAAATATATTAGATGCAGGGATGGCACCCACCAAAAAGAAGCTGTTAGTGGGACAGGTGGTGTGGGGCACTACAGCCTTAAGGCTCCTACACCAAATGTGATCTGACATATTACTCAAAACAGCTGGACTTCCATCCCTTGATGGCCTTAATAGCCTCTGGCGACATTCCTATGTCTGCTGTTGTCATAGCTACACCAATATGAAGGAGTGCAACATAAAATACTCAAAAGGAACCATATTGGCTCTAATGCCCTCTGGCATATACAAGGAAACTGGGCTCATGCCAGAGGTGCACCATTCACATGCACAAGGAAATTTGAAATTAGGGTGTAGCCTGACCCACAAGTAATCCCTGACGGGAGTCACCAGGCCACAGCCATAAATTGTGCCTCACCTAGGCACACTCACCTTCTGCTTCCTTCTTTGTCTGTTCTGGATCTTCTAGCCAAAAAGCTCAAGTAATTTAGCCCCAGCACAACATCCTTCCACCCAGTCGTGTAAAGAAACTGGAGTGTGCCCCACTGCAAAGAACATGGAGGGGCCACCCTCTGGATTCACTCAGGAGCTCTCAGGCAAGGGTGCTGTGCTGAGGGCCACCCTAGAGTTCGGGCCCTCCCGCCAGCGGGGACTGCGGGGGCCTTTGTTATGCCACTGCTTCCACCTAATACTCACACGAGTGCCCAAGACTGACCTCTCCACCAACTCAGAGATCCTGAATGTCCCAAAGAAAGCCAAAGAGTATGATAAACTGAACAGTAGAACCTGAAATGGCACTGCCACTAGCAACCTAGAAGTCTGGCTAAGAAAATAGCCTCCTGCTGTCCCTGCCAACTGGCTCTTTTTGTTCCCACCACTTGAGAACCTTCTTCATTCTAAAATCCTTCATGGAGTCTGTCCCTCTCCACAGGTGCACAAAAATGTAAATTGCTAAGAGCTGTCACTTTACGAATGGCACTGACTTATGTTAATGCTGAATTTTTACTAATAAATATTCTGTATTTTGAATGTTGACTCTGCATAGAAAATCAATGAATATAGAAAATAATTCGCAACTTTGAAAATGTGCCTACTTAAGTGGCCATCAGTCAGTCACGAAGAGTCCTTATTAATAGCTTATTAATATGAAATGTCATGCTCATGTTTAGAATAATGTAGTAGTATGTTATATTAATGATTACATATTTGCTTTATTTATTATAGGCCTTAAGTTAGCGAGGTCTTGGGCCTAGTTGCACAGCCCCATGTTAAGTTGCACTGTTTAAATAATTCACATACAATGGCTGTTTAGAGAAGTGAATACTTAAATTTTTCCACTGCGTTGACCAAACACTAGTAAGTGTTTTCTTTCCCATGAGAACTGCTTGCTAGAAAATTCTGCATTAGCTGTCGATACATTGTAGAGTTAGTGTGTGTGAAAGCAATGTTCCAGAAGGTAACAATGGATGCACTGACTGAAGGATAGAGAGATACAAAATTGTTACGTAACAAGCCCGACAATGGGAACAGGAGAAGAGGATCCAATCATCGACGTGTGTAGGAAAGTACCCTTTTTTGGCATGTTACCCCCAATTTCTGCTTGATGTCAGTGTGTTTGACTGTGTCACTGGGATCCTCCTAACCAAGACCCCAGTGCTTATGCTCTCTCTCCTTTAAATTTTGTCACTGCATACTGGTAACCCAGTATTTCATCCCAAATTGGCATACTGGCCACCCCTTATAAGTCCCTAGTATATGGTACTTAGGCACCCAGGGCATCCCTATGGGCTGCAGCATTTCTTTTACCACCCATAGGGAGCCCATACCAAGGCTTCTACAGCAATGCCATTGCAGCCCGTGTGAAAAGGTGCATGCACCCTTTCATTGCCATTTACACTGCACCAGGTCACTTATAAGTCACCCACATACCAGGCCTTCCAACCCTAAAGGCTGGGTGCAAAGTACCTGTGTGTGAGGGCACCCGTGCATTAGCAGGGGTGCCCCCACGTCGTCCAGGACCATTTTCCCAGACTTCGTGAGTGCAGGGATGCCATTTTACACGTGCACTATACATATCATATGTCACTACCTATGTAGAGCTTCACAATGGTAACTCCGAATATGGCCATGTTTGGTATCAAACATGTTGGAATCATAACCCAAGGCTTTTGCAAGCATTGATTGTATGATTCCATGCACACTGGGGGCTCCTTAGAGGACACTCAGTACTGCCATTACAGCCAGGATTTCCATGCAGCCCCAGCTGCTTCCACCTCACAAACAGGTTTCTGCCCTCCTGTTGCTCAAGCAGCTCGAGCCCAGGAAGGCAGAACTATGCATTTCCTTTGGTAGAGGGGTGTTATGCCCTCTCCCCTTGGAAGGTGTTACAGGCATGGGCAGGGTAGCCTCCCAGACCCTCTGGAAATGCTTTGAAGGGCACATATGGTGCCCTCCTTGCATAAGCCATGCTACACCGGTTGAGGGACCCCCAGTCCCTGCTCTGGCACGAAACTGGACAATGGAAAGAAGAGTGACCACTCCCCCGTCCATCACCAACCCACGGGTGGTGCCCAAAGCTCCTCCAGAGTGTCCCTGGGTTTTGCCATCTTGGATTCCAAGGTGGTGGGGCATTCTGGGAGCATCTGAGTGGCCAGTGCCAGCAGGTGATGTCAGAGCCCTCCCCTGATAGGTGCTTACCTGTGTAGCTGACCAATGCCCCTTTAAGGGCTATTTAGTGTCTCTCTCTTGGGTGGTTCTTCAGATTCGGATTGCAAGACTCCAGCAGGAATCCTCTGCATCCTTTACTTCACCTTCGTACTGAAGAAACTGCATCTGGACCCTTCAGTAACTCTACAACTGCAACAAAAAAGCAAAGATGACTTCTGCAACATTGTATCTTCAGCTCCTGCCAGCAACTGCAACTGTTTCCCGGTCGTGCATCCTCAGAGGACAGCCGGTCTTCAGCCTGCACAAGAAAAACAAAGGCATCTCCCTTGAAGTGGAGTCTCTTCCCTGCTTTATCAGGCACCCCTCTGCAGCGACAACCATTGGTTTGGGTCCCCTCTCCTGAAGAAGTGCGTGGATCCAGCAACACTGGTTGGTCCTGAAGTCCAGCTGTCCAACTTTGGTGGAGGTAAGAGCTTGCCTTCCCACGCAAGACAGTACCCCGGTGCACCACGTCTTTTGCAGTTGCCAAGGCTGGTTGGCATCCTTCCACGAAGTTCTTTGTGGACCGTGCAGCTCCGGCCCCCAGCACTCCTTCCTGCATTGCAAAGCCTCCTGCATGGTTCTCCTTTTTCACCTCCTTTGTCCCCGTGCTGTGTGACTCCTGGGCGTGCTGCCTGGTCTTCTGAGGGCTCTCTGAGTTGCTGAGAGCCCCCTCTGTCTCACCCTCCTGGGTAGAGGCCACCAGGTCCCTCCTTGTCTCGGGCAGTGCCATTTGCTGCTAACTTCGAGCTTTGTGTTTGCCAAGGCTTGTTAGCTGAATCCATCGACACAAACCAGACTGCAATCATCCATCCAGCATGGGACATCATCTGCACCAACCAGGAACCCAAATCCATCTTCTTGGGTTCAGTACTGACTGTTCTTCTTCACCAGTGGGACTTCTTTTGCACTTTCTCCTGGGTTATCAGGGCTCCTGTTCTCCCTGAACTCTTCAGTGCTTTTTGGACTTGGTCCCCTTCTTCCACATGTCTTCAGGTCCATGAAACCATCATTGATGTCTTGCAGTTTCTTCTGGTTCTTGCAAAATCTTCTATCATGTGTTCTTGTGTGTTCTAGGAAAGTTACTGTGATTTACTCCTGCTCTCCTGGGCTCTGGGGTGGGTTCTATTACTTACCTTTGGTGTTTTCTTACACTCCCAGTGTCCCTCTACACATTACACTTGCCTAAGTCGGAAACCGGCTTTTGCATTCCACTATTTTAGTATATGGTTTGTGTTCCCCCAGGCCCATTTCTAACTATTGTGATTTTCACTATTTGTACTGTGTTCTAACTGTTTTACAGCTATTTCTGCATTCTAGTGTATATACTGAGTATATTACTTACCTCCTAAGGGAGTATTGTCTCTAAAGTATTTTTGGCATTTGTGTCACCAAAATAACAGTAAAACTACCTTTATTTTTGTAACACTGAGCATTCTCTTTCATGTGTGTGAGTATGGTGTGACTACAGTGGTATTGCATGAGCTTTGCATGTCTCCTAGTTACGCCTTGGCTGCTCATCCACATTACCCTTAGAGAGCCTGGCTTCTAGACACTGCCTACATTTCACTAATAAGGGATAACTGGACCTGGTACAAGATGTAAGTACCTTAGGTACCCACTACAAACCAGGCCAGCCTCCTACAATGTAAAAGACAGTTTAGATATATCCTAGATTTGAAATTCCACTTCCATTGGACTAAATGTAAATGTGGGAAGAGTTCTGGAGAATTTTAACTTAACCCGACTGCACAGGGAGAGGGGAGTTCAATTTGTTCCTTAATCCTTTGCTGAGAAGAGCCATCCCTCTTATCCCCAACCTTGAGACACTTTTCTATTTCTTTCTTCAACGATGAGGTGTACTCACCTTGATTTATTTACTTAGAGAAATTCTATCTTGAACTTTATTGCTTAGACTTTATGCTGAATGCTGATCCTTAGACTTTGCTTTTGTAAATGGCTGGCATAGTTAGAGTCCCCTGGTCTGAACCATTCTCTTTCCTAGTCTGATGCTGATGCTGACAGAACAGATGTCCAATTGACGAAGACAGCCGCAGATTAATGTTATTAATGATGTAATTTGTCTTTTGTTCCTAGGTACCAACCGCTAATTTTGATAGAGCCATAGTTAGATCTTTTCCAAATTTGTATTTACTAAATTGTGTTGCATGAAGCCCAAACATGCTATTCTAATCAGAAGGTTAGCTAGGGGGCTCACAGAAGATGTTTGCTAATTATGAACAACAATTGATGCCCTTTCGTTGTTGAATCTAAGTGTATGCTATTTCTATTGCGCAGTTGTTCTTGCTATTGAGTTGTACTGTAATCCTAGGATGTGTAACTATCCATGCTTTGATTAAGTTGGGATTCTTTAGGAGAACTGGTCAACCAGTAATGTTGCTGTATGTTTATCATCTGATTTTGAGATTAAGGGCCAGATGTAGCAAAGGGTTTGCGCCTCGCAAACAGCGAAAATCGCCGTTTGCGAGGCGCAAAAGCCTCTTTGCTATGCAGAAATGCATATTGCGAGTCGGTACCGACTCGCAATATGCATTTCAGAATCGCAAATAGGAAGGGGTGTTCCCTTCCTATTTGCGATTCGGAGTGGAATGCAATTCCATTTGCGACCGCATATGCGGTCGCAAATGGAGTCGCAGTTACCATCCACTTGAAGTGGATGGTAACCCACTCGCAAATTGGAAGGGGTCCCTATGGGACCCCTTCCACTTTGTGAATGGACCCACTAATATTTTTTCATGGCAGGGAGTGGTCCAAGGGACCACTACCTGCCCTGAAAAAAAAACGAAACTAAAGGTTTCGTTTTTTTTTTAAGTGCAGCTCGTTTTCCTTTAAGGAAAACGGGCTACACTTAAAAAACAAAAAAAACTGCTTTATTGAAAGCAGTCACGAACAGGGAGGTCTGCTGATGACAGCAAGCCTCCATGTTTGCGAGTGCCTATACTCGCTATGGGGCCGCAATTTGCGACCCACCTCATGAATATTGATGAGGTGAGTCATTGCGACCCCATAGCGAGTTGCAGTCGGTGTCTGAGACACCGTACTGCATACCAATTTGCGAGTTGCAAATTGCAAGTCACATGGACTCCCACTTTGCAACTCGCAAATTTTGTATTTGCTACATCTGGCCCTTAGTGACTTGATATTAGCATTGTTAATATAGGGAACAAAACATTCTAACTTTTACATAAAGGTGTGGTTATTTATGGCCAAAGAGGTCATGGTATGTGGAAATTACTGACTCTCAAGATTATTGATTCTATTGATTGATATTGTTATTGATTGATATTGAATTTTTAGTCCTATGGTGGGACTTACTTTAAGCGCAGTCAAAAGGTCCATTGAAGCTCTAACGCTTCCCCTTATAAATCAAAGATAAGAAGCCAAAAAAGGCCAGATGCGCTAACACGTTCCAGCCTCCCTGTGCATCACCACAGATGTCAGAAAAATAGCTATTTGAAACAGGACCTATTTACCATACACTGGAAGATAAGCCTAATATGTCTGCCAGGCGATATCATGGGTCTGCTTCGTTGCAGGAGCCAATGGTGATGTGGTTATTTACAGGATGATAGAACATCAAGGTTCCATACACTTTCAGGGAAGGGCCTCAGATCCTTGTCTGCCTCTGAGAGCTTCTGAAATCTGACAAATAAAAATGAGACAAGGCACCAGCTACTGTGTTCTGCACTCCCGCAACGTGCCTAGCAGTGAAATGGACATTCTCCACTTCAGAAACCAAAATCAATGAGTTAAACAGACACAACATCATGGGGCAGTGAGTCCTATGGTTATTGACTGTGGAGAAGACTGATACTTTATCAGACCAGAACATGATTCTCCTTCTTGACAGGCGTGCTCCCCATGCAAGCAATGCCACAATAATATGAAAAAGGAAATGTAAATTACCTCTGAGACCAATCCTCTCACCAGTATTGTATACACCATTTATTTGCCAGTATTGCTTCAAAGCTCATACTTCCTGCTTCATCTGTGGACAGCACCCGTTCTGCATTATTCAACGCCAGTTGTGAAAAGATCACCGAAGCTGCATAAATTAAGCCCAGATGTGGAGGTTCTTTGTTGCCTCTCTGGAGAGTCATGCGTGATGGTGCGTAGTTTTCAAGCTACAACCTAAATAGCTCTGGTGGTGTTCTTAGAGAACACTCTCCCATGGGAATGACTCTGAGCGAGAGTTGAGATGACTGACCAGCACCTGCAGCTGATGGAGGATCACTTTGGGTACTGCAGGCAAACAGTCAAAGATGCCCGAAATTTCTCCACATTGTTTGGTGGGAGACTACACACTCCCTCTTGCAAATCGATTTCAGTGCCTAGGAGTTACAGCCTTGTCCCCCTGGTCCTCACGCCCCCCGCATCACCCGCGTCCGCTACTCAACCAACGAACTCCGCGCACTCAACCCCGGCCCCTCCGCAGAGTGCTTCCTTGCAACCCCGAAGAACACAAAAGGACCTTTCTCCTGCCGCACCTGCAACTTCTCCTGCGACAGAACGGCGAAGCCAACAACAAGAACTTCCAACACCAACCACCTGAACTGCATCCTCATCAACACACGCTCCGCACGAAAACACGCCATCGAACTCTGGGACTTACTCGACACCACCGCCCCTGACGTGGCCTTCCTGACCGAAACCTGGTGGAACGACTCCTCGGCCCCGCACATCGCAATCGCCATACCGGAGGGATACAAAATCACCAGAAGAGATCGAACCAACGGAATCGGCGGCGGAATAGCCATCGCCCACAAATCTACCCTCAAAATCCACACCCACACGGACAACACCCTCAAGACAGCCGAACACCTCCACTTCCAGATCCACACGGACCCCAACACGACCCTCAGAGGAACCCTCATATACCGCCCTCCAGGACCAAGAGCCCCCTTCAGCGACACCGTCGCCGACCTCGCGAGCACCCACGCCCTCGCGTCCCCAGACTACATCCTCCTGGGAGATCTAAACTACCACCTGGAAAATAACAACGACGTCAACACCGCATCTCTGACCTCCAACCTCCTCAACCTCGGACTCCGTCAACTGGTCAACACTCCCACCCACATCGCCGGACACACTCTTGACCCCCTCTTCACCTCAAGCAACCACATCTCTTTCAGCCACACCTCCGAACTCCACTGGACCGACCATCACTGTGTCCACTTCTCTTATACGAAAATCACCGAACACCACCGCATCCCTCGACCTCCTCACCGCCGCTGGGGAAAAATCACCCAAGACCAACTAACCAGCACCCTCGTCAAAGACCCTCCACCCGGCTCAACCGACCCAAGCACTGCCGCCATCACCCTCCATCAATGGATCCTCGACTGCGCCAACACCTTAGCCCCACTCAAGAAACCCACCGCCAACCAAGGAAAGAAAAAACCAGCCTGGTTCACAGACGAACTGACCGCCTCCAAAAGCCTCTGCCAGAAGCTCAAGAAGAAGTGGATCTTAGAGCGCACACCCGACAACCTCGCCTCCCTCAAAAACGCCAACCGTGAACACCACCAACGGATCCGAGTCGCCAAGCGCGCCCACTTCACTGAACGCATCAACAACAACGCCCACGACTGCAAAGAACTCTTCGGCATCGTGAAGGAACTCTCAAACCCCAACGCCAACTCCAACGACATCCCGCCCTCCCAGAAACTCTGCGACGACCTCTCCACCTTCTTCCACCAGAAAATCACAACCATCCACGACAGCTTCAACGCCACTCCACCACCAGACCCCACCCCTGACATCTCCACAGACGCCTGCCGCCTCACCGCCTGGACCCACGTGGACGACACCGAAACAATAACAACCATGAACACCATCCACTCAGGCTCCCCCACGGACCCATGCCCTCATCACGTGTTCAACAAAGCCAACGCCATCATCGCCCCCAAACTCCGCGAGATCATCAACCTCTCCTTCGACTCCGCCACCTTCCCAGACAACTGGAAACACGCAGAAATCCAACCCCTCCTCAAGAAACCCAAGGCTGACCCCAACGTCTTAAAAAACTTCCGACCGATCTCTCTCCTCCCTTTTCCAGCAAAAGTCATCGAGAAGATCGTCAACACACAACTCGCCCACTTCCTCGAAGACAACTCCATCCTAGACCCCTCTCAATCCGGCTTCAGACGAAACCACAGCACCGAGACTGCTCTCCTCGCCGCCACAGATGACATCAGAACCCAAATGGACAACGGCGAAACCTCGGCCCTCACCCTCCTCGACCTATCAGCCGCTTTTGACACAGTCTGCCACCGCACCCTACTGACCCGCCTCCATGGAGCCGGCATCCAGGATAAAGCCCTCAACTGGATCTCATCCTTCCTCTCCGACAGAACCCAGAGAGTCCGACTCTCCCCTTTCCGCTCCAAAGCCACCAACCTCATCTGCGGCATCCCCCAAGGATCCTCCCTCAGCCCTACGTTGTTCAACGTCTACATGGCCCCCCTCGCCAAACTGGCCCGCCACCATCACCTCAACATCATCTCCTACGCCGACGACACCCAGCTCGTCCTCTCCCTGACCAAAGACCCACTCACCGCCAAAACCAACCTCCACGAGAGACTAAAAGCCATCGCCGAGTGGATGAACGACAGCCGCCTGAAGCTCAACTCCGACAAGACGGAAGTCCTCATCCTCGGGCGCACCCCTTCAGCCTGGAATGACTCCTGGTGGCCCACCGATTTCGGACCCCCACCCACCCCAGCCAGCCACGCAAGAAACCTCGGCTTCATCCTGGACTCAGCCCTCACCATGTCCAAACAGGTCAGCGCCGTCTCCTCTTCCTGCTTCAACACCCTTCGAATGCTCCGCAGAATTTTCAAGTGGATCCCAACAGGAACCAGAAAGACGGTGACCCAAGCCCTCGTCAGTAGCAGACTTGACTACGGCAACGCACTCTACACAGGCATCCCAACAAAAGACATCAAACGACTCCAGCGTATCCAAAATGCATCCGCCCGCCTGATCCTTGACATACTCCGCCGATGTCACATCTCCCCTCACCTGAAGGACCTCCACTGGCTCCCCGTGGACAAGAGGATCACCTTTAAACTCCTCACCCACGCTCACAAGGCTCTACACAACACCGGACCTACCTACCTCAACTCCAGACTCAACTTTTACGCCCCCACTCGTCAACTCCGCTCTGCCAATCTCGCCCTCGCCATCGTCCCCAGGATCCAGCGCAAGACCGCCGGCGGCAGATCCTTCTCCTTCCTCGCCGCCAAGACCTGGAACTCTCTCCCCACCTCACTGCGCCAGACCCAGGACCTCCTCGCCTTCAGGAGACTCCTCAAGACCTGGCTCTTCGACCGCTAACAGCTCCCCCCCCCTCCCCCCCCTCCCCCCCCTCCCCCCCAGCGCCTCGAAACCCTGACGGGTACATAGTGCGCTTTACAAATGTTATGATTGATTGATTGATTGATTGATTGTTGTGAGACCTTTGCTTTTCTCCTGGGCCAGGGAACTCTAACTGTATTTGCCAACTCTTGGAAGCCATCAGGGCATGCCTGCAGGCATCAGGCCCTGGAGGTTTTTAAAAAAAAGGGAGTCATCCAAGTAGTCGACTATGATCCCATAGGGCCCATTCCAGGAATCAACTAAATACCTTGAGGTGTATACAGGTAACAGTGGAAGTTAATGTAAATACTACTTACCCTCAAACATGAACCTAACCGGTGGAAATCATATGGGTGAACCGGAAGCCATCAGAATACATACTCTATGCCAGACTCAGCCATTGAAGCCTCTCTGCCTAGGGTCTGCAGATATCAGTGGAATGGGCTGGGAGGAAAGGGTAGCTCTGTCCTGGCTGAAAATATTAGACTGACTCCTACTTTCCTTGGTGGAGTGACTAATGGCACCTTTCCGCTACTTGCAGCATGCTTGTCCAAGGAACTACTCAGCAAGTTATTGTGCATTAATGGCACTGCTAGTTTATTGTGCTGGAGCATTAGGACTGAATTTTACGAGAATGTATACTATTTGGGGAAATGATGGCAAGAGTGGTGCAGTGTACTTCTTATATGTAATTAGGATAATTCCTATATGTATTTAATTGCTAGTGCTGCTGAATTTATATGTAACAAGGTGGTAAAGCATCATTATCATAATGGAGTTGAAGTGCAATTATTAGCAAAGTAGAGGAATTGCATGCAGTCCTGTTTTTAGTCTTTGTATCCTGGTGCTTGTATTTTCGACATATAAAAATAACAAATATGCAATAACTCTGCTGTAGATACTATTGAGGCGGCCAGCCAGGAAAACTAATGGATGTTCAAGAGATAAACAAACCTTCTGTGTTAGACACTTGCTTGTCGCTCTTGGAGTCTAGCAGTAGTACCTTCAATTGGCCATCCCCTAAAGACAAAACGTGTTCTGTTTGCCCAAACGTGTACCTCAATCACCCACAGTAGGCTTTATCTCCTCGTCTCCATCTTCATCCCATTCAGTACTTGGATTTGATTTAGTCTTGTTCCCTCAATTGTCACCACCTCCAAAGCTGTTTTTTTCTCAATACCACAGTATGACCCTCTTATAAAAGATTCACACTTCCTCTTCCTCTGCACTTAGCTATTGCTGAAGCACTTGTCTGCATGGTCAGCATGCCACACTGTCTAGGGTGTATAGTCTGTAAAGGCGTTGTCTTTGTTTTGGTCCTATGTTGGAAGTGTTTCCATGTTGTGCTTGAGGACCACCAAGGTGCGGTTATCATGTAATGGGAATGCCGCTTTTAACTGTGTTGTAGGCGCAATTTCTAATAGTCTGACATGTTGTAAATATATAACCTATTGCAGGGTCGGTATGGTTTTATCCTCAAGAATAGATGAGGAAATGTGTTCCTAAGATAAGTTTCAAAATAGCATTTTCAATAGCAGTCAATAAGAATTAGCCTTGACTCAAAAAGTCTTGAGAACTTTAATTTAGTAACCATGAAGGTTTATTAAAATATTAAGTTGCAATACAATATATATAACTTTGTGTAAATACAATAGTCTCAAATCAGTTAGATGGATACTATTCTAGTCATAAGTATAAGTCTCAGAATTAATTTAAAGTAAATATAGCATGAGGAAAGTCTGGAAAAATCAATAGAAAATCGGGCCTAGAGGCTCAGGGGAGAGACCAAAATATCTTCTGGCTCACCCCAAAACATATATTTTTATAGAGGAATTTACCATAATGTTAGAAATTGGTTCTCTAGTTGGCAGAGGAATGCATCCTGTCCAAGTAGGGATCACAATCCTACTCAGGGTAAGCCAGATACACACCCTAAATTACCCTGTGCTCACCCTCTAGTAGCTTGGCACAGAGCAGTCAGGCTTAACTTAAGAGGTAATGTGTAAAGTATTTGTGCAGTACTTCAAACAGTAACACAGTGAACACTCCACAAAAAGAAACCACACCAGTTTAGGAGTATATAGTATGATTTTATAAATAAAACAAGACCAAACTGAAAAAAATCCAATAAGTAGATCCTGAGATGTGCAATTTTAAAGATTTAGGTGAAAATAGCTCAAAGTCACAAGTTCAGGCCGACCACAATGGAGCGCGGGCCAGCTACAGGGACCCACTTGGGCCTGCTGAACATAGTACTTTAAATCCTGGTGTGATCTACACAGCTTTGCTTTGAGAAGCTTCGCGTATCTGGTTGTCGGTTCCGGGAAATTGTGCAGCAAGGCTTTGTGGTTCTTTGTGTCACTTTACATTGATCCCGGGGGACTGTGCGATGAAGCTTTGCGGGGCTTGGCATCACTTTGCATCCATCCCAGAGAGTTGTGCATTGACGCTTTGCAGGGCTTGGTGTTGCTGCATGTCAGTTATGATGGGCAGGCAGCTACAAGGCTTTGCAGGGCTTCACATCGCTAAGCATTCAATCTAGGGAAGCGGGCAGCTGCACAGCGAAGCTTTGCAAGGCTTTGCAGCAGTCCCGATGAAAACCACATAAGGCAGAACACCTTAGGCCCATTTCTAAGGGTCCAGGACTGTAGTGGCAGCACTTGGCGAGGTAGCCTCACAGATGGCAGAGACCAGGTGCTGTAGCAGGTGAGTTGCAGACAGTCTTTGATGTCCCTGAGAATGCAGAAGAACAGGGGGCAATCCAGCAAGCCCTTGGAGATTCTTGTGTTCAAGGATGTAGAGAGCAAGTCCACTCCCTTTCACTGCAGGCAAGAAGCAGTAGGCCAACACAACAAAGCTAGTAGCATAGTGGCAGTCCCACCTACAGCACAGGAAGGATTAGGCCAACACAGCAATGCAGTTGCAGAGTGATAGTTTCTCCTGGCAGTACAGCAGTTCTTCTTCCTGGCAGTGTGTCATTGGTTCCAGTAGAGATCTGATTTGCTGGGGTTTGGGGTCCAGTACCTATACCCAAAAATGCCTTTGATGTCGGGGAGTGTCATGTGTCTGTGGCTGTCTAGAATGAATTTGCAAAGTGTAGTTGTCACTCAGCTCTGCCCAGACGTATATTCAGAGAGAGGCAAAGAGGGGCACAGAAGGGTTAAATGATGCCAACTTTCTAAATGTGGCATTTTCAGACTTACAATTGAAAATTCAAATTCACCAAATTGTGATTTTAAATTGTGAGTCCAGAGACACCAAACTCCACATCTTTATCTCTTCCAATTTGGAAAGTGCAGTTAAAACATGTTTTAAGGTAATCCCAGTGCTATCCTATCGGAGAGATAGTCCTTGCAATAGTGAAAAAACAAATTTAAGAGTTTTTCCACTATCTGGACATGTTAAACTTAAAAGAACATGTCCAACCTTTTAAATACACTGCAACCTGTCCTTGGGGCTAACTAGGGCCAACCTAAAGGGTGACTTGCATGTAATAAAAAGGACGGTTTAGGCCGGGTACACTTGCCACTTGCCAGGTACACTTGCCAGGTCAAAATGGCAGTTTGAAACTTCCTACAGGCTCTGCAGTGGCAGGGTTGAGACATGTTTGAAACGGGTACTGTAGTGGATGGCACAATCAATGCTGCAGGCCCACTGGTAGCACTTAATTTACAGACCCTGGGCACATATACTGCAATTTACTGGGGACTTAAAGGTAAATTAAATATGCCAATTGTAGAGAAGCCAATGTTACCATGTTTTAGAGTATAGACACATGCACTTTAGCACTGGTCAGCAGTGGTAAAGTGCCCAGAATCCTAAGAGTCAGCAAAAAAAAAAGTCAGAAAACTGGATGTCAGAGGCCTATAAGTTAGGGGAACCACACCACAGATGCCATGTCTAACACATAGGGAGCAATGGAAATAACAATACAGCATTATAAAATGACATATGCCACTATTCTAGCACTATCCCCCAAAATCAATAACAATGAGTCTAATCTGACCTAATGTCGTCAGACGTGTTAGCACAAATCCGGTTGTATAAACAATAAAAGTCTTGTGAATGAATAGGCCTACAGTGAACAGAGTAAGAAGAGACATTGGAGAGCAACAACTTAACTAAAGAACTTTCTCCCAGGCTGTCCAACAAAAGCATGTCAATACAAAGCATCAGTGCACATTTTACCGCATGCAGTGTAAAAAAGAAAATCAAATCTGGCTAGTTTTTCCAAGATGGAGTTGAGGATTAATTCAGGCATAGTTCAGCCTATGTCAAGAAAACACAGTTCTCTACATCACAGCACTATCATTTCAATTGCAACATTTCCATATTACTAAGCAAATATTATTTAAAACAAAAATAACACAAATCCCCTCTCTGATTATTGTAATCATCACTAATATCCCACTACTACATTTATAATACAGTCTTCATCACTTTTAGTTTCTTGCAAATCTATTCTTCTAGCATATTTATATTGTGGGAGCAAAAATGCACCCCACAATTCAGACATCCCAAAATTTAGACACCCCAAAATTCCCATCTCATTTACATTGCACTTCCTCTTATCCACAGATGCTGCAGACACCTTCTATTCACACCCAGAATGTAGTCTCACTTTGAAAAAGCAAAATAATAAGACCAATTACACAAACAAACACAATAAATAATGTAATTAGTAATGCACAAAATATACTTCCATCTATATTATCAATCCACTCACCAACGTTTGCAAATCTCTTGCCAATTTCGTTAAAGCATGAGCCAGCTGATTCCCACAAACCATACTCTCCAAGAGCCTTTACCTCACATGAAACATTAGTAATATTGCTTATAAATTAATTATTACACCTCCTTTTATCAGAGACAGCACTGTTGTACTTTCAATTCATGGCAGACTCCGCCACCTTTCACAAGCAAAATGTCTAAAACAAGACGATTTTGCATAATCATAGTACTCATAGTCATTAATTCCTCATTTATATGAGTTAATGTTTCATCAGTGTTAGAAGCAAGGCAATCTACAAGTGTAGATACCTTCCTAATTTTTACATCGTTCAAAGCCATACCAACAGATAGAATCATAGCACCAAGCACATCTAATACAATTTGTACAAAACCATGTTACACTCTTTTCAAACCAACAGCGTTATTCATTTGATCCACATGGTAAACCTGAAGGGCTCCCAAAGCAAGATAGCAGCTTCTCATCTAATTAAGTGGAAGATTAAAATAGCCAGTCTTACCTCAAACATAATAAATTCCTTTCAATAGTAGTTCTTCATCAATCAAATATTGATTATCGGCCGCGTAACTCCTTTCACACTCACTCTTTCTAACTAGTTCTATTGAACTACTAGTTTGAGATCTTTGTCACACCATGCGCGCAACACTCCTTTCTCGTTTGCTGCATCCTCAACCTAGGATGTACATTTGAGTTTCTAAATTTCTCTACAGCCTCTATTTGCACCTTAATCTCTGTCACATTTTCCCAATTTCTCATAATTTTCACCTTTCATTAAATTTCTTAATAAACTCATGCTATTCTTCACTCAAACTATAGGCAAACTGGTTTTTAGTAATAATAAAATTTCAGTTAAGTTGCATAACAGCTGTTACATTTTTATAACTAGTTTCACAGTTCCCAGGATCTTTAGTTTCAGGTAGTTATTCGAGAGAAAAATTGAAGTCTGAAGGAATTGGAGATAAAAACTCTTTACCACAAAATATATTGACTAGAGCATTACATTAAAGCGAGTAATTTGAACCCTCAGAAACGAATGTAGGTAAAGAAGTACAGATATAGCAATCTTTTAAATGCATGATGTCTTTATACTCCGCAAATAACTTTGAATAAATGCTTTTTCTAAAGTTACCCACAGACCTATCTTTATTTGTTAATTTCACATTTACTGGTATCATTGTGTGCAGTAGTTAAATCAGCTTGTGTTTAATGCAGCTTACATATGTATCAGACACACATCTAGCCTGCCAGTTCTTCAAATCTTGCATGTACATCAGATACACATCTAGCTGTTTTCTTACTCAGAAATCTCTTTCCATCTATGTTATATGAAATCAATTTCTTTGTATCCTGTCTTCAAATTTGTTTATCGGTTTAAAGACATCTGTTTCCCTCCTCTCTACTTCAACTGGTTGAACTATAGTTCAAGTTGACAAATATCCAACTGGAGAAACAAAGTACAACAAGCCAACAAAAATTGTTATCATTGTCAACAAAAATACACTAAAATTGTCCAGTGTCTTTGCTTAATCACTGTGTGCCTTTTACTAAACAAAACTAAAAAATACAAATAGAAACCTAATTTCAAAGGTAGAAAGTTCTTAGAGCTCAAGAAACCCTACTATCTTCAACAGGATACCTAAGATGAAAAACAAAAATAAGCTCAAACTATGAAGTTCTTGTGTGCACACCTCAAAATTTCAGCTTGTTCAGCTCGGTCAAAAACTCTTTTGTTTCAGGGTTGTTCTTCGTCAAAAAACAATTTGGAAACAATTTATCAAATCATAGACTTCCACATCTGAATCTTCATCTGCAGAGGGTGTTGTCAAGTAAGTCCATCCAGGAAATCTATAGTTTCCATTTGGCACTCTTATGCTTGTTGGTCTTTTTGCTGCAGGCAGTTTACTTTCACGATTACCAGAGTCTAATTCTATTGTTTCTGTCTGTTTACTTATTTTCTTTAGCTTTTGCGTTTTCCTTTACAGTCGTTTGTTTCTTCTCACAGATTCAGAGCAAGTGACCTTGTCTTTCTAATTCACGTTCTCACTTTCAGGTTTGTTTGTGACTACTGCTGAATCATCTTCCTCTTCACTTCCAACTTGATTTGTGCTCTCATATGCATCAGCAGCTTATAACCACTCTCACTTAGGGATTCTTCTCATGTACTGGAGTCTCTGTCTCTAGTTCTTCTTCTTGTTCTTCCTGTTTGTGATTTTCTGATTCTTCTCTTTGATTTTCCTCCCCCTCATATCTTCGAGATCTTCACCTCCTTCTGTATCCATGTAGTACATTTGAGCTTGACACTGTGAATTAGTGGTTGTTGTCATCACTTTCATTCTCTCTGGTGCGCTCATTAACACAAGTGGAAGTGTGGCTGGCCATTTCAAGGAAGTTGAGGCACACACATTAGCCAGTTTGGATTTTATAGTGCAATTCATTAGTTTTATCCCTCCTGATTGTTGTGCTCTGGGCACAGCAACCTACGTACCTCATTTTTAAAATGTGTTCCTTTGTCTGTCTCAATAGAAGTAGGCATACCAAATCGAGCAATCGATTCCCTCAGTAATAGTTTGGCCACTGTCATGTTGTTACATCTCCTAGATGGAATGACTTCCACCCACTTCAAGGATAAACAGGCAGTTACTAAGATGTACCTAAGACCATTGTGAACAGGCAGCTTTACATAATCTGCCATTATTCTGGTGAATGGTCCTTTTACTTTCCTATGTGACTCAGTCACTATCGTTCATTTTCATTAATTTGTCTGTTGACAGGTAATACATCTCAGGCATACATTTTCTGCTGTGGACCTGAAGTGATGATTATATCAGTATTTTGTAAAGATTTTCGCCATCATATCGCTATTCAAATCTGTTGGGCCATGAATCAACCTATCCATAGCTGGTAACATTGAATTAGGGAGAAGATATGTATTATCAGCTGTTATCTAGAGATGATTAAAATCTTTCTTACAACCTGTTGTTTCCCATTTTTTCTTTTAATCTTCCGGTTCCCCAGCTTGAAGCTATTGAAGCTGACTCAATGTTGTCTGTACAAGAGTCAGTAAAAAATAATTTACATTGTTTGGTTCATCAGTTTTGGTTTCAGTTTTGCAATGTTCTTGCTCTTTTGAATTGAGTGTTACTGTTTCAAAAGCAAATTCTTAGCAATCTTTCAGCATAGCAAGTGCCCAAGGGCATCAATGCTATCACCACTGTTATGAGCAATACATTTTACACTTGATATTTCTTTAGGTTGCTGCAAACCACTCAACAAGCTCAAAATGTATATCCCATTTCCGATGAGGGTACAAGAAGATGTTAAAAAAAATCCCCATGTGACCACAATATCCTAATAGATTGTCAAACTTAGTTATTTTGACAGATACAATGCTCTTGTAAAGACAATCAATTCCACTACTTGTGTTGAAGTTACATTATACATCTATGATTCTTCTACAGTTTATGAAACAGACTACATATGCTTCTCTCAAAATGATGTGATGGTCTCTTAGACAAGAACTATCCACTAACAGTGTTAGATCAGCTACTGATGTATCATTTATGTCTGATCTTGGTTTGGTCCCTAATTTAGTCACTCCTTTACAGACATGGTTACAGTCATACACATTAGCCTCATCTTTGAAATCAATGTTGCAGGATTTAAAGTATTGTACCTTCTGACTGAAATGCTGTCAGCTGGCAATATTGTTTGCTTATGTTTTTTCAGGTGAATGTTTGTCATGTGGTGAGTTTGTGCACAAGTCAGTAGAATAGCAAACACATGAAAGGCTATCACAATAAGGGGCAGGTTTAAGAGCTCCTAGTGCCATCTTGCACCAGATTAGCATAATTTTTTTACACCAATGTGGCCCACAAGTCCAATATCGCTGCACCAAATTTACAAAGTGATACAATGCATGCATTGTGCAACTTTGTAACCCTATGCGCTACATTATGCCTGCGCCAGGGGGCTGAAAAATTGGTGCAAAGAAAGAGATTTATTTGCATCATTTTTTTCAGCACTTTTAACGCCTGCTCAAAGCAGGCGTTAAAAGGAGGCACACCGTTAGTCATAATAGGCCTCAATGATGTTTGCAGGATTAGCATCAACATTTGTGATGCTAATCCTGCAAAGCTCCGAAATAGCATCACAGATTTTGGTGCTAGTTCCCTAACTACCACCATGGCACACACATGGTGGCGTTAGGGGTGCAGCTCCACTTTCCTTAAATCAGGCTGTAGGTTTGTTACCACCACAATCCCTTCACTCTGTCATTCTCAAGGGAAACCACTGCTACAGACTTAAAAAAAAATGAAAAAACGACTGTATCTAATGTAGCGGAGAAATTAGCCATGGGCCTTTTGACTTCACCATGTTTCTTTATCCACATAGAGAGTGCACGGCTTTCCCTCTCATGACAGTACAGGTAAAATCCTTCTCGTGATTCCGGATTCCTAGAGCGACTGTGCAGTAGGATTTGTTTAGTGGCTTTAGGAAGGCACTCATATATTCATCATTAAATGGGACCGGATCCTCTGTGTTGCTGTGAATAAGCCTCAATAAAAACTTTGCCATCAGAGACAAGTTTGGAATCCACCTTCAACAGTAGTCAACCATTCCTAAAAACATCCTCACTTCCCTCCGGGTAGTTAAAGGATTTATTCTCAGGATTTCAAAAATGTGTTCTTTGAAAACTTTCTTTGCTCCTTTCTAAATGTGGTGTCCTAAGTAGATAACTTTTTTTCACACAGCACTCTATTTTTGTGGGTGACACCTTATGCCTATTATCTGCAAAAGGGTTTCAGAGCACAATTAACTACAATTGTATTAATCTTTATGTGGTTTTGGATCACCCTCCATTTGCCACTGTTTCTCTATACCCATTTCACGTGAATTGCAAGGGCTACTTAGCACTTCTTTTAGAATGCCTTGCTCTATCATCTTTTCAATCAGGGGCTTTATTCCCTCTTCTATTTCTCGTGTAAGCCTGCATTGAGACGTTCAAGGGTAGACTACACCCGGTTTTACTGTAATCTTCACTGGCTCTGCAGTTTTAATTAGCCACTTCTTTACCTGTAAAATTCAATGCCTCCTCTTTTACTGTATGTCTTAAATCAAGGGGCAGGTCAACTTTTGTAAGGACTGGAACAGCTGAACTTTTCACTCTTGTGATTTTATGTTGAACTCTAAATCATCATTCTGAGTTTGAATTGCAACACCATCCAGTGTACAGTAAAACATGCATTTCATCTTGCAAAGCAAGTATGTACCTAGCAAATAAACAGGACTCAAATCACACAATATGAATTTGATCCTTATTTTCAACTAATTTGATTTTAACAGGAACTTTTGCTAAAACATGCTTATTTGTCTGCTTATTATTGATTCCTACAACTTGGAGTCATTTTCCCAAGCGTGTTAGGTTTGGGACTTTCATGGAACAAACCGTGGAGTGGGTAGTACCAGCATCAATCAAGAATGATACTGGGTTGTCATTCACCTTACCATCTTGTTTTGGGCCACTGTGGTCTACCTCCAAGACTATACCAAGCATACAATTCTACTCCCCCCCGGGTACTGTCATTGTGAATAATTCACATTTGATGAAAACTGTGGGAATTCAGTATTTACAATCAGAAGGTTTTGCTAAAAACCTGAACTCTGATGGAAATGAGTCATTCTATTTCTCATGTTTTACTTCATCACTGGGCCTACAAGTACATTCATATGAAATTGCTCTTGATTTTCCACATGTTGCATAGAAGTCTGTTAGGCTGGTGTGTTCGACTGTGTCATCTGATTCATATTTTATGTCTTTTGAGGAACAACAATCATTT
Source organism: Pleurodeles waltl (assembly GCF_031143425.1). NCBI lineage: Eukaryota > Metazoa > Chordata > Amphibia > Caudata > Salamandridae > Pleurodeles > Pleurodeles waltl. The sequence continues at coordinate 133,755,354 of NC_090438.1, forward strand.
TGAATTCAATCTGGATTTGAGTTGCCTTCCTGCTTCCAGTGGCCAGTGTTCCTGCAAAAATGACTGGGGGTAGTCTTCTTTAACCTGTTAATGTTCACATTCATTCCATTTGAACATTCACAAAACCCCTTGAACAACCTGTGCATTCTCAGCACCACTTCTACATTTTAGAATTTACATCAGCAATTCTACCACCAACATAACCTTTATCAAAATCCACATTTATTTGTTGGTCTTTAGCACCTCTTTGAAAACGTGTCACCTTCATAACCATCAGTTTCTCTTTGAGGTTCAGCTGCTTCACATCGAAACAGTCACTGCAGCATTTTGCATACTTTAGTATTTTATCAATGCCTACCAACACATTACACTCTGCTGCAGATGAGAACTAATATCCAGCCGCATGCCCAAGACAAAACCTGACACAAAACTGTTGCTTTCTTTTGTGGGGTCTTCGACGCGACTGAGCTTTCCATAGTTCTGCATAAGCCTGTCATAATATGTGTTGGACTTTTGCTTATGCAGGGTCATCCCCAGTCTTTTTGCCTCCTGCCTCCTATTTTTTTCTGACCTGTTGCTGTTGGCTTTTCAACTCTGAGCAATTTACCACTGCTAACCAGTGCTAAAGTGCATATGCTCTCCGTGTAAATTGTATGTAATTGGTTTATCCATGATTGGCCTATTTGATTTACTAGTAAGTCCCTAGTAAGGTGCACTAGAGGTGCCAGGGCCTGTAAATCAAATGCTACTAGTGGGCCTGCAGCACTGGTTGTGCCACCCACATAAGTAGCTCTGTAATCATGTCTCAGACCTGCCACTGCAGTGTCTGTGTGTGTATTTTTACACTGTAAATTCGACTTGGCAAGTGTACCCACTTGCCAGACCTAAACCTTCCCTTTTCTTACATGTAAGGCACCCCTAAGGTAGGCCCTAGGTAGCCCCAAGGGCAGGGTGCAGTGTATGGATAAGGCAGGACATATAGTAATGTGGTTTATATGTCCTGACAGTGAAATACTGCCAATTTCATTTTTCACTGTTGCAAGGCCTGTCTCTCTCATAGGATAATATGGGGGCTACCTTTAAATATGATTAAAGTGTAGATTCCCCTAGAGAGTAGATGGACATGTGGAGTTTGGGGTCCCCGAACTCACAATTAAAAAATACATCTTTTAGTAAAGTTGATTTTAAGATTGTGCGTTTGAAAATGCCACTTTTAGAAAGTGAGCATTTTCTTGCTTAAACCATTCTGTGGCTCTGCCTTGTTTGTGGATTCCCTGTCTGGGTCAGTTTGACAGTTGGGTTGTTTTTCACCCTGCACTAGACAGTGACACCTGCATTTCCTGATTAGCCATCTCTGCTAGGAGGGAGGGGTGGAGTGGTCACTCTCATCTGAAAGGACTGTGCCTGCCTCTGACAATGCCGGCTCCAACCCCCTGGTGTGTGTCTGAGGCCTTGCCTGGGCAAGGCAGGATTTCACAAGTAGGTGTGAGTCCCCTTTGAAGAAAGGTGACTTCAAAGACTAAAATGGGTATAAGAAGGGCACCCAAATCTACAGACTTTAGAAACACTTCTGGAACCAAGAGGAACCTCTGCCTGGAGAAGAGCTGATAGCTGAGGAAGAAGTGCTGCTCTGCCTGTGACTGTGCTTTGTGGAGCTTTCCTGCAGCGCTGCTTCTGCCAGAGTAAGAGGGCAAAGACTGGACTTTGTGTGCCTTCCATCTTGGGAAGAAATCTCCAAAGGCTTGAGTTAGAGCTTGCCTCCTGTTGTTTGAAGTCTCAGGGACAGCAAAGACTTCTCTCTGCCAGCACCTTGAGTCTCTGGAGAGACTCCTGCCCCGACAAGTGGTGCCCTATCCAGTCCCTGGGCCCTTCAAAAGGAAAGCTGGTGGAATCCAAGGAAATCGACTTCGGACGACTTCGGACCGACGCCACTGCCGAATCCGGTAACGCCACCTGCACCTGACGCCGTGACCTTCGCTGGAACGCAACGCTCTTTGCAGGCCCGACGCCGCAGCAGCCCCGCTGAAGTCCGCGACTCTGTGGAAGTCGCCGCACCACGTCGTGACCGATGCCGCTCGAAGTGCACGGATTCAACATTTCACACAGACGCCGCGATTCCCGACTTCGCGCATCACTTGTTTTCACTCTTCACCAAAGGTACTGTACTTGGGGGTCTACACGACTCTGTGTCCGGCGCCGCTGGTGTCGGCTTGTTGGGAACGACTCCGCCACGACGCCGTGTTAACATCTAATCGAAGCATTTTTGTTTCTAAGCGCTATTTTTGAGTTTAATCTTTAAAAATTCATAACTTAACTTGTGTATGTCGGATTTTTGTCGTTTTGGTCTTGTTTTGTTTAGATAAATATTTCCTATGTTTCTAAACCGGTGTTGTGTCATTTTGTAGTGTTTTCATGAAGTTACTGTGTGTGTTGGTACAAATACTTTACACCTAGCGCTCTGAAGTTAAGCCTACTGCTCTGCCAAGCTACCAAGGGGGTAAGCAGGGGTTAGCTGAGGGTGATTCTCTTTTACCCTGAATAGAGTGAGGGTCCTTGCTCGAACAGGGGGTAACCTGACTGTCAACCAAAGACCCCATTTCTAACAATATGCATGCTCTGACTAGCTCTCATTATCTTTGACCAGTTCAGTTCTTTCTCAGGAACCAAATGAACTATCACTTGTTTGTATTTACCCATACCTAAAGTATCTGGAGTATTATGAGGGAGTACCACTGGAGGCTCTACTGTTAGCCAATTTACAGCTGCTTTACAATCTGCTCACAAATCGTTTGTAATCACAATTTTAAATAATGTATTGAAATGAAGCCCAAGCACTTTTGAGATTGTCACTAGTCTATCAACTTCTCTATGACACTTTTCTGGATCCTCTCCAAGAGTTGGAATGTTGGTTGTAAATATGAGGAGATCACATCTCTGCCAAGGAACATGCACGTAATAACCTCCATGCACTTCTCACAAAGGATGTTCACCCACCACTAATCCCATTCAGGCTCACCCATTCTCACTTTTGCTTCTTTCTCTGCTTCAGCTTTTTTCCTCTTTACTCTGCCACTTCTTTTCTGGCTCCATTTTTCTCTAAAGCTTTAAATTATTATTTTGGGGAAATCTTTTTGTTAGAAATGGGGTTTCTGGTTGGCTAGGGTATGCACCTCAGCCAGGCAGAACTTACCCACTCTAGTCAGGGCAAGGGAGTTACACGTTCAAGATAACCCCTGCTCACCCCCTTGGTAGCTTGGCACGAGCAGTCAGGCTTAACCCGGTTGCAATGTGTAAAGCGTTTGCACAACACACACAACACATGTGACGCAATATCCCCACCACAAAGGAAACACAACACCAGATTATATGAAAATATACTGTATTGTACACAATGCAATTATCAGACCAAACATCACATATCAGTACTATCCTGCTACCTTAGCAGTTGTCAGAACGTTACACATTAGTTACTCTGCAACCTAGCAGTAGTCACACATAACACACAGGTTACTCAGTATTCTGCAACATAAGCAGTAGTCAGGAAAAAACGTTATTACATCACAGCACTTGTCATAAGAATATCATAAAATGCCCATAGTAGGAACATTAGAAAACATATGGCAAGTTAGAAAAACATATTAGCAAGCATGTCCATAAAAGGAGCATTTGCATACACATATGTAAAAACATCAAACGCAGGTAGGTAATATATGAATCAAACAAAAGTCTGTAGAAAGAACTTTGGATTGCAACTATATTGGTCCTTTAAACAGTACCTGGTTGGATGAAGGCACCTCCAGTGCCTAGAAGGTGAACAATGGGACCCCCGGCGCTCATATGCACAAAACGGGGGCTTCCCTTATACTCTGGGGTCAGAGGAGGGCGACATGCACCTCCTCTTTTTTATAGACAGGCCCCTCCAGGGACCGTGATTACTGGGGGCCCCCCAGGGCCTCAACCGGCCCTCACGAGGGGGGCCAAAGCCAGCAAAAACAACTTAGGGCAGGAGGGGGGCACCACGCACCCCCTCCGGTTTAATGACAGGCCCCTCCCGGGACCCGTGATCTCTGGGGGCCCCCCCGGGCCTCCACTGGCCCTTCCACCAAGGGGGGGGCCCACAATAATGCCCGTTTTACCTAACAGCAGAAAAGGAGCGTCCTGCTCCTAACTCAGAGGCCAGGGGGAAGGGGGCACTCCCCGTGCCTTCCCCTGGTCCCGCAGTGAAGCCCCAAGAAGATCAGACCCCTCCTGGGGCCCGAGTAGACCCTCGCCTGCACCCGATGCGGTGCGCGAGTGTTCTTCCAGCTTCCTGGGCCGCTGCGGTGATCTTATTTAAAGGGGCACAATGCAGCAAGGAGCCTATGAGCTCCCAAGGCTCCCTAAGCGCGCTGCAATCAGCGCTATGGCAGCCGCATCCACGGAGAAGCAAGCCATGTGAAGAAATGGATGCAGGGGTCAGGGGCCACAGCACCCTGCCCCTGGGAGCAGAATCTTAAGACAAGGTCCTCAGGTGGAGGGCCCAGCTACAGGCCAGCACAAGGAAAAAGCAGCAAGTGGCAAGTCCTTCACAGTGACCAGGCAGGTCACAGGTCAGCACAGCAGCAGCAGTCCATGGCGGTTCCTGGTGAGTCCTCTCAGCCTTTGGTGTCCAGTTCCAAGGTGATTCCAAGAGTCTCCAAATTGTAGGGAAAATTCCCCTGTACTTATAGTCAGTTCTTACAGTGTTTTACAATGGTAGGGAGAGGAGGTTCCAGCCAGTTACAACTGGTTCTGGGAGTGCCCCCTCTCTCCTTTCAGCACAGGCTCCAAATATCAGTGGGGGGTTAACGACCCTATTGTGTGAGGCCAGGGCACAGTCTTTACAAATGCAGGTGTGCCCCGCCTCTCCCTTCTCTCAGCCCAGGAAGACTATTCAGTATGCAGATGCACCTCTGTGACACCTCCACCCTCCCTGTGTACAGGCTGTCTGAAAAGTATGCACAAAGCCCCAACTGTCACTCTGCCCAGACGTGGATTGGAGTCAAGCTGCAAAACACCAGAGTCATAAGCACAGATAAATGCGCACTTTCTAGAAGTGGCATTTCTGTGATACTAATAAAAAATACACCCACACCAGTAAGCAGCATTTATTATCACCATCACAACCATACCAAACACGCCTACGCTACCCCTCATAAATCAGACAATACCCCTTACACATAAGGCAGGGCATTTCTAATGCAATCCTATGAGAAGGCAGCACTCACAGCAGTAGGACACCAAGTTAGGCTGTTTATCACTACTAGGACAGGCCATGCAATATGGCACATGTCCTGCCTTTCTACATACATGGCACCCTGCCCATAGGGCTAGCTAGGGCGTACCTTAGGGTTGACTTACATGTAGTAAAAGGGGAGTTCTGGGCCTTGCAAGTAAATTTAGATGCCAGGTCCCTGTGGCAGAAAACTGTGCACACAGGCCCTGCGCTAGCAGGCCTGAGACAGGTTTGAAAGTCTACTTCAGTGGGTGGCGCAAGCAGCGCTGCAGGCCCACTAGTAGTATTTAATTTACAGGCCCTGGGTATAGAGATACCACTGTACAAGGGACTTATAGGTAAATTAAATATGCCAATTAGGTATAAGCCAATCATACCAACTTTAGATGGGAGAGCACCTGCACTTTAGCACTGGTCAGCAGTGATAAAGTGCTCAGAGTCCTAGAGCCAACAGCGAGAGGTCAGAAAAACCAGGAGGAAGGAGGCAAAAAGATTGGGGATGACCCTGCGTAAGGCAAAAAGTCCAACACTTTTTATTACACAAAACCCAAGCTCAGTGTACAAAAATAGCAATGGTAGCAATAACTGCATATTAGACTTATATCAGAGAGCAAAGGCAATCTTAAACACAGAGACAATCCATGGATATAATTCAAAGACTTCAAGTGATACAAGATGAAGTTATAGGTCACTTCACAACCGTCCCCTACCTTCCATTTACTCCATCCAAACGCTAAAGTCGTGCCAATAGCCCCAAACTTTGGCCCATTTCTTGAGGCATCCCCTACTTTGATAAACCACTTGTTCCACCCTTTAGCACCTGTCGATATCCATCACCCTTTCCTCTGCAGGGAGGGGCCGCTTCCCTGCATGCTTGTGCTATATTGCATTTGGCTACTATAGCTGCCAATTGGCAACCAGGTCCTTTGGTACCTGTTCCAAGACTCCTCTCCCATTATGTTAAAGCTTTTTAAATTCAAACAAAAATTGAAAATATAAGTTCTCTAAGGTGTGCATTAATAGCAATCAAACCCATTTCATTCACACCATCATCATCCAGATGAATTCTGTAGTTTCTGCGCCATTCTTTTATGAATAGATAACATCAAACTTCTCAGGCAATTCTTCAAATCTTGCATGTGCATAAGACACACATCCGGCCTGCCAATTCTTCAAATCTTGCATGTGCAACAGACAAATATCTAGCCACTTACCTACTTAGAAATCTCTATTCTTATATATTATATGAAATCAAGTTCTCTAGGCTCTTTGTACCCAGAAAAATGTCTTCGAATTCATTTTTCAGTTTGGGGATATCAGTTTCTCTCCTTTCTTTTTCAACTGGTTGACCTATAGTCACAAAAGTAACTGAACCAGGAGCAACCATAACAGCAGTAATTCTACTCAGACACACTACATTTTCTGGTGGAGCACTAGGCTTTGGAAATGTACTCACTTGAATCTCCCACTCCCATATCTTCGCTCCCATATCTTGAGGTGGTCTGGGTGTTTGCAAGTCATATAGGTGGTCATTCTGACCTCGGCGGTAAAAGGCGCCTACCGCCGGTCAGAAATCCTCCATAATCCCGCCGCGGTCGCGGAAACCCGCCACGGTCATTCTGACCCGCAGAAGGCAAACCTCCGAAAATCCGACCGCCACAACAGACCGCCAGACCAGCGGTCGGCGGAAAGGTGGAGGTGACCAAACCTCCACCGCCACGCCAACAGAAATACGCCCATGCCATTACGACCCACGAATCCACGCGGCGGTCATTCAAACGCGGTATTCCATTGGCGGGACACACCGGCGCGGTCAGAATACACACAAACGAACAAAACTCACCCACATTGGACGATTTGAATCCCACACACCTGATACACATACACACACCACTCCCACACACACAATACAATATAAAACACCCACCCACATCACCCACAAACCCCTACGCTTAAAAATTCGTAAAGAAGACAAGAGCGAGACACCAGCATCCAAAACATAACAGCCACAGCCACTCAACACCATCACCCACACACTATCCACACACAAAACAACACACACCACCACACTCAACTCACTTAAATACACATACTCCACCCCACACATCATACACACCACCCCATGGCACCCCAAACACAACCCCGCTTCACAGACGAAGAACTCAGGGTCATGGTGGAGGAAATCGTTCGGGTAGAGCCCCAGCTGTTCGGCACACAGATACAATACACCAGCATTGCCCGGAGGACGGAGCTATGGCAGAGGATTGTCGACAGGGTGAACGCAGTGGGACAGCACCCCAGAAATCGGGAAGACATCAGGAAGCGATGGAACGACCTACGGGGGAAGGTGCGTTCCATGGTATCCAGGCACAACATCGCCGTGCAGAAGACTGGCGGAGGACCCCCACCTCAACCCCCACAATTCACATCATGGGAGGAGGAAGTCTTGAACATCCTGCATCCTGACGGCCTCGCAGGAGTCGGCGGAGGAATGGATACTGGTAAGTTGAAGCTTCAATACTGCTTCCCCCCCACCTGCATGCCAAATCAGACCCCAACCCTCACCCCCATCCTCGAACCCCACCCTCACCCCCACCCCCATCCTCACCCCCACCCTCACCCCCACCACCATCCTCACCCCCACCACCATCCTCACCCCCACCACCATCCTCACCCCCACCCCCAGCACACCTATTCCCCGCCAATGTCTCACCATCACAACCCACACATCCCAAAACCTAGGCCTGCATGCGTCCACTAAGCATGGACACCCATCACCAAAGCATGCCCAATGCATATACACATCCCCCTCACAAGCCACCCTCACCAAAGCCCCCACACACGAATGCCAGCACTTGGGGACACGAGAACCCACAGATACACCCATATGCCACACATTGAAACTATAACCATACCTCTATACCCCTGCAGGACCCGACCGTCAACACACCGCGGCGGAGGGGCCAGAATTCTCCACACCCCCCACCCAAGAGGCCGTCAGCGATGACAGCAGCTCTGTCGACCTGGACACCGATGACCAGCCCGGACCATCGGGGACCTCTGGACAGTCGGTTCCCCTCACACAGGCCCAGGCCACTACAGACCCTAACCCCTCTGGGAACACCAGCACAGCTCCCACCCAGCGGGCCCATGCCTCTGTCTCCAGGGCGCGTCAATCTGCGGTGTGTCTACCACTACAGGGCACCCAGGATAACCCACCACCCCAACAACAACAGGGACCTGGGGGCAGTGGTAGTGGGCACACCGGCCAGGGGGCAGAGGCCCAGGGAAACAGGGCAACTCGGCGGGCAGCTGTGCGACAGGGGGGGGAGGAGAGGCCCAGGGAACCCACTCTCCACGAGGTCCTCACCACCATCATGGGAGCATACAACCGCTCCCAGGAGACGATGGCGACGGTACTGGCCCGGTTCCAGGAGATCCAGGTGCTGCAGGAGGAACACTATCGGGGGTACAGGGAGGACATCAGAGCCATCAACACCACCCTGGTTACCATGGTAGGGCTGCTGCAGGACCTCGTAAACAGCAGGGCGGACACTGAACAACACCCAAGGGCCCCTGCCACTAGCCTGGACCAAGAACAGCCATCCACCTCCGCCGGCGCTAGTGGACAGGAGGCCCCCGCACAGCAGCAGCCCACCAGACCCCCACCTCCTGCAGGAGAAGAACCACCCCGCAAGAGGGCCCTGAGATCTCGCAAGAAGACAGAGTAGGATGTCAAGACCCCCGCCAGCAATGGATACCACCTGATGTCATCCCACTGTCCCACATTGTCACCCTGTCCATCCTTGAACTGCCCATGCTCCATCTCTCCACAGGCCTCTGGACAATGCACCTGTGTGACTGTTACTCTGGACTCTGCCATGGACATTCCTTCACCATAGCCCCCACCCACTTGAAACCACCCATCCCATTTTGAGCACTTCAATAAACACCTATTTTGCACCAAAATATCAGGAGTCTGGCTGTGATTTCAATAGATTGTAATTGACATGACAGTGCAAATATGTCCTTGTACATGGTGAAGTCAACAAACAGCTGCCACAAAGCTGTAGTCCATGGGGAAACGAAGCACAGGACTCGTAGTGGGGACCCTAGATCTGAAATAGGGAGGGAAAAGCCAAAACTCAGTCATCATACACTGGGGCAAATAGACAGGCAGCAGAGATGCAGCAGAGTAGTTAACATTTACTAAATTATCTTTGAAATGTTACCTGTGTCCTATTGGAAGTACTGTTCAATGATTCTGTCCCTGTTGTCTGTTTCAGCCCCGTCGTCTTCCTCCTCGTCACTCTCCTCAGGTTCCACCGCTGCCACAACACCACCGTCTCGACCATCCTCCTGCAGGAAAGGCACCTGGCGGCGCAAAGCCAGGTTGTGAAGCATGCAGCAGGCCACGATGATGTGACACACCTTCTTAGGTGAGTACATTAGGGATCCACCTGTCATATGCAGGCACCTAAACCTGGCCTTCAGGAGGCCAAAGGTGCGTTCGATCACCCTCCTAGTACGCCCATGGGCCTCATTGTACCGTTCCTCTGCCCTGGTCCGGGGATTCCTTACTGGGGTCAGTAGCCACGACAGGTTGGGGTACCCAGAGTCCCCCACTAGCCAGACACGGTGTCTCTGTAGCTGTTCCATCACGTAAGGGATGCTGCTATTCCTGAGGATGTAGGCGTCATGCACTGACCCTGGGAATTTGGCATTTACATGCGAGATGTACTGGTCAGCCAAACACACCACCTGGATGTTCATTGAATGGTAATTTTTTCTGTTCCTGTACACCTGCTCCCTGTCTCTTGGGGGAACCAAAGCCACATGGGTCCCATCAATGGCACCAATTACGTTGGGAATATGTCCAAGGGCGTAGAAATCACCCTTCACTGTAGCCAATTCGCCCACCTCAGGGAAAATGATGTAGTTCCTCACGGATTTCATCAGGGCAGACAACACTCTGGATAACACCTTCGAAAACATGGGCTGAGACATCCCAGAAGCAATTCCCACGGTTGTCTGAAATGACCCACTTGCCAAGAAATGTAGTACTGACATGACCTGCACCAGAGGGGGAATCCCTGTGGGTTGGCGGATGGGGGACATCAGGTCGGGCTCCAGCCGGGCACACAGTTCATGGATAGTGGCACGGTTAAGACGGTAGGTCAGGATAATGTGGCGTTCTTCCATTGTCGACAGGTCCACCAGCGGTCGGTACACGGGAGGATTCATCCGTCTCCTCGCCCAACCCAGCGGACGGTGCCTAGGAAGGACAACATGGAGCACACAGTCAAGCAACCCACAGGTACGTACTCACAGCTAGCACAGTATACGATTCTCTATGCAGTGAATGGCGTGTCTGAGTGGCTATGCAAGGCCTAGGCCTGTGTGACGCAGTTGAAATTGAGCCATGTGGGCCCTGGAAATGGCGGCTGCCTGACCTGTGAAGTGTGACAATGGGATGTGAGGTCAATGCGCTGGCGTGGCACACCGCGGCGGGCGGCGGGCCAAGACCGCGGCGCGAAGCCGCATTGGTTAACATTGAAGCCTATGGGTTTCAGGAGCCAATGGCGAAGGGCGCCGGCGGTGGCGGGACGCACCGCCGCGATACGCACCGCCGCGGACGTGACCGCCATTTTCTATCTACTTATCCACTTGCGACTTGAACTTTCACAGGAGAGGACCTATACTGCAAGTGTTGCTGTGACCTCGGTCTGGAAGGGACAATGGCTGCTGCGACTGGGGAAAGGGCCCCTGCCTTCACTGGAGAGGAGTTGGAGAAACTTGTGGATGGGGTCCTCCCCCAGTATGCGCTACTCTACGGTCCTCCAGACCAACAAGTGAGTTTAATTCAATATGGATTTGGGGCCACTGGCTGGCTTGGGGGCCTGGCGGGGATGGGGGGCATGTTGGGGCTGGCGGGGGGCCTGGCGGGGGCCTGGCGGGGATGGGGGGCATGTTGGGCATGGCGGGGGGCATGGAGGGGGGCCTGGCGGGGATGGGGGGCATGTTGGGCCTGGCGGGGGGCCTGGCGGGGATGGGGGGCATGTTGGGCATGGCGGGGGGCATGGCGGGGGGCCTGGCGGGGATGGGGGGCATGTTGGGCATGGCGGGGGGCCTGGCGGGGATGGGGGGCATGTTGGGCATGGCGGGGGGCATGGCGGGGGGCCTGGCGCGGATGGGGGGCATGTTGGGCCTGGCGGGGGGGATGGGGGGCATGTTGGGCCTGGCGGGGGGCCTGGCGGGGATGGGGGGCATGTTGGGCATGGCGGGGGGCCTGGCGGGGATGGGGGGCATGTTGGGCATGGCGGGGGGCATGGCAGGGGGCCTGGTGGGGATGGGGGGCATGTTGGGCATGGCGGGGGGCCTGGCGGGGGGCCTGGCGGGGATGGGGGGCGTTGGGCCACTGGAAAGGAAAATGCTGAGTAACTTGAACGTGGTATTTCTCCCTCCCTGTACGTGTCACATAGGTCCGCGCCCATGAGAAGATCGGGATTTGGCGTGCCATCGCCAAGGAAGTCCGGGCCCTGGGGGTCCACCATCGACGGGGCACCCACTGCCGCAAGAGGTGGGAGGACATCCGCCGCGGGACCAAGAAGACCGCCGAGTCTCTGCTGGGGATGGCCTCCCAACGTAGGCGGGGTGCCTGCCGTCAACTGAGCCCCCTGATGTTCCGGATCCTGGCGGTGGCCTACCCTGATTTGGATGGGCGCGTGAGGGCAGCACAGCAGACACAAGGGGGTGAGTACAAGCATTATCTACTCTGTTGTCGCGCAGTGGAGGTGTCTGGGTGGGGGAGGAGGGCTGGGGGTCCCCCTAGGCCAGGGCGATATCTGTAGGCTGGGCACCCCCGTAAGCCCCTGTGTCCCCAGCCACCACCCTCAGTAGTTTGTCAGTACAGCCATCCCTGGGCCGTGTCATCCATGGGTGCAGTTGTCAACTCTAGGCGTGTAGGGCATGTTCCACGGAATGCGTAGCGTACCCCAAGTGCGCAACTTAGTGCAGGGGGCATCTGTGTCTGTCATGTCCGCTAACTGTACCGGAGATCCATGTACTCAATATCCCTTTATTTCTCTCTCCCCCCCCCTTTTTGTTTGTCTTTCTGTGCTTGTGTGCATCAGCATCATCAGGCGGAGGAGAAGTGGCATCGGGGCAGGAGGGAGCTGCATCTCACATGGCCCAGGAGGGCCATGCCACAGAGTCAGACTGGACCAGTGAGACGGAGGGCGAGGGGAGCTCCACAACGGGGACGACTGGAGCCTGCAGCGACACGGACACGTCCTCGGAAGGGGGCTCCCTTGCGGGGGTGGCACCATCCGTGCCCCCCGCCATTACAGGTACAGCCGCCACCCAGCGCACCATCTCCGCCCTCCCAGCAGCCCCTCCGCGTTCGCCCCGTGCCCGCTCTGCCAGGAAGCCTGGCATCTCCTTCGCCCCAGGCACCTCAGGCCCTGCCCCTGTTACCCCCGCTGCCCTCAGTGAGGAGGTCATTGACCTCCTCCGAACGCTCATTGTTGGGCAGACTACCCTTTTGAATGCCATCCAGGGGGTGGAGAGGGAGGTTCATCGCAGCAATGCGTACCTGGAGGGCATTCATTCGGGTCAGGCTGCCCATCAGCGATCGTTCCAGGCTCTGGCCTCAGCACTGACGGCAGCCATTGTCCCTGTCTCCTGCCTGCCTCTACTAACTCCCTCCTCCCAGTCTCCTGTTCCTCTGCCTGTCCCACCCACACCATCAGACCAGCCTGCACACACCTCAACACCCAAGAGAAGCTCATCCAAACATAAGCACCACAGATCACGCAGACATTCACACACGCAACATTCCGATGCAGACATGCCAACAGTCACTACCACCTCTGTGACCCCCACCTCCTCGTCTCCCTCCTCCCTCCCTGTGACGTCTACACTCACACCTCCATTCACCTCACCATCAGCCAGTGTTTCCATCACCAGCACACCCTCCACTCCAGTCCGCACACGTGCAGTCACCACCCCCACTGCCATTTACACGTCCCCTGTGTCCTCTCCCACTGTGTCTGTCACCCCCTCTTCCACACCACACAAACGCAGCCACCCACCCACCCACCAGCCATCCACCTCACGACAGCCTATCCCTCCTGCACCTGCACCCAAAGACAGCAAACGTGACTCACCTACAACCACATCCTCTCCCTCCACTCCCATTCCCACTGTACCTACCACTCTCCATTGTCCCAAGAAGCTCTTCCTCGCCACTACTAACTTCTTTCCTGACCCTGAGCCCCCCCCTCCTTCTCGTCGGGGTAAGAAGAGCACCTCAGCCACCACCAGCCCTGCAGCCCCCTTGACAAGGGTGCAGGGGTATTGGAGCCCGCCAGCCCGCATGTCTGGATCTTCGCCCAGCAGCAAGGGGACAGCCAGCCCACCCCCTGGGAAGAGGAGCAGAAGGCGGAAGGGGCGCCGCAGGAGCCCGCCTTCTACATCCCCCCCGGACACCACCCAGAGACAGTCACCAGCCACAGCTCCAAAGGGAGGAAAGGGCCACAGGCCGACGACTAAGGAGGGCAAGGGCAGCAAGTTGGAGAGGTCAGGCAGCAGGCCTGCTGCCCAGGAGGAGCCCACAACCCCCATAGCCGCTGCCCCGGGAGGAACGGGCACAGCTGCCCCGGGAGAGCCCACCAGCCCCATAGCCGCTGCCCAGGGAGGACCCAGCCCAGCTGGCCAGGAGGGCCCCACCACCCACAGCCCAGGTGGGCAGTGAAGGAGCACCATCCCCGCTGCCCAGGAGGGCACCACCAGGCATTTAGCAGTTGGCCATAGACCGTCCGCCGTCTCAAGAACCGCTGAACTGGGCCCTTCAAGGCAAGAACCGCTGAACTGGGCCCTTCAAGGCAAGAACCGCTGAACTGGGCCTCGCCGTCTCAAGAACCGCTGAACTGGGCCCTTCAAGGCAAGAACCGCTGAACTGGGCCCCGCCGTCTCAAGAACCGCTGAACTGGGCCCTTCAAGGCAAGAACCGCTGAACTGGGCCCTTCAAGGCAAGAACCGCTGAACTGGGCCCCGCCGTCTCAAGAACCGCTGAACTGGGCCCCGCCGTCTCAAGAACCGCTGAACTGGGCCCCGCCGTCTCAAGAACCGCTGAACTGGGCCCCGCCGTCTCAAGAACCGCTGAACTGGGCCCTTCAAGGCAAGAACCGCTGAACTGGGCCCTTCAAGGCAAGAACCGCTGAACTGGGCCCCGCCGTCTCAAGAACCGCTGAACTGGGCCCCGCCGTCTCAAGAACCGCTGAACTGGGCCCGCCGTCTCAAGAACCGCTGAACTGGGCCCCGCCGTCTCAAGAACCGCTGAACTGGGCCCCGCCGTCTCAAGAACCGCTGAACTGGGCCCTTCAAGGCAAGAACCGCTGAACTGGGCCCCGCCGTCTCAAGAACCGCTGAACTGGGCCCTTCAAGGCAAGAACCGCTGAACTGGGCCCCGCCGTCTCAAGAACCGCTGAACTGGGCCCTTCAAGGCAAGAACCGCTGAACTGGGCCCTTCAAGGCAAGAACCGCTGAACTGGGCCCCGCCGTCTCAAGAACCGCTGAACTGGGCCCTTCAAGGCAAGAACCGCTGAACTGGGCCCTTCAAGGCAAGAACCGCTGAACTGGGCCCCGCCGTCTCAAGAACCGCTGAACTGGGCCCCGCCGTCTCAAGAACCGCTGAACTGGGCCCCGCCGTCTCAAGAACCGCTGAACTGGGCCCTTCAAGGCAAGAACCGCTGAACTGGGCCCCGCCGTCTCAAGAACCGCTGAACTGGGCCCTTCAAGGCAAGAACCGCTGAACTGGGCCCCGCCGTCTCAAGAACCGCTGAACTGGGCCCTTCAAGGCAAGAACCGCTGAACTGGGCCCTTCAAGGCAAGAACCGCTGAACTGGGCCCCGCCGTCTCAAGAACCGCTGAACTGGGCCCTTCAAGGCAAGAACCGCTGAACTGGGCCCTTCAAGGCAAGAACCGCTGAACTGGGCCCCGCCGTCTCAAGAACCGCTGAACTGGGCCCCGCCGTCTCAAGAACCGCTGAACTGGGCCCCGCCGTCTCAAGAACCGCTGAACTGGGCCCTTCAAGGCAAGAACCGCTGAACTGGGCCCCGCCGTCTCAAGAACCGCTGAACTGGGCCCCGCCGTCTCAAGAACCGCTGAACTGGGCCCCGCCGTCTCATGAACCGCTGAACTGGGCCCTTCAGGGCAAGAACCGCTGGCCCTTTGGCAGACGTGGCAGGGCAGGATCTATCTCGGGCAGGGCTGCAGGATGTCCTCTGGCCAACTTGCCTCCTCCAGTGGCAGTGGGGTCTGTTATGGACTGTATGGACTGTGGCTTTGCTCTCCCCAGGATGGCCCAGTGGGCAGGCCACCCACTGTATGGACTGTTTGGACTGTGGCTTTGCTCTCCCCAGGATGGCCCAGTGGGCAGGCCACCCACTGTATGGACTGTATGGACTGTGGCTTTGCTCTCCCCAGGATGGGCCAGTGGGCAGGCCACCCACTGTATGGACTGTTTGGACTGTGGCTTTGCTCTCCCCAGGATGGCCCAGTGGGCAGGCCACCCACTGTATGGACTGTTTGGACTGTGGCTTTGCTCTCCCCAGGATGGCCCAGTGGGCAGGCCACCCACTGTATGGACTGTATGGACTGTGGCTTTGCTCTCCCCAGGATGGCCCAGTGGGCAGGCCACCCACTGTATGGACTGTATGGACTGTGGCTTTGCTCTCCCCAGGATGGCCCAGTGGGCAGGCCACCCACTGTATGGACTGTTTGGACTGTGGCTTTGCTCTCCCCAGGATGGCCCAGTGGGCAGGCCACCCACTGTATGGACTGTATGGACTGTGGCTTTGCTCTCCCCAGGATGGCCCAGTGGGCAGGCCACCCACTGTATGGACTGTATGGACTGTGGCTTTGCTCTCCCCAGGATGGCCCAGTGGTCATGGAGTCCCCCCCCTTCCCTTCCCCCTGAGGTGCCTGTCCTATTTTCTTTCTGATGCCCCTGCAGTGTTCTCTCCGTGGAGTTCTTGTCGTGGGACTGGGCCTTGCCCCTTTGCACAGGACCCCTGTGATCCACGGACAGTGGTTGGACTACATTTAGTAGCTGTATATATTTTGTACATAGTTTATTTATTTATTGGGATTAATGGCGTACATATTTCAATATATCTGCCCGTTTATGATCTCTTCTTTTGGTCTTTGCATTATTTCGGAGGGGGGTGGTTTGTGGGTTGTGACAGTGATCTGTGGGAATGCATTGATGTGTGTGTTGTAGTGGGTGTGGGTGGGTGGGTGTGTGCCGGTAATCTTTTCCCTCCCCTGTGTCGTAGGTGCAGTACTCACCGATGTCTTCCGCGCCGCCGGGCGTGCTCCTGGTATATGAGGAGGAATAGGAGTGCGGGGATGACCTGTAACTCTGGCTCCATACTGCCGGAATCTCGCGTGGAGTGCGTAGAGGTGAGCGTTTTCCCGTTCGTAGTCTGTTTCCGCCGTGTTCTTATCGGCGGTGCTCCCGCCCCGGAAAAGGTGGCAGATTGGTGGGTCGTAATAGGGTGGGCGGTACTTTGTCTGCCGCCGGGCTGTTGGCGGGAACCGCCGCGCTGTTTGTTTGTACCGCTGTGGCGGTCGGAGTGTTAAGTTGGCGGGCTGTGTTGGCGGTTCCCGCCAGGGTCAGAATTGCATATTTTAGACCGCCGGCCTGTTGGCGGCTTGGCCGCCGCTTTATCACCGACCGCCAGGGTCAGAATGAGGGCCATAGAGTTTAGTAAGTCATCTAAAAGTTATCCTCCTCATCTGAACTATTTTCTTTATTTTTCTTTTCTCTTTCATTTTCATTCTCATAATTGTTGTCATTAATTTTCTTTTGATCCAATTCATTAATAATTGCAGAAACAACACCCACACTCAGCATTGTGTCCTCTCTCCATGCTCTTTTCTGCATGTCCCATCTTGACTCTGACCAATGGCTCACAACATTTTTGACCCGACCCTTTATTCTTTTATGGTCATTTTTCATTGCAACACAATCCCATTTGTTCAAGGCCTCAAGCTGTACAGGTCTAGGCTGTGGTTTGTTTTCAAGCATTTTCCATCCTCAAATATTGAAACTTTCACACATTCAAAGTACCCTGTAAAGGAAATTGCATGTTCTTGTCATCATACCTCCAGATCCAACTTCGCCAACTACATGACCATGAAACCATAATGGATGAGGACCAACTGCTTGAAGATCAACTCCGACTAAACATTCGTCTTCGGAAACAAGACCTTTCATGGGATGTCAACTGGTGTCTCACAGAGCTATGACCAACACTAACACCTACGAGCCACGCCAGAAATCTGAGAATAATCCTGGACTGCTAGCTCAACATGGCAGCACAAGTCAACATAGTAAGCATGGCCTGCTTTTACATCCTACGTATGCTATGAAAAATCTTTACGTGGCTGCATCAGAACACCAGATGTACCATCATGCAAACACTCATCACTAGCAGGCTCCACTATGGCAACAAACTCTGTGCTGGAATCTCCAAGCACCTTCTAGAGAGACTTCAGACCACCAAGAAAGCTGCTGCAAGACTCATACTCGAACCCCATGCTCCACTGACATCTCACCCCACCTCAGATAGTTCCACTGACTCTCCATTCACAAACACAGCCAATTCAAACTCCTCATGAAGATATACAAAGCCCTACACAACACTGGCCCAATATAGCTCAACAAACGCGTACACTTCCAGCCTGACAGACACCTATGCTTAACCTCACTTTCACTTGTACACATCCCCTGCATTCACAAGAGCAGAACAAGAGCTTGTTCATTCTCATACCTTGCACCCAAAACATGGAACTGCTTCCCAAAACACATCACAGCCTCCTCCTTACTTCTTGAGTTATGGAAGAAGCTGAAGATTTGGGTCAGAGAATTACTCTAAGGAGACACACACTTGCTTAGGCGCCTGGATACCCTCAAGGATGATTTGTGCTATACAAATATAACATAACATTTCATTGCATTCCATTCTTTTAAACATAGACCCTTATGAAAACCAAAACTTCGCATTATTTAATAGGCAGGAGAATCTTTTCTCTCTTAATCTCAGAAAACTTTAGGCTTTTTAAGAGCAGCACCCATTTTTGTTCAAACCAGTTATAAGCAAACCACGCAAAACAAACAACAATCAGCCTATTACTCTGCAGCTATGGGAAAGGTTAACCAGTCACAGCACAAACTACAACAGCAATTAACCAATACCAGTACAATTTGCAGTGACGATTACCTATCCTAGTGGGGCTTCTCAGTGACAGGTAACCAACTGCAGCATAGCGTAGCAACTGACCATAGCAACTGACCATTCACAGAGCAATTCACTTCAACTCAGTGATTTTCTAAACTGCAAACAAAAGTACACAAACAAACAAAATAACTTCAGCTAAATATTAATAGGGAAAGGAAGGTACGTCAATTTCATTCAGAGAGAGAGAATAATGCCTTTCAGCACTATCACCCACACTAAGGAAAGTTCTTGATCAACTGCAAAGAAATGAACAAACACTAATCCAGGTTAATACACATTCAACAAAAGCTTTCAATAATTCAGAAATGTCCTCATCTCTATGTGTATGTGGTGCCTCACATAACACACTGCTACTAAGTTCAACAATAACCCTCGAGATCTTGGATTTTAACAAATCCGTTTACCTTGAACTGGACACAACAATAAACACAAAACTTCAGTATTTTCGCACTATAACACCTAAATATCTCCAGCTTACAAATATGTCAAAACCATCAAGATACCAGTGATGAAATTGCCTAAGGTCTCAGAAATCAAAAGCGCATAGCCAAGGAGCTCACATGCAATATAATTCATGTAATCACACTAATTCACACACACACAAAGTACACATCCTACAATACACTTCTGGTGGTACAATAGTCACAACTCATTCGGCCCTAATAATACTCATACACCTTTGTTCGGGAGCAGGCCTTGAACACACTGCAAATAATACAATTTGGCCATATCAGCAAAATCAAGGGATTTCTGTTTCACCAAGAATGGCAAAAATTAATCTCTAGATAGATGTTATCTTCACTTCCTCCTACCAGCCCCCAAAAAGGTAGGCGATATTCCTGATAGTCTGGCATGTTAGACATAAAGCACCTAATGTGGGTCCCGACGGTTTTGTCCTCAAGAATAAATGAGGAAATGTGTTCCTAAAATAAGATTCAAAATCGCATTTCAAATAGCTGTAATTAAGAATTAAGCCTTGACTCAAAAAGGTTCAAGATGAGTAATCTAGAAACTATGGAGGTTTATTAAAATATTAAAGTGCAGTACAGCAGTCAACAATATAATTGTCTCCAAACAATTAGGTGCATAATATTTTAGTCATAAAAATAAATCTTAGAAATCATTTAAAGCTCAAATGCAGCATGATAGACTTAGTCCAGAATATACAGCAGATCAACAGAAAATCGGACAGCATCCATAGAACCTCATGGAAGAGACCAGAGGACCTTTTGGCTCACCCCTGAAAACATATCTTTTTATAGAGAATCTTACCATAGAAGGCAATGGAAACCGCAAGGACAGCACAGGGTGAACAAATATATGAACATATCATCAAATCATAGTACAGCATTATAAAATATCATATAATACTACCATCCTAGCACTGCCCCCTAAATGAATAATAATGAGTCTCATCTGACCTAATGTCATGGGATGTGTTAGCACAAATCTGGTTAAATGAACAATAAAAGCATTGTAAATGAATAGGCCTGCAGTGAAGAGAGCAGAAAGAGACCTTGGCGAGCAACAGTTTAACAAAGCACTTCTTCCGAAGCTCTCCTAGAACGGTGTCAACACAGACGATCAGTGCACATTCTACTGGGCCTGATGTCAATGAGAAATGTAAATATGGCTATTTCTGAATTCAAGCATGATTTAGGCCTATTTCAGCCAATATCAAGGAAACACAGTTCTGTACATTACAACATTCTTGTTTCAATGGCAAAACACCGTGATGGATGAAGAATTGTGAGAGACAGGCATCAGTTTATGGTCTTCAGTAAGCTGGCAGCTTTGAGCAGATCTGTTATGTTATATAGGTCTTGGTATAGCGGATGACTAATCCCTATGGGGACATCTCAGTGCTGTGCGGGGTAGACAGCTGATTTTTTTATTTATTTATTTTAAAAGCAGCATTAAGGCAGCCATATTTTCAAGGGCCTCTTCAAGCTAGAGAAACTAGCACATGCAAGTATGTAGAGAGGAAGCTTATTCCAGTGATAAGGTCCAAGGTAGGAAAAGGCTCAGCCCCCATATTTGGCTGCACAAATACGCCAAGGGCATAAAATAAATTGATTGCTGGATCTTAAGTACCTGTTTGGAAGGTACCAGGTAACTCTGTCCTGAAGGTATCTTTAGCCAGAACCTGCCAGCGCTTTGTGGGTCGAGTAGAACAGTTTGAATAATGCTCTCTTGCGAATAGGAAACCAGTGTAAGGCTCTGAGCTTTGGAACTGACAGTGTCTTTGAAGGTAGGGTGTTTACTATGTGCGATGCAGTGTTTTGGACAACCTGCAATTCTGATTGATAGAAGAGCTTCATTTGAGGCAAGTATTAGGGCATTGCCGTAGTCCAAATAACTGATTATTAGTGCCTGGGTAAGCGTCTTCCGTGAGCTCAATGGTAATCACTGAAAGATTTTCCTAAGTAGATACATAATGCCAAACCAAGTACCACAGACCAAGGTAATCTGGTCGCTTATAGATACGTTATCATCTAGGAGTATGCCCAGATTCTTGGCCTTACTACTAGGCAAAGGGGCAGGACATAGTTCTGCCAGCCACCAATCTTCCACCCAATACAGCTCGGCTTTCCCGAACTGCAAAATCTCTGTTTTTCCTCCATCGAGTTGGAAACAATTGAGGGACATCCAAATAGCAATTTTTCTCATGCATTCAACAAATCGCTGTTTAACATTCTGAGTGTTGTACCCAAGCGCAGGTCTATTTATGGTATTTCTTATGATCATAGTACACTTAGCTAGTTATTGCACTGGGTTTATTGTCCTGAGCAGGCATAGGTTGAAGGGAGAATGATGGAGAGATCTGCTGGGATCCCAAATCTGACTGTCATTGTGGAATGATCAGAAGTCGTCATAGTATGTAGCTTGTTGGTACCTACAGTGGTGGACTAAATTAAAGTCTTCTGTTGGCCAGTGGCATGTGGTAGTTATCTTCAATTATTCCATTCCTGTTCAAGTTATTAATGTGTGGTTTATTGTTGTGGACTGATACAAAACTGGGTGAATGACATAACCTGTAATAGTTTTGTCTTATGTTGGTGTAAGATGGTCAAGCAGAATAGGCAAATCAATTGATGTTACCATATGCTACCCCAGCAAGACTTAGATCTGCCCTTCCTAACTTCCCTGGACATAGAAAAAAGAGTGTTGGTTGGGCTGTTCCATATCTGGGCACTGTAAACTGTACTTCAAGAAATTATTATTGTGGTTTTATCCTAGGGTTGTAGGATGATGTAGTTATCGAAAGTGCCAAGTTTTCAACTTTCTTAAGTGTATATAAACTCCTGAATGTATCAAATCCAGACCTTGGTGGCTTGTACCAAGAGAGTTTTGTCTCCTATGAATTCCTGATTGTAGGATGGCATGGTGATCCATGGTTCAAGCCTAGAGTGCAGTGCTCTTTTTTGTTTGTAAACGTGAATTTAGCCTGTAGGTATAGTGGCCTGTTTCCTTGGGCTGCTTGAAAGACATGGCAGAATGCCTTGTACATTGCTTTTCTAGCTATAGACACTGGAGTGATTTCAGGACTTGAATCATTTGTTCTCTTGGGTGAAGGCAGAGAAGGAGCCTTGCAGCAGCATTTTTGCTAAGTGATATTTTGCATATTATGAAAATGCCTGTGCGAAGGTAGAAGCTGTTGGCATAGTGAAGCTTGGAAATTGCAAGTGTGATGAAATCTTGTGGCTTTTTGTATCCAAGATATGGCAAGATGTGATGCAGTGTTTTTGTGACCTAACTGACCTGGTATCAAGGATATGTCTGAATCCATGGTGACCCCAAGTCTTCTGACTTTACATGTTTTTTGGAGGGCCTCGAGTTTTTGTGCCACACTGCAGTAGGGGTTGTATTATTGCCACTGCTTGCAGATCATGATCTCTGTCTATGTGCTGTTGAGATTTAAATGATTACTTATCATCCATGCATTTATGCTTAGAAGTTAGCTGTCAATGATTAAGATGTAGAGCTGTTCTGAACCATCCATTTTTAGAGTAATTTGTTTCTCATCTGCATAGCTGTAACTAGTGAGGTTGAATAATGTAATCAGGTCATGTAAGGGGATTAGCTAAATGTAGAATAATACAGTGTATAAGATGTGCACCTGTGGCTAGGGGTGGCAACTCACATGAGTGTGGATTGCATGCCTGAGGCGCTGCAGCGGGCTCACCAAGGATCAATGATTAGCTGTTTACAAGCAGTCAGAATTCTTACCAGAAATAATTTCAGGTTTTTAAAAAAGTACAAATTCCAGACTTTACCTTTTAAAGGTTGTATGAACCCTTAAAATATACCTCAACAGTATAAACAAATGTGAGCAGCCTCTTAGTCTATTTGTACATTTTAAGATTTTAAGAGCAGTTAGTAAGGGGCGAAAATCTGCTAAGGTTCCACTTAAGTCAGTCATTTCTTTAACTAATTACATACTGGCAAGGATTTTACCAGATTTGTTTAGGCATGTTTCTACCAGTGGTATTGCAGCTTCATGGGGAGAGCTGGTTGTAGGTTTTTCATTGGTATGTGCTTTTCACGGTTTATCAGGCTGTGAAGAAGGCAGACTGCTTGGTTATACCCTCATTCAAGTAATGAGTGTGACGAGGATTGAGAGGAGGATGTAATATCTGGATCACTTACCAGTAATCTTCATTACTCTAAACCTTCCTTCCTCATCCCAGTACTTATAAATTGCAGTCTCTCCCTTCCTGGGCCTTCACAGCAATCTAAAACTATGTTTGAATGTCCAGGAAGAGGAGATGGAAATGTTTTATAGGAAGGTTATCCTGGAGTCAGAGAAATAAAAGACACGTTTGAGAAGTGCTGACAATTGAAGGCAATAAGATTAAATCCCATTCAAGTAAGTGCTGGTATGTAAGTAACAATAATTACTAGTAAGTAATGGAGGCATTCTTGAGTGTTGATTTGATGATATCAGCTGGGAACTTGGGATCTTCTGGACCATTGGAGGGGAGGGGAGTCCACTGACCTAAAGATATTACAATAGATCTCAAAACCCCAGCTGATATCATAAGACAAATATGGTAGCCTGGCAAGGGGGCTGTACTTATCTTCGGCCTTCGCCCGTCGCCCTCTGCACCCCATAAAACAATGGGAGTTCATAATGGCCCTGATCTAACCCTTTGTTCATTGATTAGCACTCACTAACCTTGCCTTTTTCTGCTCGATGATTCTCCAAAGGTTCTTTAAGTTCTAACTTTTCCCATCAAAGTTCACTCAGTACTTGTCATAGTAAAGTATTACATAGTTTATCCAAGTCTTAGCTACCATGGCCTTCTGAATGATGCTACAGTGACTTCAGTGACTGCGAAATGCTACTGACTAAATAGTTTTACAACTCTTCCAGAAAGTATATCTTACTCCTTCTGGGAGTCTTTAACACTAGTTTCACACTTGATACCGAGTAACGATCATCTTCTCTTACTATAGCTCACAGGGCAGTTAACAGCTGTTCCCCCTCTTTTCTCTTCTTTAACTTGAGCATTGCAATTGGTATATTAGTTTACATCCTCACCAGATTCCCTGCTTAGAGTCTCCAGGTATCAGAGCTAGAGAATAGGTTGCAGATTATTTTTATTTCAGAAACAGATTGCCACAAGGCTCATCAAAGATCACCATCTATTTATTTGTTTAGTCTATAGAAGAACCACTTATTCACTGCTTTCCCACCTACTCACATTTTATATTCTTGATGTTATGGCATGGTCTCCACACAACAGTAGGGTGTTCCCCACTCAGAAGAGCAAGATGCAACCTCATCAGGCCCCTGGACCACCAAGTAGTTTATAGTATTAAAGAAAGCTAACACTTTACATCAGAGAAAGAAACACACTGATGGGGCTGAAATAACACCTGGAGTGCAGTTTTGTTAATATAAAAAGCCATTGGCAAAAACAAGAGTGCTTCTGGCAAAACTGTCGAAAATAATGTTATTCACTTGCATAATTTGTTTGTGATAGAAGTTTTTCATACTCAAATGCCCAGCATGCATCCAAGCCCAGTCTTAAACAGTCCATTAGGCCTCGGTCAACATTTAAGGTCACCATTAGGCCTCGATCAACATTTAATGTCACCAATAAAAGAACTGTCTGAACAGTCAGCTAAGCTCGATGCCAGCTCATGTGTGCCATTCTGATTTTCCTTTCACTATTACCTCCTCATGGTGCTTCTAACCTCCCTTGATGCCCCAGTGAGGCTTGCCCTCTGTAGACACAAGGCTTTGGATTAACTGCTGGGCAAGCAAGATTGTGCAAGCCTACATTTGTGGCCTTACCTCCTACTGAACTTATGTTGGAGGCATTTGGTAACAACAGAAGTGACTCACTCATTAGTGGGTTTGTATAACTTAACTTTAAAGTTAGCCTGGTTAAACCCCAATTGAAAAGCCAATAAGGACCTGGGGTCTAGGCAAATTATTTCACAACAGCAGAAAACTTGGCAGACCATGAACCTCAGGATGCACTGAAGTCCTATTTCTGCAAAGGGCACAGAATGGAAACTACTATAATACAAGTCTGGGATCAGTACAGATACATTCTGCCGAGTTTTTCTGTTGAGCCTGTCTGCAGCCTTTTACACAGAGCATATTAAAAGAGAGAAACACTTCCTAAATTCTAATTTACTTTACTAAAAATTTAACCAAATTCAGGAGCCATTTGGTCTTCTGCAGTAACCCAGGGAGCAGATTTAAAAGAAATCTCCTTTCAAGACATACTAGGTACACCTTCTGCCTCAAACTCCAGCTGTGTCCTGCAGGTAGCCCTTTCCCCCATCGGCAGAAAAGCTTTTGTGTGCCAAGGCCTGTGCTTAATGCAATCTATGGAATGCAGGAGATAATAAAATACTTTAAAGTCTGCTCTTCAGTCATAACACGAAAAACAGTCCTCTTTTTCTGTGCTTTTAGAGATAGGCTGGGAAGGGTAGAGAGCAACACTGAGAGAGCAGGTGGGTGTTTGGGCAGGAAGCAGCACACGAGGGAGAGTGCTAGTAACAAACAAAAGAAATAAGCATTTGCAATGCACTAGGGTCTCGCATTTGTCGGAGTTACAACTGTTCACAGTTGTAAACTCCCAACAGGATTTTCCCTGCATTAAAATAAAAAAACAGCGCGATCGCACTGTACAGTTCACACAAAGTACAATTATGATTGTAACCGGCAAAAGTGCAATTAACTAAGCGCTCGACTTTTGCCCAGCGAGATCGCGCTCCAAAAACAGAGAAAAAGTAGTCCACAACCCCAGCGAGCCTCGCATGTTTTCTGTACTTGGTCGCTGCGCTCGAGGAGGGCTAACCACAGAAAAGGCATGACGTATGCGAGCCTTCCACTAATCAAAAGAAGTGGATTCTAACAGGCAAGCCAACTTGCCAATGAAAGACACTGATGTGACGTTGACGGGGCTCTGAGCCCTTTTCTAATACCTAAAGCGTCTCGCTAGCGATACGCATGCACGAGCGCATGCGACGCAGGCTCGACCCTAAAAAGTTGTTCCCTTAATTTAGGCAGTGGAAGAATACAAGAAAGCATGTCAAAAGGATGGTAAACAGGCTGTGCTCCTGGAAAAATACAAACACAATAACAGGAAGACAAGCCATCAAATAAGAATGAAGAACATCAAAGTGACAACAGAACCAACCAACAGTACTCAATGTGAGGAACCAAAACCCTCGGCAAGTTTTTGTTATGGCCCACAAGGGGTCTTCAACTATCAAAAAGCTAAAAGTTGTCTTGTAGGTGAGACCTAAAAAGAACGAAACTCTACTAGCTAAATAAAAATTCCAGAACTGATAGACACCTTTATGCACGAATAAACCAGTTCTAAGATGCAAATGGAATAAAGTGGAATTTTCTCCATATCATTTTACAATATGTCCAGAAAGTCACATGCTAATAGCTGGATTCATTGGAAACCATTTGCAATTCTTTAACTGGAGTTTTTACCGGCGTTGATAAATGTACACTATTTTGTTATTGTGCGGCACTGAGCATGCAAGATGCATGTTTTTAAAGGGTTGAAGTCGATTACGAGTTTTGTGGGGACAGTGTATTGGACACTTTGCGTGTTCTGTGAGAGAAGAATGTGGTTCCACGTTTGTGGATGATATTTTGCTGGCAAGTGGAGGTAGGCAGGTGAAGCAATGGGTGCTCAAAGGAAAATAAAACAGGTGGAATTGTCTTCCTGTGGCTCCACTGACAAACAGACCAGCTTGTGCTCAGAATAGTCACAAAGCGCGAGCACCCAGACGCCAACTGTTTCTGCGGCATATTATTATCCCACAGGTCACCATGGCCGCCTTGCTTCAGCCTCGAGCCATTGGAAGAGGCCTCCCTGTCGCAACGCCAGGGCATTGTTGGGGTTTCAGTTGATTTCAACTGAACGAAACGCCCTATCTCAACTTTGTAAACACGCGCTGAGGTCAAAAAAGGGTTAAAAAAAAGTACAGTAACAAGAAGAGAGGCTAAAAACAAGATGCTTAACGGACAAAAACCGAACCAGTCTTGGCGTCACCAGGAACAACAGTGTTATACAGGATAAGCAACACATCCATCCTGAATATGAAAGAACTGTGTGGCCAGGTGTGGTGAAGTTTTGATCTTGCCGCACATATTATTTATCCGTGAATGTACTTTTCAACTGGGCGGTAGTTGTTGCTACCCCTTAGCTACAGATATGTTCCTTGGAGAGCCAGGTTCACCTAAATATTTGTGGGGTCCATGCAACTTCGTATGAGCTACAGGGAGGCCAGAAGTCCTGTGGGGGCCGTGGGCCCACTTTTCCAAATTAAAGCATCTGGGAGTGACCAAGGTCCTCTGAAGGATAAACCATTGCTTAGCTTTTGCCTTGTGGCAGCTTTAGCAGTATAGCCAGCCCCGGGTAATAAAAAAAATGGAATAAATAAAAAAATGCATACATTGCTACATAAGAAAGCTTTGGGTCAGCCCTGTTCATCCATTTGTCTCTTTAGCTGTCATTCTCATGTTTTTTCCACCCTGCCTAAGCAATGAATGAGCGCACTGAAATCACTGTCTCTCTTGCATTTAAAAAGATGATATTTTTCTTAGTCACATGCGCACGTCCATTTTTAGTGCTAGGGCTTCTTGTTCAGTATTTTACTTTGCCAAAGCTTTCTTGTATTCAGTCTTTATTTTTGCATTTTTTGTACTCGTCGTGTGTTTAAACTATGTATTCAAGTCAATAAAGTAATTCAGTCAGTAGTTCCTCTTATTTGTGTTAATACAAACAATATTTTCCAGTAATGCTCATAAAAACTAAAAAGCATTTATACAAGTTCTAAGTACGCCTATCTATTAGGTGCAGTTGCTCTCTACTATTAAAATCATATGCATTGGTTAATTTTTTAATTAATATTTTATTGCAAGCATGTGGCTGCCACATTTAGGCAGCGATAAATTTACTTTTTCATGCTGTTTCGTGGCATATGTTTGCAATGAAAAATAAAAAAGAAACGCTAACTAGCTCAACAGCTGGCCAAAGGCATAACTATTGGTTTTCCAGTGCATATTTAATAATTGTATATAGTACCCCCTCCAACCAGATTCAGCTACTCACGTAGCCCTACCTTGAACCCAGAAAGCAGGAAACTGGCCCTAAAACATGCAAAACTGGGAAACGAACTCCAAGTAAAACATGACAGTGCATCACCGATTGTCTAGTCCACAGAAAGCTGTCCAAGGAGTGCATCTTAATGAGAATGGCATAGGAAGACATATACAAAGGGTTAAAAAAAATCACGAGGGCAACTCCCTTAGGTATATGTGGCATCCTGGAAGAATTTGTAGAGGAGAAACTCTGATTTGTTATTTGAAAGCTGCAAAGGAGGCTGACCTCCAGGTTTATAGGGTTGCGGGGATATGTGTGAACATATTTCCAGTTGTGGGAGTGCAGCCAGAAAAGGACTGTTTTAATATATATTGTTTCTTTAAGGCTGGGGTTTCAAGTGTAATCAAGTCAAAATTCTGTATTTGACGTGGTCCCACACAGAGTTTCAGTTTCTTGGCTATGTAATTCGATTGGTCAGAGTGGATAAGGTTGAGAACTTATCTACCTGAATGGAAAGCCAAAGCCAAGGTGCAAACTTTGTTACATACATTATATATGAATCTAAAAACGTAAATAGCGTACAACGTACCTGTCTACATATATACTACACTTTCAAGTCTATCAACTTTTTTTGCCTGTTACTACGACGCGGCAGTGACGTTTGAAGCAATGAATGTGCCCAAATTAAAAAAAACGTAGGCATGCATTTGTAAATATTCAGTCATATCTGCCATACAATGAAACAGACATTACGGAATGCAACGAATGCTTTCAGAAGCTTCGCACTCTGATGGCTATCCTTTATTGTATATGGCCTCCATCAGAATGATATTAATGATGACTCACCATGTCAAACGTATACATTCGTGATACGCTAAATACGTGTGCCAGAGAGATATTTTCTACGCAGGGTCCTCAGAGGTTTGTGGTTATATTCTGTTTTTAGTAGCTCTGTGAAGCGCCTCTCGAGTGAATGAGTGCTTTGTAAAATGAGCAAAAAATCAAGATAGGCCCACATAAAAATGTGAAAAAAAAATTCAAAAGTAAGTTAACCAATTGTAAATTCAATGTATCTTTTTTCACATACTGTGGGGTATTCAGTTCTAAAGTGACACAAAGTTACACGATTTTAAAACAAAAGGGTGGTTAAATGTTTTGAGCGTACTTGTTTACAGTAATTATACCAACATTTAGATAACGGTCAGATATGGGTGTTCTTTGAAAGGGCCTTCCAATGTCTCCTGAACTGTCCCAGCACGTTCTTTCTCCTCAGCCCGCAATGCAAAGGGACAACGTTGTCGCCTTACCTTCCAGTCTCCAGCAGGCCAAACAGGATTTAAGTAGAGCTTACTCATGAATTAGTGGTGCAACGTGGGCTTGATGGGCCAACATAATCTGGCACCTGAAATTGTTTATGGTTAGATAAATGTAATTATATTTTTTACTTATCTCTGGTCTTTATATGGGCTGGTGAGAATGAGATTCCAACCCATATGTGCGATAAAAGGGTCAGAGCGCCTAAGTGAGGAGATCAAGTTTCACAAGTCCACATGTACACAATTCAGCAGTGCCACGAAGAGGTCCCTAGTAGCGCAGGGTCGTGTCCTTGCCAGGGCAAACTTCATTGCTTTATTGGCACACTGAAGCACCCCGAGGTGTGCCTACATAACAGGAGCAACAGGGAGGTGCATGTGGAACGGATAGTGAACCACCAGTGCAGATAAGTATGGGTAATTTCAGCCAGCCCATACCTTTATTGTAGAGGAGAAGCACCACTGGTCTGTGAGTAGTGGAAGGAGAAGTTCAAAGCTTATCTGGAATCCATTGCCGAAGACATATGATCAATGGAAAATCTACATTAATAAGACAGTATTGGTGCAGAGTGTCAGGCTTGTACCTTTTGCACTGGAGTGAAATGGACACAACGTAGTTCCCAGCTTCCCTGCAAAAAAAAGCAGACCCCTAAAAGGAATCACGCCTGTCCCACCAGGACAAAGGGGCGATCCTTGACCAGGACCAGCACAGGATTCCACTAGGTAATGTTGGGTGCCTTTTTCTAGAAATAGAAGCAGCAACTTTTAGTATTTTTTGAATTCACAATTCACTCCTTTCTATTTTATATAATCCAACTTTGAATACCCTATGTCCCTTCTCCCTTTCTTTTTAAGGGCTGGTGCCTGAGGTGGAAAGGCTACCGGTGACAGGAATTTGCATTCCTGTCACCGGTAGACGACTCCTCCACCCTCAACCCCTCACCATCTACCGAAGAGCCCCCCACCCACCCTTCCCTGACAACATTCCCACCCCCTACCTCCCCGAAGCTCCCAGCAGCCCATTACCCCCAGTAGTGAACCCCGATCCCCGTACTTACCCCCCGCATACATGCACGCACCCACAGACATGCACACGCTGCACTCACTCACTCGCACTCAAAACACCCTTACACTCACGCACACACACACACATACACACGCAACACCCCCCAAATCCATACACACATAGATGCTCACACGCACAACACCCCCACTCACACACGCACTCAGTACATTCACCCCCATTGACACGAATACATACTCCATCCCCTACCCCCTCCTTTTCTCAACATACATACACACACAACCTCCACACCTGTCCACAGACACACACTGACGCACGCACAAACATTCCCCTCCCTCCCTCCCATTCATTACACGCATAGACACATACACAGAGGACACTTACCTCATCTGATGAGGTGCTCCTCCCTGAGGGGACGAGTTCCGGCGCTCCTTCCGCCGGCAGTGCCCCACCATCAGGACACTGCCAGGCCATATTACAGGTTGTAATTTGTCGGGAAGTGTCCTACTGATGGGACAGTCCGGTGGTGGAACCGCCTTTGCTCCTCCGACCGCAAGCATGACTACTGGAGGTTTTCCGCCCAAATTGTGGCAGAACTCCTTCAGTACTCATAATATGGCAGTGGCAAGACCGCCAGCACTCATGGTCTTCTGGCGCCCGCGACTTCGGAGGTCTAAGGAAAAGACGCCGAAGTCCTAATGACCACCTGAGTGTGGCTCATGTAATTCTTCTAGAAGACAAAACTTACAAGGATTACATTCACAGGTAACGTTAACAAACATATAGAAATGCTTGACAATTAGTACTACATCTCCCTAAGTACATAACTGTATCAATCTAGATGAGCAACATCAGTCCTTTACAATGTCAAAGTTCAAATATTGTTTTTCAGTTGTTCATCCCCTGAAATCACAATTAAATAATATGGTTTCATCCAGGCTTATTAATCACTTTGCAGTACGTCAATCAGGAATTGCATTAGACTACTGCCTCAATATGAATCTTTGATATACTGTAGACAAACGCTGCTTAAATACAATAATAAATGTCTTTGTTCTCTTTTTTTAGATGAAAAAGGTACACAAAGAAATGGTTAACTTCACCAGACTTTGCCACAAAGTTCCATCAGATAAGCAATCCGCTGATAACGAGGAGTCGTCACGATGCAGCATGTAGCTTTAAAGGCTACATGCTCCACCTTTAAGGGGCCGCCACGCTAGGCCTAACACAGAGGTGTGAGGGAATTAAGGCACTTGCCAGCACTCATGTTGCTTTTTATGTGTTTTTATAACGTTACATACAACGCAGGCCTAGCAGTATGTCAACATGGTCACTGTAAGTACAGTAAATGCCTCTGTGTGTGTAAGGAAAGGCCTAGATGTTCAGATTTTAGAAATTAATCAAATATGTACTTGTCTGTTACTTTTTTCAATCTCAGGTAAAAAGACCAGAAAAGGAAAAAATCCTTTCTATGAAGCTTTTTAATGAAAATGACAGCTGAAACGCCCCTAAGAGAAGATATGATTTTGCAAGTTTTGTCTTGAAAGAAAGAGAGGGGATTTTTTTAACATGGGGTTTCTGTGTACTTTCTTTATGTTCGACAAAAGTATTTTTAATTGTCCTGTGTAGTAACATAGGAACCAAGCAGAATCTGACCCCTCCACAATCCATAGAGTACAGTGCATTGGAAAAGGCATATATGATAGCAATGGGTTGAACAATGGAGATAGCAATGGGGCGAGGGTAGGCATATGGGTCTGTGGATGGAGGGATGCTGAAATACAGGGTTCCAGCTTCAGGGTTGAATAGCAGGAAAAGGTATGTAGGGAAGCTTTAATGCTTGACTTGGCTTATACAAACAAAGTAACACAGCTATAACTTAGGTAGGGAGTAGACTAATTGATTTGGAATATGTGTCCCACTGTGTATTATATTTGATGAGCTGTTCATAATGTTTACAATCATTCTTATTTACATTATGTGTAGACAAAGAATGTGTAAAAAAGAATCCTATAGTATAAATTGCCAATATGTGTGTATAGTGATTTCAGGGATTGTGGCAGTGATCCAGTGGATCATCTGCAGATAAAGAGATTTTATGACAGATTTTGTGTGACTCCTAACTTTCATACCGTATGAGCATAACCTCATAGAGAATGGTGAGAGGCATGTGACGGTTTTGCTTTTCTCTGAAAAAGACACAGGCGGTCATTCTGACCGCGGCGGGCGGCGGTCGCCGCCCACAATGCGGTTACCGCCGAATGACCGCCCCGTGGTCAAAAGACCGCGGCGGCCATTCCAACTTTCCCGCTGGGCCGGCGGGCGACCGCCAAAAGGCCACCCGCCGGCCCAGCGGGAAAGCCCCTGCAACGAGGAAGCCGGCTCCGAATGGAGCCGGCGGTGTTGCAGGGGTGCGACGGGTGCAGTGGCACCCGTCGCGATTTTCACTGTCTGCAAATCAGACAGTGAAAATCTGTATGGGGCCCTGTTAGGGGACCCCTGCACTGCCCATGCCAGTGGCATGGGCAGTGCAGGGGCCCCACAACACCCGTTCCCGCCATCCTGGTTCTGGCGGTGACAACGGCCAGAAACAGGCTGGCAGGAAGGAGGTCGGAATCCCCATGGCGGCGCTGCAAGCAGCGCCGCCATGGAGGATTCCCTGGGCCAGGGTAAAACCGGCGGGAAACCGCCGGTTCCCCTTTTCTGACCACGGCTTTACCGCCGCGGTCAGAATAGCCCAGGAAGCACCGCCAGCCTGTTGGCGGTGCTTCCGCTGCCCTCCGCCCTGGCGGTCACAGACCGCCAGGGTTGGAATGAGGGCCACAGTTTCCTTTCAGGGCTCTGGAAAACTACTCAGTGTGACCCTAATAATTTGGGGGTAACCCAACATTGTGCTTATTGTGGAGCCTCACCTCTAAAGACCCCTTATGATCTGAAGCACCAAAAAGTTGTTTCACACAAGTTAAACTTGCGACAGCTGCCAGTACTTTACAATCCTCCTCAGAACACAGAAAGGAGTCCTCTTGTCCAACTGAGATTTAATGAGCACTTAACAGTTACAAAGCGTATACCCAAATGGTTGGTACCATTTTCAGAGTCTTTTTAAACAGTTGCAGGAGAAATGAAGGATGTAGAACTAGTTCTAACACATGAGTCCCCCATCTCTTGTGCTCTGTTCAATGTCTGTGTGTTGTCCATGCCAAAAACTGTTCTGGAAACAATAGTGTCTGTGGATGCATTTTTCATCCTTCACGTAAATCAAATGCATAACGAGGTCAACGATGTGTGGTGAACCATCAACAATTACTTAACACCACCCCAATAATTTAGACACCATGGCCAATGTAGCCATGGAAGGAAAACTCCAATCAGGAATATAGTTCAATGCTTTATTACAAACACAAACTCAAAGTCATGTAGGCTATGCTCAAAACCAAGTTATAGAGATACTTAATCACCAAGGGTTGCCCAAGGCAACAAAATACATTCAAATGTACTAGCATCAGCAAAGCTAAGCATTCAATAAGAATAGTACAGAATGCACTATAAATATCTGTGGCACAGTAATAACACAATGCTCAGATTGCACGATCATTTAGTCAATTCAAATTCAATCAAGTCAATAATCTTTGGCTGGGTACAGGTCAACGCTACAGCTAACTAAATTATGGGAATACCAGTGTGGCACGTGTGGGCAAAATACAAAATTGCAAATAGGACAAAAATAAATTAGAGAAAGAGTAACCTGGTCTACTGGAGAGTAACCAAAAGAATAAATAAATAAGAAGCGTTAGCATGATGGAGTTCCTGATTAAAAAGGGTATTTTAAGGGGCAATGGCAAAAAGCAGAGAAGGAGATACCTCTCCAAGTGATACAGCATTCAGGGACTATTCATCAGCAAAGCATCTGGTCAGCAAGGCATCTGCAAGCATCAGGAAAGTGTCTGTCTCAGACCAAGATAGGACAGCTCTCTTCTGACAAAAGTTCAATCAACCAACACTATATTAATCCACAGGAAACACTCTGATTTGTCCATGGAGTCAATCCATTTTACATTGAAGGGACATGATCCAATTGGAATTAATCATCAGACTTCAGGTTGCAACAGTCTGACATTTTCACAGGAACACCTCCATTCCATGTGACTCTCAGCGGATTGAAACAATTGTATACAATCTCAGTCTATGTTCCTGCATTACAGGACTTTCCAAGGCCAAATGGATGAATTTCTCTACGGTTAAACAACAGATTTTTTACAAATAGGGCTTTGCTTGTAATGGAAACAAAATCTGAAAGAAGACTTCACGTTATGAAAACTGATTCATCCTTTTTAGATGACTGCAAAATGCAAGCCCTGTAGGCCTCAGTTATTACACAAAAATGTTTTAAATGCGTTTAAAAATACTTGTTAACAAAAGACATATAATATGCAAACTTATCAATTCATCATTAATAATATTTCGTCAGTACAAGTAAAACAATACATTTAAATTGAAAAGGCTTTGTTACTGCATTACATTAAGTAAAGCTGAGAAGTGTATTTTTCTCACTTGCACATAATTTCAGTCACCAATCTTTTGTAAAACACAAGAAATCTTATTTTTTTTACATAAGCTATTAGTTTAGAGTCTAAGTTACATTCTAACATCAACTCTAACCTTTCAGCATGTGAATTAATTGAAAAGGCATCTGTGTTGAACTGTGAAATACAAGCAAATTCCCCATTTAAAATGTGTCAGTACAGCTTTTTTTGCGTACGTTTTTCTCTCATTTAGGTTTGTAGGCTTAAGCTTGACACAGTCTAATGACTTTAGTGACACGAGGGGCACAGCTAAAATGTGTGCTCTATCATGTCTAATGCTGGAAACCAACCTAGAAAGCAAATGATGGAAGAGGCAGCCAGTGTGCAGTAATTGCAAAACTGAGGTTGGCAAGGAATAACCATGTGGCACTGAGGGGAGAAAGAAAGAAGAGGTAAACTGGGAAGTTAGAAATTCGGTCTCTGATTGTCAGAGGTATGTACCCTTTCAAGTAGTGACTACAATCCTAGTCAGGATAAGTCAGATACATGACCTAAATCACCCTGTGCTCACCCTCTGGTAGCTTGGCACAGAGCAAACAGATTTAACTTAGAAGGCAATGCATGAATTATTTGTGCAACACTTATTTACAGAAACACAGTGAAAAACACCACAAAACACTCAACACCGGTTTAGAAAAATAGATTATATTTATCTGAGTAAAACAAGACCACAAATGACAAAAAATCCAATCAGTTGAAGTTGAGATATGAATTTTTAAAGATTAAATGTGAAGATAGTGCTTCAAAGCCAATATCGGTAAAAAGGTAACTTGAGGTCATGAGGGACCATTGCAAATCCAAAATCTAGGTCGACCGTGATGGAGAGTAGGCCAGCTGCAGAACCCATGCAGGACTTACTGAACAGTACCTTTGTTGCAGCAATGCGTTGAAGGTGAGGACACAATGTGTCAGTATTTCTGCCGCATTTGGTGCAATGCATCACTTTTAGAAGTTTGTATCTGCAGAACCCACCTCTGAGGCCCAGGACTGGTGGGGGGCACATCAGGTAAGGGTAGAACTCACAGACGGCAGAGTCCAGCAGTACCAGGAGAGTTGCAAGCAATATTTGATGTTCCTGAGTCTGCAGAAGAATAGAGGGAAAGCCAGCAAGCCCTTGGAGACTCTTGGGTTCAAGGATGTAGAGAGCACATCCAATCCCTCTCACTGCAGGTCAGAAGCAGCAGGCAACAGGCCACACAGTAGAGCAAACAGCAGAGTGGCAGTCCCTCCTACAGCACAGCACACAGCAGTAGTAGGTCAACTCAGCAATGCAGTTACAGAGTGGTAGTCCCGCCTGGCAGCACAGCAGTCCTTTTTCCTCGCAAAATGTCCTTGGTTCCAGTAGAGTTCTGCTTTGGTGGGATTTGGGGTCCAGCATTTTTACTTTGGTGCCTTGGTTCTGGAATGTGGGAGAAGTCTCCAGAGGCAGGCCTTTGAAATGTGCAAATGCCCTGACTTCTCTGTCCTGGGTCCATGCTGGAAAGTGACATTGCAGGGTTGTTAAGCCCTATTGTGAGTGGACAGGGCAAGTATATTCAGTTGTAAGTGAGGCAGCACTAAGCTCTGCTCCCCATCAAGCCAGTTAATGGCCCATTAAGGCCAAATAAGGCCAATCATGTCAGACCTAATCTTCCATTGTATGTGGCTGTCTAGAGGGAATGCATAGAGCCCAGCAGTCATCCAACCCAGACTTGTACTCAGAGGCATGCAGAGGCACAAAATGGTTAAAATAAGAAATGGCATTTTCAGACTTTAATTTAAAATCCGACTTCACCATAAGATGTGATTTTAAATGGTGAGTCCAAAGACACCAAATTCCACATTTCTATCTTTTTCCAATTTGGAGCTACATTTAAAATATGTTTTAAGGTAATCCCAATGTTATCCTATGGGAGAGATAGGCATTTCAATAGTGAAAAATGAATTTAGCAGTGTTTCACTACCTTGGCATGGTACACTTAGAAGTGCATGTCCAACTTTTTAAATACACTGCACCCTGCCCTGGAGCCTACTTTAGGGAGTTACAGGTAATGCAATAGGTCTCGCATTTGTAAGAGTTAGAGCTATTCCCATTATAAGTTACAATGTTTTACCCATGGGTTTTGGTTTGGATTAGATTGAATGTATGTGGTGTGTTGTGTAATTGTGTTGTTGAGTTGAATTATATGGTTTGTTGTTGAACTATGTGGTGTGGAACGGAAATGTGTACAGTTGAATTGTGTGGCATCGAAGTATGTGGTGTTGACTGAAATTATGCTGATTGTTTCTAATATGGCAGGCAGATGCAATTATTAGGCATCAAACAGCCTGGGCACAGATGACGGAGTCTGCTGTTACATGTGTCCTGCCCATGTACATTAGCGTACTTGTGCATGTGTCTGCACGGCTGCATGTTTGTGTGTGTATGTCTGTCCATTGTATTTTAGGAGCGTTAGCTGACTGTACATTTGTAATTATAAGCGTAGTGTGCCCATCAGGTCCTGTGGAAAAAGGGGTAGTGGGTGAAATGCAAAAATATATATATATTAAACATGCTTTTTACTCTGACCTCCTTTGTACATGAAAGAGCACAGCTTCCATTACCACCCCCTTAGATACTGGCATACCCTTTCTCCATGCAAAAACACATTATTAGTTACAAGATTGCTTAGAAGGTGAAGGTGCAGGGGGGAGCCTTTATGAGCCTGCAGTACCAAAATGGATCTACGACAGCTCTGCGCTCCCCACTCCATGCCCAAAGTCTCCCAGGCACCCTTGCCACAGAAGGATGACAATGCAATAGACGAGCGGAAGATACTGCCTACCGGCTGCTGGGGGAGAGGGTGCTGCACCGCCCTGTCTACACCGTCCACAGTGCTGTGATCTCATGTCTACAGAGAAATAAAGACGTGGTGTGCGTGATCATGCCTGTTAAGGCAACTGCCTCATGACACGGGAGCGCCCAGAGAGATGTTGAGAGTGAGGGAGGGGAATCAAAGCCAGCACCATGCGTGAGGCACTGGGCAAGTAACTTGTGTTGCTTAACGGGGACAGCATACAGTGCTGGAGAACCCCTCTTCAACTTCCACCATGCATGGTGAATTACAATGAATGTTAGACGCGTATGTGCCTCCATTAGGATACTACTAACATCACTGTGGAGGTCTGAATGTACTGTGAAGGCAAATAGCACCCCTGGCATTGTGCACATTTAGAAATGCTGCATGCACAGCTTTTTACTTTTACTCCGAGCCGTGCATGTAAACACCAAAGAGCTAGGCAACACATGGAAGAAGTGATACTTTGCAAAATGATCATGCAGTTAACATAATAATGTGGCATGAGTGAAACAGCCCTTAGAACTTTTAAACTGTTACCCTGATCGGCGTCACCCAACAGAAGCTTTTTGCAGAAGCTGGTCCCCTCCGCCTCACCTACGAGACACATGTAATTGCTACATAAGCTTATTCAATGGCGTCTCTGATGTTTGCACAAATACTCCTGACAGAAACTGTTGAGAGGTATGTGGGCAATCGTAGACCTCATTCAACAATAAAAATTATAAAATCTTTACCTTAAATGCTTCAGCAAGTGTGTCCATCAACAAGATTAAACTTGACCCACTAACTACCCGGGCTGCTGACGGCTCATCCAGCAGGGCAGATGTCCCATTGAAGGGGGCAGGGGAAACACGGAAGGGAATTCCAGGAACCTAGGCGGTCAGTTCACTCAGTGGCCCGCACTAGGAGCCTCTAAGTGAACCATAGGGCCGGTGAGGCTGCCGACAGGACTTAGGGGGTCATTATGAACCTGGCGGGAAACACCGCACCGCCGGCAGTGCCGGTAACTACCACCAACAGGCTGGCGGTCTGAATTGCAAAATAATAAAGCACATGATAAACAGGCAGCGGGCCATCCACCCACCGCCATTTTGGTAGTCCCGCCGATGACCGCGGAGGCCATCTTCAGCCCGGCGGAAAGGCCAAACCCGCCCACCATATAATGAAACACCACACCGCCATCAATTCTGGGGCTGGAACCACTGCCACGCAAAGCTTGGCGGTAACGACCCTTATAAAGGGAAACACTCACCGGAGGCACACAGAACACGCCGACGCCAACATGGAGCAAAAGTTCGGAAATAATTCCAGTGCTTCTCCTAGCAATATTCCTCCAGGACCGTGACCGCTGATGAAGACGACGACGGTAAGTACCACAGCCTAGCATACATGGGAGGAAAGGGCACAATTACACACCCAACACCGCTATGCACACCCAACCCCTCCCACCACCCCAAGCCATACACACCCTAACAAAATGTACTTACCAGACACAAGCCAACAAATACCTGCATCAATGCACACCTCTGTGCATACCCCCCCCGAGTGAAATGCTGCACAACGGGCCTACATTGCACCAACATGTCTGCTGGGCACTAAATTTAATCTGAATAAATGAACAACAACGTCCAAACAAGGCCATAGGCCACTCCATATAGAACGCCCATTAGGGCAAACATAGCCCACACTTGACCCCTATGATGGAAAAGGAAACTCCACTGAGAAGGGGCATCTATGGGGCAGCCAGGCACCTCAGGGATCGGGGCAGAGGGTGGCGGGGGTGGGGACTCAGCTTTGGAAGGGGGGTTCTTGGGCTTAGGTTTAGAAGGTGGAGATGGTTTGGAAGGAGAAGAAGTGGGCCTGGACCAGGGCGTGGCAGAGGGACCAGGGCAACACGGGCCTTCTTCTTCCCTGGGGAAGGGGCACTGGAATAGGAAGGGTGGACTGGGGAGGACTTGGAAGAGGAAGGAGTGGACTTGGTGAGGGCAAGGGAACGTTTAGGAAAAAGGCTGGGTGAGCCAGTGGGTTCAAACAGGTCAACACAGGAGAGGAAAAGCTTTTTAGGTGCAGTTGGAGGGGTGTCGGAGACACGTTTGGGAGTGGAGGTTGAGGGAGTGGTGGTACGAGTTGTAGGTGTGCTGGACGTGGATGTAGGTGCCTGTTTAGTATGCTTATGTGTGGTGGATGTATGTTGAGTGGATGAGTGTGAGCATTTGCGTGTTTTGGGAGGAGGGGGGATGGACTCAGAGGGAGAAGACAGGCTGCCAGTGTAAATGGATGTTGTGTGGGTGTCTGCAGGTCCGGTGAGTGTGTTGCAAGTGTCTGTGAATGTAGTCGTGGTGAGTGCAGGTGTGGTGTCTGGGGTGCATGACTGTATGTCTGCTGTTGTGGTGACTGCAAGAATGGGGGCAGCAGCAGTGACTGAGGGTGCAGTGCATATGGGTGTGCATGGTGAGATGACAGACAGGGAGGAGGGGGATGGCGACACAGTGGGGGTGGTGGATGTTGGTGTGTCTGCTTTGGTGTGTTGGGTGTGTGCCTGCATGTGGTGGGACATGTGGTGCTTGTGTTTCTCTGTGTGCTTCTTGTGTGTTGATCTGTGTGCATGGCTGTCTGTATGTGTGCTTGGGATGGGTGAAGGGAGTGGGGTGCTGGAAGGGGTAGAGGTGGTAGGAGGGGGGGCGGAAAAACCAGGGACACTGGCTGCAGCCAAAGAGCCTGAAAAGATCTCTTTAGGCCAGACATGGCACTGTGAACGCCTTCCAGGTATGCATTGCATTGCTGCACCTGGGATGTTAGCCACTGGATGGCATTCACGATGGTTGTGTGCCCTACAGAGATGGTTCTCAGGAGGTCAATAGCCTCCTCCTTGAGGGCAGCAGGGCTGACTTGAGCAGGAGATGAGGTGCCTGGGGCGAAGGAGACGCCCACCCTCCTGGGCGAGCGGGCACGGGCAACTCAATGGGGAGCTACTGGGAGGGTGGTGATGGTATGGGGAGGTGACGGAAGATGGCAAAGAATCTGTGTGCCCAGTAGGGCCCGCCACCACTAGGGATGTGCCATTGGAGGAGGTGTCGGAGTCACTACCTCCAGTGGTAGTTTCCTCCTCCGTGGTACTCCCCTCGCCCTCCAACCCACTGGTCCCCTTGGTGTCGCTCGACTCTGCCTCCTGGGTCCTGTGGGCCTCAGCATCCCCACTCGCCGGTGCCTCAACTTCCTCGCCAGATGATGCTAAAGTACACAAGGACACAAGAGCACGGGGGGAACAACACAAGAAAGAAGTATGTCAATTCCAGGATAAATATACATGTTGGCACAAATACACTCACACCCTTCTCAGGCACCAATCCTCGGCAGACACAACATATGAAATTAATGTGCTCCTAACTGGTAGGCATGACCCCACAGTGCACTACATTCCCATCCTGGCGTCCTACTCCGATACACTTTGCAATGTGGAACAATGAGAGACGATGCCAAGACAACACATCTGCAAGTCCATGAGGCTACATTAAAAACAATGGCCCAGACAGGGAACCCCTCACAGGCCTACAGACCCTGCCAAAACTACCTAAGGCACTAACCCATGGACATAGAGGGGGGCAGGACTGCAGGGACACACTTGTCTATGTGTCTGGCACTACTATGCATGCACCCCATAGCACCTAACTACACTCATCATAGTAGCATCACAACAGTGTTGGTACTCACCCCCTGGTGGCTGCTGTGCTTCCTTCAAGCGCCCAACCAAATCCAGATAGGCCACTGCAGAATGCGGGCCAACAGGGGGGTCAGGTTTCGACAGGCACCCTTCCCTCGTTGGGAGGCTTTGCCCAGCTGGGCTTCTTTGGTCTTATTGGCCCAGTGCCTCATGTCCTCCCACCGCTTCCTGCAGTGGGTGCTCTGCCAGTTGTAGACCCCTAGGCTCCACACTTCCTTGGCGATGGCTTGCCACAGTCCCCTCTTCTGATGGGTGCTGACCTGCATGGGACACACAGAGTAAAGAAACAGATGTCCGTGTGGGTGCCCCATACACAAATGCCATGCCAGTTTAACTTGACATAGCCCAGGGAGGCATACATATAGACAATAGCCAAGACAAAAAATGCCAGACACACTACGGGTGAGCATTCACACAGCCAACAAAAAAGCCTGCAGGCATCCACTACTTTCACACACATTTAAGGAGGACATATAGCAACTCACCTACTCCTCTGGTCGCCAATACAGCTTTGCATACAGCGGTGGGATCCCCTCCACCAGCTTCTCCAGCTCTTCCGTGATGAAAGCAGGGGCCCGTTCTCCTGTAGCACGTGCCATCTCAGGGACCAGAGTCAGCACACAGAAGCACACGCAGCTAAGTTCTTCCCTACTCAAGGTGCAGGAGTCAAGTGCCAAGGACATGGCAAAATGGCGGTAGATACTGCGGGGGTGTGCACCGTCACTGTCGGCGGTGATCATGATTGGCCCTGCTTCCCAATTAACAACCATGTTATCCAATGATCGGGTGCACAGCGTTGAACACCGCCTACCGCCATGATGAATTACGCCAGCGGAATGAAGTCACTTCCACACTACACTACCTGTATGGCAGGGGGCTGCCACTTTGCATCCACCACGCCTTCATAGCTTGGTGCCTAATCCATGGTTCCATTCCCTCACCCATTCGTCAAGTACTATCATGATTAGTGGTCCTCCTCATGGAATCATGGTGGTAAGTGTGTCTACACTGTGATGCCATCAAAACTAAGACACCTCACCACACATTAGCCTGACAGGTTACCTTGTTCTTTGTGTCTGTGTGAGGTACAATTGTGTTGCATGTAAAACATGAATTGAGTTACCATGTCATGCAACTGTATGTCCCAGACTCAATGTGTCTCTCTTCCTTCACCATAGGTACAGACCCATGTGGGGAGGGATGGCCCCATCTGTTTACAGACCCCCAGTTAGATCTGGCCACCATGGAGGAACGTCACATCATCATAAATTACCGCCGGAATTGAGCAACAATACTTGAGCTCTGTGAAGAAATGGAGCCTATTCTGAGGCCAGCTAATAGGAATCCCCATGCCATACCTACAACTGTGTAGGTACTATCTGTGCTACATTTTTTGGCCACAGGCTCATTCTAAGTGACAGTGGGACATCCTGTCTAATTTCCGGAATGCATTCGTGCAACACCTGCAAAGTTATGTCCAATTTCCCCAAAGGGCTGATCTCCCCGGCATCAAATCTGGAGTCTATGCTTTTGCAAGTATCCCCCATGTGATAGGTGCCATTGATGGTACCCACATAGCCCTCATACTCCCAAGAGCAAATGAACAGGTGTTCAGGAATCGTAAAAACGTTCACTCCATGAATGTCCAATTGGTGTGTACTGCTGATCAGTACATATCACGTCAATGCAAGGTTCCCAGGATCAGACCATGATTCCTTTGTCCTGAGAAACAGCAGTCTGCCACACATGACGGGACAGCTACAGGGGGACAGGGCACGGCTTATAGGTGAGTGTGTATGACACTGTATTAGTGACATACCTGCCAGGCAGGCTGTATGCAAGTACAAAGTGTGTCTTCTGACTCTCTTTTACCCACTTTTCGAGGGGATTCTGGCTACCCAAACATGCAATGGCTCCTGACACCTGTGAGAAATCCCAGGACAGATGCAGAAAGGCATTATAATGAGGCACACGGTCGCACTAGAGGGTGATTGAGCCGACCATAGGACTTCTGAAGGCAAGATTCTGTTGCCTGCATCTCTCAGGGGGATCCCTGTTCTATGTCCCTGACAAGGTGTGTCAGATAGTGGTGACCTGCTGCATGCTGCACAACTTGGCTGTGAGGAAAGCTATTCCACTTCTGGAAGAGGAGGATGCTGTCCAACCACCCCTGCCACCTCAGAGGATGGATGAGAGTGATGGAGAAGAAGAGGGGGAAGATATAAACTCCAGGACCCAGCTAATCCGGCTATACTTCCAGTGACACTTAGGTATATTTGCTATTATGCCAATGGCTTTACTGCATTGTTTCAGGGTGCCTTATGAACTAAGGGCTAGATGTAGGAACATTCCGAATTGCGACCTGCAAATTGCGAGTCAGAGCGAGTCGCAATTTGCGAGTTGCAATTCGG
Source organism: Pleurodeles waltl (assembly GCF_031143425.1). NCBI lineage: Eukaryota > Metazoa > Chordata > Amphibia > Caudata > Salamandridae > Pleurodeles > Pleurodeles waltl. Next base: position 133,799,376 of record NC_090438.1, read on the forward strand.
AATGTTGGATGGTGTCCCTGACACCATCTGCGAATCGCAAGGGGGATGCAAAGGCCCACCTCATGAATAATCTTGAGGTGGGTCTCAATTTGCAACCCCCTTGCGAATGGTGGCCCTCACAGGGATGGTGGCTTGCTTCGGACAGCAGACCACTGTGTCTGTGACTGCTTTTTAATAAAGCAGTTTTTTTTTTGTAATGCAGCCCGTTTTCCTTAAAGGAAAACGAGATACATTACAAAAACGAAAAATGAAACATTTTCTTTTCATTTTTTCAGAGCAGGTAGGACCACTGCCTGCTCTGAAAAAATGTTTGCAGTGCCATTCTCAACGGGGAAGAGGTCCCATGGGGACCCCTTCCCTTTTGCGAATGGGTTACCACCCATTTCAAATGGGTGCAAACTGCGATTGGTTTGCGACCACGTTCGCGGTCATAAAGCAATTCTGCATTGCACTGCGACTCGCAATTTGGAAGGGAACACCCCTTCCTAATTGCGACTTGTAAACCCATTTTGCGGTTCGGTATCCAGAGGTTTGTGCATTGCAAAGTGATTTTTGCACGTCGCAAACAGCGAAGTCAGCAATTTCTGACTGACTTAGCCTCCCCCTGCCCCTGAGGAATGTGGTTTTCCTTAACATGCCTAGATACAAACTGCTGCAATGGTGCCAATATAGTGCCACTCGCGAGCACATCTCGAGCAGATTCTCTACTTGAGAAGCAGCAAAATCTACTCAAAAAGACATTTTCGAGTGGATTTTTGATTTTCTTTTCCAACAGACAATTTAAATCGTTTTTGTAGCACAAGAAGATTTTTTTTAAAAACTTTTTCTCAACAGGACGGAAGTGCCCTAGAGATTCCAACTTCCTGTTCCTATCCAGCAGGCCCGTCCAAGTGCTTTGTCCATCTCCTGATCTTTTTCACTTGGATTTCGAGGTGGAAGGATCACTCTCTTTGTCTGCTGGATATATAATGTTTGATTTAAGCACTTTGTTTTTGTGATATCACTCAAGTAAGTTAAAAGACTATTGTATAGGGGTGTGTTTGCTTGATAGGGCATGCACAGTATTTCTTTGTACTTTTAATTCATTTTTAAATGTCATTGTGGTGGGTGGCCTGGAGTTTAAGTGGGGCCTTGTTAATTTTTTGCATGTCATGTTTTACCTTTCGCAAAGAAAAAATGTTGCACTGTTCAGTACCTTTTATCCATGTTAGTTACATTTGCAATATTCATTTATTTTACTTTGTGGCTTAGTCTTCCAAACGGGCCAGAGCTAGTTATCAGTGCATGAAAGAAATGTTTCTGTGGTATATGTTTTTTAAAACATCATTTAGGGCAGGGATGGCATTAGATTAAATTAAAAATGTTGGCTATTGTTTGTATTTCATATTTTTCTGCATAAAGTGTCTATGTGGGGTGATATTTGATGCCATAGGAGGATGTGTGTTGTTGTAAACTTGTTATAGCTCAGTTAATGTTCAGGTTTGGCATTGTTAGTGTTTTCTTCAATGTTATCATGACTCCTGTTTTTTGGCCAGTATGTGTGTGAATGTGCCATCAGCCACCATTTGTCTTTGTTCTCCATGCTTTGTGGCCATGGGCCATTTTGTTTCAGCTGTATTCATAGGCCTGAAAGTGTTCTTTGTTCTTCATGCCTCCTTGCTCGTTGTTATTTTTGACCATGTGACTGGTGGGCAATTTGTGCAGCCAGCCAGTGTGCTTCTTACTATATGCTTGCATGTGTTCTTTGTTTTACATGCCTCCCTGCTCGCTGTTGTTGTTTGACCATGTGGCTGGTAGTCATTTTGTGCATCCAGCCAGTGTGTTTTTGCCATTGGCTTACATGTGTTCTTTGTTCCTTATGCCTCCTTGCTGGCTGTTGTTGTTTGACCATGTGCCTAGAGGCCATTTTGTGCATCCAGTCAGTGTGTTTTTGCTTTTGCCATAGGCTTTCATGTGTTCTTTGTTCCCTGTGCCTCTTTGTTCGCTGTTGGTGTTTGACTATGTGGCTGGCAGCCATTTTGTGCATCCAGCCAGTGTACTTTTGTCATAGGCTTGCATGTGCTCATTGTTCCCCATGTCTTCTTGCTTGCTGTTTTTGTTTCACCATATGGCTGCTGGACACTTTGTGCATCCAGCCAGTGTGTTTTTGCCACAGGCTTGCATGTGTTCTTTGTTCTCTGTGCCTTCTTGTTCGCTGTTGTAGTTTGACCATGTGGCTGGCAGCCTTTTAGTGCATCCATCAAGAGTGTTTTTGCATAGGCTTGCATGTGTTCTTTGTTCCCTGTGCCTCCTTGCTCACTGTTGTTGCTGGCAGCCAATTTGTGCATCCAGCCAGTTTACAGGCCTGAATGTGTTCTTTGTTCTCCAAGCCTCCTTTCTCGTTGTTGTTATTTGGCCATGTGGCTGGTGAGCATTTTGTGCAGCTAGCCAGTGTGCTTTTTGCCATATGCTTGTATCTGTTCTTTGTTGGTCATACCTCCATGCTCACTGTTGTTGTTTGACCTTTTGGCTGGCAGCCATTTTGGGCATCCAGCCAGTGTGATTTGGCCATAGACTTGCATGTGTTCTTTGTTTCCCATGCCTCCATGCTCACTGTTGTTGTTTGACTATGGGTGCTTTTGCCAAAGGGTTGCATGATGTGATAACAGTTTAATAATATGCTTGAGGATCATTATTGTATATGTGTATTATGAATATGATTATGATGAACAGTGCTTTATAATATATGCATTTTTTTTCATTTTTCATTTGTACCTCCTTGCCTCACAATAGATGTTTCATACTCCCTTACAAACACAACACCAGCAATTAATTATTGTTTTTTAAAAAAAAGTATGTTAATTTTTTATTGTATTTTTTATTGTTTTTTAATTTTATTCTAATTTCTTTAATTTTGTAGAGGAGTAGCTTAAACAAGAAAGAAAAAAAGAAAAAAGACAAGTTGTTAAGAATGCTTTATGCATTTCTTTTATTTTAATTATATAGTGGCACAGTATAAGTACATTGCTGGTCCCCTAGGGCCGTTGGAATTTTTTATGTGATTAGGAAAGTCACAGGAACATGATTTTATTGATATATGCCGAACAGAAAATCACTCACTGGCTAAGAGTAGGCAACATAAGATTTTAAAAGACAGTGATTTTGTTTTCTCGTAAAGAATTTCCTAAAATAAAAGTAAACCACACAGACACTTTGGGGTCAGGTACCGCCGCTGAATGACCGCACGGCCATTTAGACATTTCCTTTGGGCCGGCGGGCGCTCTCCAAAAGAGCGCCCGCCGGCCCAGAGGAAATGCCCCTGCAACGAGGACGCCGGCTCAGAATTGAGCCGGCGTAGTTGCAGGGGTGCGACGGGTGCAGTTGCACCCGTCGCGTATTTCAGTGTCTGCTTAGCAGACACTGAAATACTTTGCAGGGCCCTCTTACGGGGGCCCCTGCAGTGCCCATGCCATGGGCATGGGCACTGCAGGGGCCCCCAGGGGCCCCGCGGCACCCCCTACCGCCATCCTGTTCCTGGCGGGAGACCCGCCAGGAACAGGATGGCGGTAGGGGGTGTCAGAATCCCCATGGCTGCGGAGCGCGCTCCGCAGCCATGGAGGATTCTGTAGGGCAGTGGTAAACCGGCGGGAGACCGCCGGTTTACCCTTTCTGACCGCGGCTGAACCGCCGCGGTCAGAATGCCCTCGGGAGCACCGCCAGCCTGTTGGCGGTGCTCCCGTGGTCGGTGGCTCTGGCGGCCACCGGCCGCCAGGGTATCATCCACTATGGAGAATGAGTATTCTAATCTTGTTGTGCCAAATGACTGGAGGCGTTCTATCTAGGACATTGGGTACAAATTTGCTACTCTCTGCAGTCTGCAGCTGGGGCAGCTGCAATGGACAAAATTATCTTTTTGCCAATGTCCTTGCTCTTCTCCAAATGTCTTTCAATTCTACCCTGACTCTACCCTGACTCCAAAGAAGCAGATGATTAATATGTCACACATGTCATATATAAAATGCAGATAATAGATATCTTGGCGTTCTCTGAGCATTTGTATACAGATTGAACACAGTACTCAATGAGGGTTTCCTATATATCAGTGGTTGATTGTTAATGTGGAGTGTGCTAGCTGTAAAGTTCATGGTATAGGATCAATGTGCACATACTGCATGCTTTCTACACCTAAGGGAGTTGTATCTCTGATGACAGTAATAATGGCTGAAATTCTCCTGAGCTATTATATAGTTACTGGCAGGCCTCTAATGCCATAGTCATTTACAGACCAATATGTGTGAAAGCAAAGCTTGGATGATGTAATCAGTGATGTCATCAATTACGTCATTTGGGATGTCATCAGTGATGTCATAAATGATGTCATAGAACATGTCATTAGTGGTGTCATAAGTAAGGTCATAAGCCGTGCATGGTGGGGGCGCAAGTTATAGTTGATGCTGCTAAATATAACTGGTGTATTTCCTTTTTTTAAAACTTCAAAATGTAAATGTTGTCATTGACAAATTCACGTAACTATAATGTGAGTTTACCCTTTGAATATATGTGTATATACTACCTAGTGGTGATTGCCAATAGGTAGCTATAATTAGGACCTAGTTTCTATAGAAAAAGTATTTTTTTACTTGTCAATATCTTTGGTGCCGGTTGACGAATCTTCGCAAAATTTTCCAATACAATGTACCACTCACGTGAGCTGCTGTCTGGGAAGTTTCGGGGTGATCCATCAAGCAGGGTCCGAGAAAAAAGGGCTTCCCAAAACACTTTTTCCCAATTCATTTTTCCATAGGGATTTTAAACAGCCATAGCGCCCAAATTTGGAAGGAAGGTAGCTCTTACCCCAGAATGCAACCTTTTTGTTATTTGGTGTAAATCCTTTCAGCAGTTTTTTAGTACTTAGAGATAAAACAAATTTGTATACATATAGGGACACGAAGGATTCGCGAACCCTCCCGATGTTGTTCTGAGATCTGATTGGCTGCCAACACTTCAACAAGGAAGTGTTGGCAGCCATCTTGGGACTCAGCTTCAGCCAAGTCAGAGAAAAAAAGAAAAAAAAAAAAGAAAAGGGACCACAGTAGGGACACCCTGACCCCTTAGCTCTTGTGCTAGGGTCCCAGAGGGACAAACCCAGAGTAAAAAACATTTTTTGAAAACTTTTTGGCAGACGGCTTGGCAGATCCACTGAAAGGTAAAAAAAAAACACAAGGGAAGGCTCCCGTGCTTGTTTCTGTGAGGCCCCTGTGTGGGCCAAGTCCCGGGGAAATTTTCAGTGCACGGGGCCACAGCCCCTTACAGTCCCGGAGACTGCCACCTCCCTGGGGCTCTATTCCAGTACATTGTGGAGGGACCACCACTACAGCCCTGGGGACCGCCATCTCCCCGGGGGCATTGATGACAAACAGTGCCAGGGCCTTTTGCCCCCGCAGCTCGGGGGACCAACCCCTCTACGGGACACTAATCACAAACAGTGCAGATCAGCCCTGGGGACCACCACCTCCCTGGGGCTCCAATAAAAGAGTGAAGGGGGTCCATTTCAGACACCCGATCCCTGGGGACCACCACCTTTTTCGGACAATGCTCATTGGGGGTATGGGGGCCCGTGCCCCCCTTTTAAGGAGCTATTTATAGCCCTGGGTACCGCCACCCCACAGGGTCGGCTCCTGTTATGGCCCGGGGTGCCCAACCCCAGGACACAGCTGTTTGCTGTGACTTGGTGAGAGCTGACAGCTCCTACCAAGTCACAGCAAACACTCCGCTGGGATGACAGCTCTGACTTCATGCGAATGGAGGTTTCCTCTGTTTTCCTGCCCACGGAGATGTAGGCAGGGAAACAAAGGAAACATTGCTCTCACAGAGAGCAAGCTGCTCTAGCAGCTCCCTCCTTGTGAGAGCAATGCCGGCTCCAACAGGAGGTGGGGAGCTGGCTGTGACTGCAGCGGCTTTCAGGCTCCCCTGTGGCCCCAACATTGTTACTGGGTGCCCTGGGAGGCACCAAGGTCACATGGCAAGGCCCCGGGGGATGGGGTCCCTGGGCCCAAGCTCATCCTGGGGAGAGGGGCCACGCTGACCTCCTTACCCCCCCAAAAAATAACGATTTAGGCCAGGCCCAGGGGGGTGGAGTCCCCAGGTCCGAGACACGCCTAGGGAAGGGTCCCGCGTGGTGATAGCCAGTCGGTAGTTATAATTAAGACCATTTTTTCAATAGCATTTTATGTTTTGACAATAACTTTGGCGCCATTTGACGAATCTTCACAACAGTTTCAAAACTAATATGACACTCACTTTAGCTGGTGTCTTGAAAGTTTCAGGATGATCCGTCAATCAGGGGTCGAGGAAAATGGGCGGGTTCCAAAACACTTGTTCCCCATTCTATGTCCATTGGATTTTTCAAATTTTTAAGACGACTACAGCCCAAACCGCTGAACCGAATTCCACGAAATTTGGCAGATAGCTAGATCTTGGTCCAGAAAGCTTGCTTTTTATAATTTGATGTGAATCCGTTCTGCAATTTTTGAGTTATTTAATGTTAAAAAATATAGGTATATAGGTATGTGGATCCTCTGCAGATTCACCCAGGGTGGATCTGCGAATCTGGGGGAGAAGCAAGGTCCTGATTGGCAGGCAGCAACCTCACAGAAAAGTTGCTGATGCCATTTTGTTTGTCCCATCGGCTGGGGGGATTGGAAAAAACAGTGCAAAAACACATAAGGGGTCAGGATACAGATATCCTGACCCCATAGGTCATGTAGGGGTACCCCTGAGCGAACCCATATGAGCAAAAAAGTAGCCCAAATATTTTTGTCTGATCTTCAAATCCTCCGTGCAACTCACCTCAGCCCCCTGTATAAATCCGTGGTGGGTCTCCGGATCCAGAGAAAAAAAGAAAAAAAAAACACTCACTGCATTCAACCCCATAGGCCATGCGCAGCTTGGGTTTAGGTGCATGTGGGAGGGTTGGCCACAGAGCATGACCATAGGCCAGGCCATGCTGTCAACCCCCGTCGCGCAGGGCCAAAGGTTGTGCTTGTGCGCAACGCTGGTTATATTAACGTGTGTGTTAAAAAAACATAGAAATTCAATGAAAAAAACAGAGGTTAAGGGGAAGTAATAGCTAAGTTGATGTTTGACCCATAAAAAAAACATATAATTTCAGCAGTTAGAGTTATATTTACAGTTATACTTATCTGAAAAAACTATAATTTGTGCCGGAAAGTAACTTCTGGCAACGAGTGATAGTTTGTATGGGTAAAATGTCAGCTTAATTATAATGTCCCTATACCCTTTGTTTTTTTCAGTGAAAATATAAATATTTATATATATATATATATATATACACACACATATTTATTTATATATAGATATATATTTTACATAGTTGCCGTCACCACTAGGTAGTTATAGTTAGGACCTAGTTTCTATAGAAAAAGCTGTTTTTTGCTTGCCTATGTCTTTGGTGCCGCTTGAAGAATCTTCACTAAATTTTCCCCAAAAATCTGACTGTCACAGGAGCTGCTGTCTGTAAAGTTTCGGGGTGATCTGTCAAGCAGGGGCTGAGATAAAGGGGGAGTGAACTTTAGAGCATTTCCAATGTTAATTCCCATAGAAAAAATTGAGAAGGAAGTGTTGGCAGCCATCTTGGGACTCAGCTGAAGCCGAGTCCATGAAAAAAAAAAAAAAATACAAAAGGGGTGAGGGTATGAACACCCTGATCCCTTAGTTCTGATGCTGGGGTCTCAAAGGGACCTCCCCCAGGTTGCAAATGCGTGGTAACATTTATTTTAAAAAAATGCACAGGCTTCTGTGCTTGTTTTTTAAATAAGCCCCTGGGTGGGCCAGGTCCAGGGGCACTCTTTTCTTTTTAATTGGGAGGGCCCCCTGGCCCCTTCACAGCCCCAGGAACCACCACCTCTCTGGGGCGAATGAAGAAATATGAGCAGGATGGGGTGGCCCCCCACATCCCAGGGACCATCACCCCATGGGGCAAAAATGTTTTTAATATATGGGGGAGGCCCAATGGCTTCCCCCACAGCACCGGGACCACCACCTCCCCCTATAATGAAATATGAACGGGGGCCATCTGGCCCCCCCACACCCTGGGGACCACCACCTGAGGCGAAAATGCTTTTAATATGTGGGGGAGGCACGATGGCCTCCCCCAAAGTCCTGAGGAACACCACCTCCCCGGGGCACATACTAAATAATGTAAAGGGGTCTGTTTCAGACCCCCAGTAGCCCCAGGGACCACCACCTCCCTGGAGTTATGCCTATGTTGGAGAGGGGCTGTGCAGCCCCCCTCAAGGAGCCACTGAAGGCCCTGGGGACCGCCACACCCCAGGGCCAGCTCCTGCTATGTCCTAGGGTGCCCACCCGCAAAACACAGCAAACACTCCAGTTTCTGACAGCGGGACCTGTCAAGCAGATCCCGCTGTCAGAAAGTGAAGCTTTTATCTCTGTTCTGGAACAGATATGAAAGGTTTGCTTCAGCAACCATGGAGCTGCAACTTAAAGCAGCTCCTTGGTTGCTGAAACAATTGGACCGTGGGTGAGGCCTTGAGGCTTCCCCAGCAGTCCCGGATAGCCCGTAAAGGGCTTGTTATGAAATAAATGTAAAAATGAGTAAAAAAAAAGAAGTAGGGACCGTGGGGTAGCCCTTGCAGCCTTCCCCGCATTTCCAGATAGCCAATAATGGGCTAGAAAAAAGAGGGGGGAAGAAGAATAGCTCAGGGTGAAAGTTACAGACTTCAATCTTTCTCTCACTCACACGGCCACTCAGACACTCATGCACCCTCCCACAGACCCACTCAGACCCTTGTACGCCTATTCACAGCCCCAGTCAGACCCTCACACAGCCACTCACAAACTCATTGAGATAGTTACGCACCCGCTCACAGACCAACTCAGACTCTCACACACCCATTCACTGACCCACTGAACCCTCATACATCCACTCACAGACCCACGAACACACTGATGCATCCACTAAAACACAGATGTATGCACTCTCACACCCAGACAAACACCCTCACAGCGACTCTCACCCCCAGATACACTCTCTCACTCTTATTCTCACACCCAAATCGGCCACGACCAGCTGCCGCAGCGCATGCCCTAAGGGCTGTGCACAGCATGGGGTTGGGAGATTAGGGGGATGGCTGCAGGGTCTGGCTGCAGGCCAGGTCTTGCGGGCAACATCTGCTGCGCATGGGTGAAGGCTGTGCACAGTGCAAGGTTGGGTGCTTATAGGGGGTTGGCCCTATACGTTGAAAGAACCATAGAAATTCACTGAAAAAACAAAGGTTACAGGGATGTTAAAGTTAGAAAATAGAATTTGAAAAAATATAGAAATTCACTTAACTGCCTCTGTGCCTGGGATGTAATGATTACGACCCGCAGCACAGTGCTCCTGTCACTTGAGCATTGGGGGAGCACTAGTGCTCCCCCCGTGGGCCTTCCTCCCACTCCCTCTTCCACCCCTAACCTCCTGCATGTAGTGACCTCAATGTGCGATTGCACGCTGACATCATCAGAGGGTACCGGTTGCGCTGGAAGCCATTTGCTTCCAGCGAAACCTCAGAGAAGGAGGTGAGTTTCTTCTCCGGCAGGCGGGGGTTGCTATAAAAGAGGCTTTCCTCGGGCAGCGCAGCAGGAATGCCCACTAGGAACCAAGGATTTTCTTTTTTGTTTATTTCATTACGGGGGAAGCGGCCTTTTAGGCAAGGGTCGCTCCCTTTAGAGGCATATTATTTATGGCCATTTCTGCCCCTCTTGGGAGCAGATTGGGCTATTATTTTTAGGCAAATGTGCCCCCAAGAGGGGCAGAAGCCACTGGAAAGCCAGAGATTTTTTTTTTTTTTTTTCTGTGGGGGACGGCCCCTTTTGCAAGGGTCACCCCCTTAGGGGGGCATAGAACGGTTAGCCATTTCTGCCCCCCCCCTTAGGAGCAGATCGGCATAAGTGAGGAAAATATGCTTTTTGAAGCAAATTTTGAGGTTTGCAGAGGAGTCTGTTTAAGAAAATGTTGGGAGATCCACGCAAGCCACACCTCCCTGGACTCTACCGGTTATCTAGTTTTCAAAAATGTCTGGACTTGGTAGGTTTCCCTATTTAACCACCACACCCAGGACCAAAAACGCAGGTGCCCCCCACCCCTGCAAAAACAGTTAGTTTTGTGAGAAATCATTTTGATGTGTCACCATTGTGTTTTGGGGCATTTCCTGTCACGGGCACTAGGCCTACTCACACAAGTGAGGTACCATTTTTATCTGTAGTCCTGGGGGAACGCTGGATAGTAGGAACTTTGTGGCTCCCCTCAGATTCCAGAACTTTCCATCACCGAAATGTGAGAAAAAAGTGTTTTTTTTGCCAAAGTTTTAGATTTCCAAACTATTCTGGGTAAAGGAACCTGGTGAGAGCCCCACAAGTCACCCTATTCTGAATTCCCCTAGGTGTCTACATTTCAGAAATGTCCAGGTTTGCTAGATTTTCCTAGGTGCCGTATGAGCTAGAGGCAAAAATCCACAGCCAGGGACTTTGCAAAAACAGGCCAGTTTTCTTTAGGAAAATGTGATGTGTCCATGTTGTTTTTTGGGGCATTTCCTGTCGCGGGCACTAGGCCTACCCACACAAGTCAGGTACCATTTTTATCGGGAAATGTGGAGGAACGCTGGGTAGATAGAAGTTTGTGACTCATTATGCCAGTGCCAGGCATAATGTATGCAAAGGGGGCTTTCCCCCATTAGGGCGGCCAAAATAGAAAAGAAAAGGTATTTCCTTGCACCATTTCTTTCAGAACTTTTAAGGCCTGCTGAGAACAGGTGTTAAAAGGAGGCTTCTATTAGTTACAATCGGCCACTGGGTGCTTTGCAGGATTAGCATCAAAAATGTTTATGCTAAACCTGTAAAATGCCGGACTAGAGTAAAATAATTTTGACGTTAGTATCCTTACTACCACCATGGTGCATATGGTGCACACATGGTAGCATTAGGGGGGCGCTGAGGGGCGCAACAAAAGTGGCACTGCACTGTGTGCAGCACCACTGTTTGCAGCGCCACTTTTCTTAAATATGACTCTAGGGGTTCAGTCTTCACGCGTTTTACACTACCACACTTGGGGGCATATTTATACTCTGTTTGCGCCGGAATTGCGTCGTTTTTTTTAACGCAATTCCGACGCAAAACTAACTCCATATTTATACTTTGGCGTTAGACGCGTCTAGCGCCAAAGTCCATGGAGTTTGCGTCATTTTTTAGCGTGGACACCTACTTTGCGTTAATGAGATGCAAGGTAGGCGTTCCTGTCTAAAAAAGTGACTCCGAGGCATGTGCGCCGTATTTACACTCCCGGGCAAAATTCACGCCCGAGTGGGCGGGTAAAAAAAAATGACGTACGGCCGCTTTTGCGCCGTTTTTTAGCGCCTGGAAAAGGCAGGCGTTAAGGGACCTGTGGGCTCGGAAGGAGCCCAGAGGTGCCCTCCCATGCCCCCAGGGACACCCCCTGTCACCCTTGCCCACCCCAGGAGGACACCCAAGGCTGGAGGGACCCATCCCAGGGACATTAAGGTAAGTTCCGGTAAGTACTTATTTTTTTTTGTTTTTGTGGCATAGGGGGGCCTGATTAGTGCCCCCCTACATGCCACTATGCCCAATGACCATGCCAAGGGGACAGAAGTCCCCTGGGCATGGCCATTGGGCAAGGGGGCATGACTCCTGTCTTTGCTAAGACAGGAGTCATGTCAATGGGGGTTGGGAGTTTTAAAAAAAATGGCACAAATCGGGTTGCGGCGCAAATTTTGCCTCAGCCTGACTTGCCCCATTTTTTGGCGCCCAAGCTCCATTTTCCCCAACGCCAGCGCTGCCTGGTGTACGTCATTTGTTTTAACGCACACCAGACAGCGCCGGCGGCTAACGCCGGCTAACGTCATTGAATAAATATGGCGCCCGCATGGTGCTTCAGAATGGCGTTAGCCGGCGCTAATTTTTTTGACGCAAAACTGCGTTAGCGCAGTTTTGCGTCAAAAAGTATAAATATGGCCCTTGGTACCTTGACACTTGCCAATTTACCAGAAGTGTTAATACAAATTCAAAATGAACAGGGCAGCTCCAGCACTGGGTTTGGGGATGAAACTGATGTGCAATTTTGACATAGTGTCCTCAATTATTTTAAGCAACATTAAAGGGGAAGGAGCAGCGTTGGCCATTCGCCAGCGACTCCGGGAGATTCTTCAACCATAACAGGAGCACAAGCTGGCAAAAAGTATTTCTGAAACCTATACCAGTATTGGATGGGATAGTTTGGGGGCCAACTAAACCACAAATTCGGAGTACCACCCCTAAGGAAGGTACTAAACAAGCACAAGAGGGTTCTAAAAAATGCTGGGATAAACAAAAACAAAATAAAGACAGAGGAAGTCGGAGGAAGTCGGAGAGGAGAATCCCCGCAGCCAGACACCTCTGAGAAAAGATATAGGTGGTCATTATGACAATGGCGGGTTGTGTTAAAAAGGCGGTAATCTGGCGGTAGTTCCCGCTTAATTATGACCATGGCGGTGATAATTCCTATAGACAGCCAATGTACCACACCAACCGCCAGGGTGTTAACACCACTGACCATGGAAGCAGCCATCAACAGCCAGGGGGAAGCCAAGGTGACTCCCACCATATTATGACATAGCAAACCACCACGATTTCTGGGGCTGTTCCAACGCCTTCAAAAGCCTGGCGGAAACACTGCTCAGAAGACGAAAGACTCACCATCTGAGACACAGAGAAGATCAACGTCGCCATGAAACCGAAACTTCAAGTCTTCTTGATGCTCTTCTACGCCATGCTCCACCTGGAACACCAACGCCGACGAAGACGACGGTGAGTATAGCTGCCTAGCACACAAGGGAGTGAGGGAGGAAAAGGAGAGTGACATACACACGCACAACACACACCATTCACACACACACCATACACACAACCAGCTGCAGAAGAAAATCGTCACAGGACCCACGTCATAATAATGCAAGGACAACATATAGGTATAACTGATATTGTAATTTGATGCCAACAGCCACCATATATTGTCCATGAGATAAAATAAATTGGAGTACATTTTCAGAAAGGGCACAGTCCAAGCCCCAACTTGTTTCCTGACAATATCTGCACTTCACTATGCAGGGGCATCATGTTGAAATGGGCAGGCACCTCAGGGGGAAGGAGGGTGGGGGGCACCTCAGCTGAAGTGGGGAACTTGCCCACTGGTTCTGGAAGGGACTCCATGCCCATTTTCCTTTGCTCGGAAGTGCAAGGTCACAGTCTCTGAGGTGGGGAACTTGCCCACTAGTTCTGGAGGGGGCTCCATGCCCATTTTCCTTTGCTGGGGAGCGCAAGGTCACAGTCTCCGAGGTGGGGAACTTGCCCACTGGTTCTAGAGGGGGCTCCTTGTACAACAGTCCCTGGAGGGGGGCTACATGTCCTCTGCTGGAGGTGAGGGCTGCTGTGTCCCAGCTGGAGGTGAGGGCTCCTTGCCCACTGCTGTTGGAGGTGTTACCATGCCAACCTCTGCTAGAGGTGAAGGCTCCTTGCCCACTACTGTTGGAGGGGGCCTCTTGCCTCTCTTAGTTGGTGGAGCGGGAACCTTCCCTTAACTGGGTCATGGAGTGGGATCCTTCCCTTTCTTGGATAGTGGAGTGGGATCCTTCCCTTTCTTGCCTCCATGACTAGGAGGTGCCTCCACTGTCCCCGTGGACTGTTTGGCTGAGGTGCTGGGCTGGGTCGTTGGGACCCTGCTCTTATGGGCAGGATGGGGGGGTGGAGGGGCAGGGAAGAGGTCAAATTGGACAAGGAAAAGTTTCTTAGGGACAGTGGGGTGGGATGAGGGAGGAGGTTGAGGGAGTGGTTGTTGGAGGTGTACGTCTGCTGGACTTGGGTGCAGGTGCATGGGCAGTGTGCTGATGTGAGGTGGATGGCTGTTGTGAGTCTGAGTGTGTGCATTTGTGTCTCTTTGGAGAGGGGCAGACAGGGTGGGAGAGGACACAGGGGACACATGGATGGATTTTATGGAGGTGTCTGCAAGTGAGGTGTGTGTGCTGCTTGGTGTGGTGACGGTGGTGGTGGCTGTTGATGCAGTGCATGCAGGTGTGGTTGCGGATGTGACTGTGAGGGAGGAGGGGGAGACAGTGGAGGCAGTGGATGTTGTTGTGTGTGCAACTGTCTGTTGTTTGTGTAACTGCTTGTGGCCTGAAGTGTGCTTCCTGTGTCTGTGCCACTCTTGTGTGATGTTTTGTGTGCATGCTTGTCTGTATGTGTGCATGGGATGGGTTGGGGTTGAAGAGACTGGGACTGGGAAGTGATAGTTGGAGAGAGGATGGTAGGAACAGGGATGATGGCTGCCATCAGAGAGGAGGCCAGAGCCTGAAACGATCTCTGTTGGGCTGCCAATCCACTGTGAATGCCCTCCAGGAATGCACTGCATTGCTGCATCTGGGATACCAGCCCCTGGATGGCATTCACAAAGGGTGACTGCCCTATAGAGATGGATCTCAGGAGGTCAATAGCCTCCTCTGTGAGGGCAGCAGGGCTGACTGGGGCAGGGCTGACTGGGGCAGGGCCTGAGGTGCCTGGGGTGAAGGAGATGCCCACCCTCCTGGATGAGCAGGCACGGGCAACTCGGTGAGGGGCTACTGGGAGTGTGCGGTTCTGGTACAGGGGGTGGAGGCTGTACCTGTAGCTTGGGTGGTCCCAGAGGTGTCCGCCACCACCAGGGAGCTCCCATCGGAGGAGGAATCGTAGTCAGTGTTGTTACCTCCTGTCTCTGCCATGGTGCTCCCCTCACCCTCCGTCCCACTGGTTCCCTCGGCATCAGTGGACTATGCCTCCTGGGTCCTCCCAGTGTCCCTGTTCCCCTGTGCATGTGTCCCCTGAACGGTGTGCCCACTACCACTGACCCCATGTCTCTAATTGTCTTGGGAGTGAGGAGTGGACTGGGGTTCCTGTGCAGGTGAGCAGACTGCTGATTGACGTGTCCTGGGGACAGAGGTGTGGAGAAGTTGGGTGAGTGCTGTGGTATTGGATACTGATGGGGGAGACTCTGTGGTGGACTGTGAGTGGGCTGGGGTGGCCGACTGACCAGTGGTCCCTGATGGGTCAGGTAGTTCATCCAGATCCTGATGTCCAGAGTTACTATTTTCACTGGGGGCGTCTTCTGTTGGGGGACGGGATAGTCGTGACACCTACTCGCCGCTGGGATTGGCTGGGGCACTTGTGGTGATGTAAGTGATGTATTATGCTTCATGTCTGTGACATATTGTACATCCCTAGCTTCCCCTCTATTGTTGCTGTTGCCCTGCCACCTTTGTTTGTGTATGGTGATGTATTGTGTGATTGTTAGTTCTCCATGCTGTGCATGCTTTTGTGATGGGTGTACATGCAGGGCTGGGAGGGCTGTATATGCAGGTCTTGGCATTGGGGTTAGTCATATGTGTAGGTGCACTGTGTGGGATGGAGTGGAGTGATGGGAGCCAGGGTGAGAGGGTGAGATGGCATGCAGGTATGGGGGGTGACAAGTAGTAAATATTGACTCACCAGTGTCCAGTCCTCCGGCTACTCCAGTGAGTCTCTCAGGATGCAGGATTGCCAAGACTTTCTCCTCCCATGCTGTGAGCGGTGGGGGAGGAAGTAGGGGTCCACTGCCAGTCCTCTGGATGGCGAGCTGGTGCCTTGCTGCCACAGAACGTACCTTCCCCCGTAGGTCATTCTACCTCTTCCTGATGTCGTCCCTTGTTCTTGGATGCTGTCCCACGGCGTTCACCCTATCCACGATCCTCTGCCATAGCTTCAGCTTCCTGGCAATGGATATTTGCTGTACCTGTGCTCCAGACAGCTGTGGCTCTACCCTATTTCCTCCACCATGGCCCGCAACTCCTCATCGATGAAACGGGGGTACCTTAGTGGGGACATGGGTGTTGTGTGGTGTGTGTTGTGCAGATGGTGTTGAGTATTGTGGTGGGGTGTGGGATGTGGGGTGCGTGACGGATGAACGGGTGTTTGTGGTGTGTGTGTGTAGTTGTCTCTGTGATTTTCGTATCTATCTCGTAGCGATTTTTGGTGTTCGTAAAGGTTTGTGGGCAATGAGAGTGTGTGTTTTATAGTGCTGTGGGTGGGTGTGTGTGGTGTTTGTATGAATGCAGGTGTGTGATTTTCGTTTTGGCCAATGTTGTGTTGTTTTGTATTTGGATGGCCATTCTGAGCATGCTGGTGTTTACCGCCAATGGTTTACCACCATTGAATGTCCACTGTGGTGATTCGCGGGTCATAATGTGGTAGGCGTTGTTTTGTTGGCGTAACGCTATGGGTGTTCTTACTGACACTTTAAAACTGACCTTTGGGCATGCGGATTTGTGATTGTGGCAGTATTCTGTCGATTTGGTGTGTATGTGTCTCATAATATGGCAAACAGATGTTCGCCACTGCGACGGTATGTTGGTGGCTATCACTGCAGTGGTAAGTGGGATTTACCGTCAATGTCATGTTAAGGGCCATAATCTTTGAAATAGTGAAACTTAAAAAACTTCTGATAGGTACCAATATTCTGATACACGTCCCTCTTGTCCTTTGAGAACACCCCAGACAAATGGAATGAGCACGTGGTTCAGTCTGAAATGCGAAGTGACTATGTAAGGAAATGCCTCCTTGGCATGGTTACCCCCTGACTTCTTGCCTTTGCTGATGCCAAGTTATGATTTGAAAGTGTGCTGAGGCCTGCTAACCAGGCCCCAGCACCAGTGTTCTTTCCCTAAAACTGTACCTTTGTTTTCACAATTGGCACACCCTGGCATCCAGGTAAGCCCCTTGTAACTGGTACCCCTGGTACCAAGGGCCCTGATGCCAGGGAAGATCTCTAAGGGCTGCAGCATGTCTTATGCCACCCTGGGGACCCCTCACTCAGCACAGACACACTGCTTGCCAGCTTGTGTGTGCTGGTGGGGAGAAAATGACTAAGTCGACATGGCACTCCCCTCAGGGTGCCATGCCAACCTCACATTGCCCATGGTATAGATAAGTCACCCCTCTAGCAGGCCTTACAGCCCTAAGGCAGGGTGCACTATACCATAGGTGAGGGCATAGGTGCATGAGCACTATGCCCCTACAATGTCTAAGCAAAACATTAGACATTGTAAGTGCAGGGTAGCCATAAGAGTATATGGTCTGGGAGTCTGTCATACACGAACTCCACAGCACCATAATGGTTACACTGAAAACTGGGAAGTTTGGTATCAAACTTCTCAGCACAATAAATGCACACTGATGCCAGTGTACATTTTATTGTGAAATACACCCCAGAGGGCATCTTAGAGATGCCCCCTGAAAACATACCCGACTTCCAGTGTGGGCTGACTAGTTTTACCAGCCTGCCACACACCAGACATGTTGCTGGCCACATGGGGAGAGTGCCTTTGTCACTCTGTGGCTAGTAACAAAGCCTGTACTGGGTGGAGGTGCTTCTCACCTCCCCCTGCAGGAACTGTATCACACCTGGCGGTGAGCCTCAAAAGCTCACCCCCTTTGTTACAGCGCCACAGGGCATTCCAGCTAGTGGAGATGCCCGCCCCCTCCGGCCACGGCCCCACTTTTGGCGGCAAGGCCGAAGGAGATAATGAGAAAAACAAGGAGGAGTCACTGGCCAGTCAGTACAACCCCTAAGGTGTCCTGAGCTGAGGTGACTCTGACTTTTAGAAATCCTCCATCTTGCAGATGGAGGTTTCCCCCAAAAGGATTAGGGATGTGCCCCCCTCCCCTCAGGGAGGAGGCACAAAGAGGGTGTAGCCACCTTAAGGGCTAGTAGCCATTGGCTACTAACCCCCCAGACCTAAACACACCCCTAAATTGAGTATTTAGGGGCCCCCAGAACCTAGGAAAACAGATTCCTGCAACCTACGACGAAGAAGGACTGCTGACCTGAAGCCCTGCAGAGAAGACGGAGACACCAACTGCTTTGGCCCCAGCCCTACCGGCCTGTCTCCCCACTTCAAGAGAAACTGCAACAGCAACGCGCTCCCCAGGGTCCAGCGACCTCTGAAGCCTCAGAGGACTACCCTGCATCTAAAAGGACCAAGAACTCCCGAGGACAGCGGCCCTGTTCCAAAGAAACCAAAACTTGCAGCAAAGAAACAACTTTAAAAGGACTCCACGTTTCCCGCCGGAAGCGTGAGACTTTCCACTCTGCACCCAACGCCCCCGGCTCGACCTGCGGAGAAACAACACTACAGGGAGGACTCCCCAGTGACTGCAACCCTGTGAGTAGCCAGAGTTGACCCCCCTGAACCCCCCCAGCGACGCCTGCAGAGGGAATCCAGAGGCTCCCCCTGACCGCGACTGCTTGCTTCAAAGAACCCAACACCTGGTAAAGACACTGCACCCGCAGCCCCCAGGGCCTGAAGGATCCGACCTCCAGTGCAGGAGCAACCCCCAGGTGGCTCTCTCCCTTGCCCAGGTGGTGGCTACCCCGAGGAGCCCCCCCCTTGCCTGCCTGCTTCACTGAAGAGACCCCTGGGTCTCCCATTGAAACCTATTGCAAACCCGACGCCTGTTTGCACTCTGCACCCGGCCGCCCCCGTGCCGCTGAGGGTGTACTTTTTGTGCTGACTTGTGTCCCCCCCGGTGCCCTACAAAACCCCCCTGGTCTGCCCTACGAAGTCACGGGTACTTACCTGCTGGCAGACTGGAACCGGGGCACCCCCTTCTCCATTGAAGCCTATGCGTTTTGGCCACCGCTTTGACCTCTGCACCTGAGCTGCTGGTGTGGTAACTTTGGGGTTGCCCTGAACCCCCAACGGTGGGCTACCTTGGACCCAACTTTGAACCCTGTAGGTGGTTTACTTACCTGCAAAACTAACAAATACTTACCTCCCCCAGGAACTGTTGACATTTGCACTGTGTCTAGTTTTAAAATAGCTTATTGCCATTTTTGCCAGAACTGTACATGCTATTTTGCTGATTCAAAGTTCCTATGATACCTGAGTGAAGTACCTTTCATTTAAAGTATTGATTGTAAATCTTGAACCTGTGATTCTTAAAATAAACTAAGAAAATATATTTTTCTATATAAAAACCTATTGGCCTGGAATTGTCTTTGAGTGTGTGTTCCTCATTTATTGTCTGTGTGTATAGAACAAATGCTTAACACTACCCTCTGATAAGCCTACTGCTTGACCACACTACCACAAAATAGAGCATTAGAATTATCTCTTTTTGCCACTATCTTACCCCTAAGGGGAACCCTTGGACTCTGTGCATGCTATTTCTTACTTTGAAATAGTACATACAGAGCCAACTTCCTACAGACTACATGAAGCCGAAGAAGAACTTACAACGTTCCTCAGAAGCTTACGTTAAGTAAGAGGACAAAAGTCCTCAACAAAGCCCAACTTAAAAAGAAAAAGGTGACTGCAATTTCAATTAAAAATGCTAGCCATGCTGAGAACATAGTTGAAGAACAGGACGAGGGCAGCAACTCTGCTAGACAGCGTGGCAGAGGTCACGATTATTCACCAGAATCCTAAAGATCATACGGATCTGACAGCAACTATTGACTTTCTTGTCAATCACACAGGGGGCAAATATGTCTCCTCACCTGATAGGGTTTATGAATTAAATATCCAAATAGAGGGAGACATAGAGCGCACTATTGAAGGAATATTCTGGGAAAACGTGAACTGTGATATTCTATTGGTAGAAAAAGATTGGCCAACTGCAATTGTCTGCAAGCTCCCACATGGGGAAGATGTCATTTTGCCTTCATTCTCAGTCCTGGTTTCAGATGCCGTAAAGGAAGCCTATGCTACTGATTGGGCCCTGGCCCAGGATCACACGCTGTAAAACAACCACGTAGGGTGGGATAAAGAGTCTCCCTACCATGTAATACCCATTAAATCTTTACCACTGTCTCAACTGCAATATCCTTTTAAACATGAGGTGAAAGCTCCAGTGAGAGAGATTCTCACACAACATGGGTACCAGGGAGTAATTGAGCCCTGTGTCTCTGCAATGAATAACCGGCTGGCTGTATCTGTCTCCACTATTATGACATTGGCGGTTTGGCCAAATCCAAACCGCCAAGTCAGCACACCGACCTCCAGGGTGGTAATGACCCCAGGGCATTTTGACCCCACCCACCGCCATAGTTTCCGTGGTTTCTGTACCGCCACGGTAACCATGGCGGTAGGTACTATCAGTGCCAGGGAATTCCTTACTGCATACAATAAATAAGAAATTCTTCTAAGCATTTTCCAGCCTACCAAAACACACAGTTCATAAATCCTGATTAGCTTAACTATAATTAATATAAAGCGAGCCATCTTAAAAAAAAAACAAAAAAACTTGACAACCTGGAGGCCCACTAGAGAATCTATTTTTCCTATTTCAAGACCCCAGTACTGAGCTGTTGCTCCAATGCATCTCTGTCAACCAATCGCACAGGGTGGACCAAATCCTCAAGCCCCGCTTCCTTGCAGCTTTCTCTTTGCAATCATACAAAGCCTTCTTGGAATTATGCATATTAATTAATCTGGAAAGCCATTGTTGTATGCTCTGCGGTTCCTCATCCTCCCAAGTGGAGGCAATTAATAGACGTGCAACCTCCGTAAAGATAAACATAAAATAGGCAAAGCCTGTGTCCTCTGTAGCAGAAGGGTCCACCCTAGAGATCATCAGAGGCAGAGTAAGAGAAACCTTCATCTTGAACCACCTATTCCACCACGCCTTGGTACCCTCCCTCAGTGGGACCAGCTTAAAACATTTAAAAAAATATGCTCTAAATCACCGGCATCAAGGGCAATTAGTAACCGCCCTTCTGCCCCATCTATACAGTGTGTCATGTGTATAATTCAGCCTAAAGATTGTTTTATAATGCTAGGCACCTAAAGTTGGAGTCAGGAGCACTTTCCTTGCAATGCCTAAAGACGTCCCCACATCGAACTCCAGACCATTTTGTTGCCCATTTTTCCCCTTGACTGTCAAGATCATCTTTAGCCTGATTGTTTAAAATGTTAAATAACTAGCCAATCCTGGCCCTTGGGGACAAAATTCTATCAGTGTATTCTAATCAAGCACCACACAGTTGCCCAGGAGTTTCCTCAAACAGTCCCTAATCTGCAAATATTTAAAAATGATCCTTTCTCCAAGTCGTAATCCTGCTGTACATTAGCGAAGGAACACATCTGGCCATTGCTAAATAGATTGCCCAAGTGGGCTATCTGCTTCTTCTCCCATCCCTACACGTAGCATCATGGAAAACTGCTTGGAATAACAGGGAATGCCACTGAGAGGTTTATTTGATTATATTTAGTAATTTCAAACATATCTTAACCTTAAACCAGATCTTGGCTGCTGCACCAATCACCTTAAATCCCACCTTTTTAAAGTAGCTGGGCTCAATCTTCCGCAGCAAAAAACCTGCAGCTGCCTCACCCACACCATCTCATATATACTCAGAGGATTGTAATGGGGCCTATTTAAAGAGGCCAGCTCGTATATACTCAGAGGATTGTCATGGGACCTACGTAAAGTGGCCTGATCTCTAGGAGCCAGTAGGACTTCCATATGCTGTAATAGTGCAACCCAGTGGTAGATTCTAAAACATGGAACCATCCAGCCTCCCCGATCCCTTGGGAGAGCTATGTATCTAAGAGCCTGTCTGGCTCACGAATACTGCCATAAGAAGTTGGTGCACAAGGCATCCAGCTTCTTAACCCACTGCCCTTCCAACTCTAACATGATTGTTCTAAATAGGTAGAGAATTTTAGGCAACACACTCATCTTCAGCGTGTTACATTGGCCAACTTAAGGTAGATGTAACCCATGGATTCTTCCCAAATCCTGACCAATTTTCCCTAACAGGGGTTTGATGTTAAGTTTATAGATAGAATCCACTACCACTGAGATCCTAACCCCAAAATAAATGGCGCTATAAACCTGACGATTATCCACCAGTCCCACATTGCTTGTACAGATCAACTGCATCTTTTCCTTATTGAGAAGATACCATGACAGTACTCCAAACTCAAAAGCTAGTTTTCCCACTACCTTAAGTGTTGTCTGAGGCTCTGGTGTTAGCAGTTCAATATTGTATGCATATGCTAAGGTTTTTGTGTCATACCCACTCAAGCTAACTGGCAAGATCGCATGATTATTTATTATTTGCTTTATGAGAGGATCGATATACAAAGTGAATAGGATGGGGGAACAGGGACCGTCCTGCTGTGTACCTCGCTGAATCTCAACCCTTCCTCACTGCTGCCCCATAATGTGCAGCTGTGCATATGATATAATGTCTGCAGTGCTTCGACCAAACTGGGCCTAAATACCTGATACTCAAGAGCCCTCCAAAGATATTCCCAGGCCACCCGATTGAATGCCTTCTTGGCATCTAAAAGAATCATGGCCAGCTGCACTATCAAACAAGGCAATAGCACATTTCACATGCTCCACTGCTCCCACTTTTGGAATAAACCCATGCTGCCAGGGCGAGAAGAGTTTAGTGATGAGTTCCCCTAAACGTATTACAAAAACCTTGGGATATATTTTAGTATCTGCATTCATTAATGATATTGGCCGATAAGACCCAGGATTTTCTGGAGGTTTCCCTTTTTCCCTAAATATTTCAATATTGGTGCCCTGCCATGAGCCCGGAGGAACCCCTTCTTGTTGCAACCAACAAAACAGCTCCCATAAATCTTTGAGAAGCATAGATGAAAAGACTTTATAAAAGTCTACCAGGAGTTGGTCTGGTCCCAACCCCTTTCCAGAGGCTAAACTCTAAAGGCACTCTCTAACTCCTCCAATGTAATACCTCTTTCAAGGAGCTCTGACTCTTCGTCACCCAGGTACCCAAACTACACGTGTCTGGAAAAAAACTCTCATCAGCAAGTTGACAATCAGCCTTATAAAAGTTTTGATAATACTCCTTGTAGGAAAATGCCTATCATGGCATGGTTACCCCCTTACTTTTTGCCTTTTGTTGATGCTTGTTACGATTGGAAGTGTGCTGGGACCCTGCTAACCAGGCCCCAGCACCAGTGTTCTTTCCCTAAACTGTACCTTTGTCTCCACAATTGGCACAGCCCTGGCACACAGATAAGTACCTTGTAACTGGTACCCCTGGTACCAAGGGGCCCGTGGCCAAGGAAGGTCTCTAAGGGCTGCAGCATATATTATGCCACCCTGGGATCCCTCACTCAGCACATGCACACTGCCTCACAGCTTGTGTGTGCTGGTGGGGAGAAAATGACTAAGTCGACATGGCATTCCCTCAGAGTGCCATGCCCACAACCCATTGCTTGTGGCATAGGTAAGTCACCCCTCTAGCAGGCCTTACAGCCCTAAGGCAGGGTGCACTATACCACAGGTGAGGGCATAGTTGCATGAGCACTATGCCCCTACAGTGTCTAAGCCACTGAAGTGCAGGGTAGCCATAAAGAGTATATGGTCTGGGAGTTTGTCAAACACGGACTCCACAGTTCTATAATGGCTACACTGAATTCTGGGAAGTTTGGTATCAAACTTATCAGCACAATAAATCCACACTGATGCCAGTGTGGGATTTATTGAAAAATGCACACAAAGGGCATCTTAGAGATGCCCCCTGTATACCAGTCCAAATGCTAGTGTTAGGCTGACCAGTTACTGCCAGCCTGCCACATCCAGATGGGTTTCTGGCCACATGGGGTGAGCGCCTTTGTCACTCTGTGGCCAGGAACAAAGCCTGCACTGGGTGGAGGTGCTTCTCACCTCCCCCTGCAGGAACTGTAACACCTGGCGGTGAGCCTCAAAGGCTCAAGCCTGGTGTTACAGCACCCCAGGGCACTCCAGCTAGTGGAGATGCCCGCCCATCCGGACACAGCCCCCACTTTTGGTGGCAAGTCAGGGGGGGGTAATGAGAAAAACAAGGACGAGTCACCAACCAGTCAGGACAGCCCCTAAGGTGTCCTGAGCTGAGGTGACCCCTGCCTTAAGAAATCCTCCATCTTGTTTTGGAGGATTCCCGCAATAGGATTAGGGATGTGCCCCCCGCCCCTCAGGGAGGAGGAACAAAGAGGGTTTAGCCACTCTCCAGGACAGTAGCCATTGGCTACTGCCCCCAGACCTAAACACACCCCTAAATTGAGTATTTAGGGGCGACCCTGAACCCAGGAAATCAGATTCCTGCATCCTGAAGAAAGAAGGACTGCTGACTTGAAAGCCCCACAGAGACGACGGAGACGACAACTGCACAGCGATGCATCCAGTTGGACCAGCGACCTCTGAGGACTCAGAGGACTGACCTGCACCTAAAGGACCAAGAACCTCCAGAGGACAGCGGCTCTGTCCAAAAACAGCACCAAGAATTCCACTATAAAGAGACTCTCGCCTCACTCCAGAAGCATGAGTCTTCACACTCTGCACCAACGCCCCCAGCTCGAGTTCAGGAGAACCAATACCGCAAACACTGCCGCAAAGTATGCGCTCTGCCTGCGGCCAGAACGCAGTGTTCAGGATGACACGAACAGAGGAATTGATGTCTGCTCTTGAGTGGCTCCTCCATGCCTGGGTATTGTTTACCCACTTTTCCTCAGGCTATCTGCAGGAAGCTTGATTTTCGGTAGCAGATGGAGCCTAAATCAGAAAGCACGGGCGGCAGAGGCAAGTTGCTCTCTGCAACTACAGCCCTTTTAGTTTCGACCGGAGGGGGAACCAGTGACTTTAGCATTACTGTTACCGCCAGATCTAGTGGCACAACTAAACTGACTGGACACCGGGGACAGGCTGGTGCAAAGGCTGAAGCACTAAAGGAGGCTTTAAAAAAGAAGGTGCATGCGGAAAAAAGCTGAGGTACCGCTGCCTGCACCTCAGTGCCTCCTGATCCCTTCCGTTATGTATTTACTGCAGCAGTCTATGGGAGGAGGAGTCCAGAGGACACAGGCGTTAAAGAAGAGACCACAAATGTGGCTGTAGGGCCTTGAGGGCGCCTGGAAATACAGCGTGAGACCCAGTAGGTTGTGACCTCAATATCAGGCATCCTTTTTCTGCCAGCGGGATGGAGCAGGCTGGCTTTGGCCAGGAGGTAACACGCTCTCCCCTTGCAGTGACTTCTGAGATCCCCGGTGGTACTAACTGTGCAAGTACTGCTGGAGTTTGGTCGGGGTGATATGTCCATGGATCCTATACTAGTGAAGAGCTGGGATGCTTTGACGAACAGCGCTTCTAGTAAGGAGGCTCTTGTAGCTAAACAGGGTAAAGCTTACGTAGCTCTGGGAAATCTAGGGTGGCTAGAAGCTGAAGTTTTGGAACATTTCTTTTCACTCTTGGATAGATCAGGGGGAGACAAAAAGGGGTCTATGTCCGATTTGGTGCCGGAGCTGGAGGGCCCTGGGGAAGATTATTGTAGTGAGACATGTGAGAGCAGCAACTTCAGTAATTTTCCAGCAGCAAGCAAGGGGCAATCTTTGTCCAGCTCTCCTCGAAGGCATTTTAAAAAAAGAAAGCCAGGTTGGACGTAAAATGGAACTACAAGCATGGTACACCACCCTTCATGGGTGAAACTGTTGGTAACTCTGGGAGTCCTGGGGGAACTAAGGGTACAGGAACACCCACCCAGGAGCTAACTTATGAATCACTTCTGGCCCACAGGCAGGAATTGCACATGGAGAACCAGAAAGCCAGATTGGCGATTCGTAACCTCGAGAGCGTGGTGTGCACAATGTCTAAAGTGTGCTCCACTTTTGTGGATAGATTAACCAAATTAGAGTTGCGAGCAGAGACTCTGGAAACTGATGTAGGCACAGCCAAAGGGCTCTCGGAGGAGCATGGGTCTCAGCTCATGGACATCCAATGGAAGTTGGAGGACCAGTAAAAATCGGCATTGGAAGATTAACTTGTGGGTTTTTGATGTCCCGGCGGAAAAGAAGGCAAATGTCCAAGAGGTTTTGTTACTGACTTATTTCAGAAGACCTTTCCAGAGCTTCAGGGGTGGGACTGGTCCAGGGAAGTGCAGAGGGCCCACCAATTCCCCATGAAGCCCCAGCAATCCTGTCAGATACTGTTTTTTTTGGCAAATTTCTCTTGTGTTAGGCAATTTTTGAGAAAGCACACCCAGACTCTAAAAGAGCTGTGAGTGGTTGTTCTTCTTTTGTCAGACCTGACTTCTGTCATACAACTGTGAAGCAGAGGTGGTGTCTGTGGCAGTTAATACAGCCCTTTCAGGATCAAGGGGCAGAAGCTTTTTTGATTAATCCTGCAAGGCTGAGAGTCATTTGGAACAACGGAACCAGGGTGTTCACATACGAAATCAAAGCTACTTGGAAAGTCTGGGAAAATAAGCTGTGGATATTGAACAAAGGTTGCTGGGGGGATAAGTGGAGGGTGTGTGTCACATTATTGCGATGTAGGAAACTTTAGTCAAAGGAATATTTTGCCTGGAATTTCATAACTTTTTACGCAGAACTATCAGAGAACTGAAGCAAAGAACCTTGTTTGGGGATGATGTTATTTCACAACACCCTTGGATACTTCCAATGTTTTTCTACAAAAATCTAGCACCTTAAAGTTGGGATCTAAGGGCCCAATTTATACTTTTTTAGCACCTCATTTGTGTAATTTTTTAACGCAAAAGCGGTGCAAACTAACAAAATATAATTGCATTTTGTAAGTTTGAGCTGTTTTTGCGTAAAAAAATTACGCAACTGCGGTGCAAAAAAAGTATAAATCAGGCCCTTAGTGTCTTTAACTCATTAGGCTCACTGCAGCACTTTTGCTGTTTACCACAAGGATATAAGAACAGCCCTGTGTTGTTTTCGGCCTGATTAATATCAATACTACATGAGATAGATCCTGAGGCGTTGTCTTACGTGGATGATATTTACCTCACAGATGATGACCTCAACATACATCTGGCCAGGGTGGATCAGATCGTGTTAGGATTCAGGACTACAAATTCAAATTCAAGAAAACTAAAATTGCTTTCTTCAGTGTCCTATTTCTAGGATATGAGCCATCAGATGAAGGCAAGAGCCTGGCCCCACAATTTCTAGAAAAATGCGCTCAACTTCAGCCTCCAGACACCATTAAGAAACTGCAGTTATTGCTGGGTTTCTTAAACTTTGGCGGAACATATATACTTGATTATGCACAATGCATAAAGCCACTTTATGATCTAATTAGTTCAGATTTTTCAGGTAAACACTGGACAGCAGAACACACATGCATATTCAGGGAAATACAACAGGACACACTAAAAGCAAAACACTTGCACACACATATGACACCAAAACAAACTTGGTCCTCAGAATACTTGCTGTCATAGTATTCATCTATGTCACATTTAATGAAGGTGAATCAGTACCTATAGCAAAAAATCTCATTTGTACTCAAATGCAAAACAACATTTTGCAGAAAAAATACTGACTGCTGTACGGATGGCTGTCATTAAAGAGAGGGCATTTGCCCAATGGAAATGCATTATTGTCATTACCACAGTGCCTGCCCTTGAGGCAGTTGCTAAAGCTAGCGTCTCAAATGCCAAAGCATTACATATACGTGGGATTCAATGGGCAACCTCCCTGAGTGCCACTGATGTTGATTACATCTTTGACCGCAAGCTTCAGGCCCAAGTATTTCTCCAATACGAATAGGAGTACCCCGCTCCTACCAGCATACCACCACTTGATCAATATCAAACTATCATGTACACTGATGGTTCAGCAGAGCCAGCTGTAGTTACTTAACACCACTACTCAGCAGCTTGCACAGCTGTAAGCAAAGTGATGAAGGATGGTACATTCTACCCTCAAAACACCTACACGCAGACCCTAGAGGACTGCACCGCACAGTTTAAAGAGCTTAAGGCTCTTGTCCTGGCACTGGAACATGCATATTTGGACCTACCAACACTAATTGTGTGTGATTTGTATTATTGTGTCCAGCTCTACAATGATTATATGAATCACCGGAGCCTGAATTGCTTCAGAGAGTCCAAAGTAAACACTATCAAACACAGAAACCTGTGAGGGAGGGTAGCTGACCTTCGGAACAGACTACCAAAAGCACATGTAGTACATACATTAGACAATCAATGTGTAGGAATCCATGTTGTATGAAACACTTTGGCTGATGAAGCTGCCAAATCTGCAGTAGCTACAGCTTCTGTTGCTGTAATTACTAGTTCTCATACGAGGTTGGATAATAAGACACTAGCTGCTGTTAAAGCTTCAGCTGACGGCAAGCCTTTACCAAACGTATACCCTGCAAAATATTTCTACCATCTCAGTGCACAAAATATTGCATTTGCAAGCATTCCAGGAGTGGGAGATCGTGTGATCCGCAACCAAGACCAGAGATTAGATCTCATCAAAGCAGCAAATGAGGGTGTCAATCCTGCTCACGCAGGTGTGGCGGCTACAATATCTATATTAAAAAAATGCTTTTGGTGGCCAGGTCTTTGCAAACAGACCAAGCAATATGTCCTTTGCTGTGACATTTGCCAGCAAATTAAAGGATCCACCATCAAACGCCCACCGCATACCTCCCTCCGAATTTCAAACAACCCACTACAATGTGTGTGCCTGGACCACTGTGCTCTCTTACAACCTGTTGGTTTACACTAGATTTCTGTGGGTAGGGCCACAACGGTCGGCTGACGCTCGGACTGTTATTAAAGATTTGCACGTCTTTATCTGTACATATGCGGTTGCAGCATTCCACTCAGACCAGGGCCCTGCTTTTGCCTCTAGGGCAATCAGGGACACCATGGGAACGATAGGTGTTCAAGTCCATTATTCCTCACTCTATCATCCCAAGGGAAACAGCATTGTGGAGAGGAAGAATTGAGACTTAAAGCAAACCTTGACAGCAAGAGTTTTAGTTTCAGGCTGTAGATGCCTTCATCACCTATATGGGGTCCACAGAGCACTAAACAATCTACCCAGAAGATCCTGGGGGGGGGTAGCACTCCGTATGAGTTCCTCTTCAGCGTACCTATGTATGTCCCTGATCTTGATGGTCCAGGCGTGGTGGCGACAGACACCGCTTGACATAAATGAACGTGTTGCTGTTTTACAGGAGCTACAACAATTCTGTGATGAGAATGAATCTACCTGTGCCACCACCTTGGGAATAAGGGACTTGCCAACAACATCTACAGGCTGGATTCATAAAGTCAAGGATCTAGTGAGAGAAAAGATTGCTGTGAAAAAGGAGTATGGCCCATTCTACAAAGCAACGGTTCCAGTCCTGGGAATACACGGTACCAGGACTTTCATTATACCATTGCTGCCTGTTCCAGAGAGAAAAGATTTGTTTCAATTGATAATGTCAAATTGCTCCAAGTGACCAATACTGCGCAGTCGACCGGGAGGTTCTTTGGGTAGCACCCATTCCCCTCTCGCTACCCGACATGATATACCTCTACAAGCAGTTAACAACAATTCTGCAAGTACTGGTGCTACAATTGCTTCCTCGAGGATGGAGATTGAGCTTCTACTGATTCCTGTTAACACTTCATTGACGAGAAACATCTAAAATGTGAAACTTTATTATTCCAATTCAACACAGAGAGATTACATTGTCTACTATGAAACACCACAAATGGGTCCATTCACCAGTTATGCACTTGCTCCTGTGTTTGCACAGACTGCTTATTTCATCAACATTGATACATTTTCTTCTGACTCATCTGCTTCTGCAAGTGAGACTGTATCAAAGACACGTAAGCTGTCTATGTGGCGTAAAAACAATTACTTAACTTATCCATAGTAGTATCTGTGGATATTGTTGACATTGCTTGCCTTTCTTCTTTTGATGGTCATTATCTTCCTGGCCGTTCTGCCATCGTGCCAGTGGATGAGGTTTTGACACCTTATCTGTTTTCCCATGAGGTCCGAAGAGACTTGTCCCTTGTGAACATTTCAGCAGTTCTGATTCCAGATGAGATTGAGTAGGATAAAGTACCATTCGACATATATTGTTCTACTGAGGTCATTCAAAATCGGTACGTGTTTAAAATTTCCATGAGTGACGTTATTACACCTGGTATTGTTTCCGATGACTGGGATGTTAAAACAGTTGATTCTGTGCTTTCTGAGCTTGAATATTACACTGTATTTGAAAGTGAAGATGTGTATATGAACACAGCGAAGTATGGGGAAATATTCTGTTATCACCATTACGGACATTACTTTCTGCACCTTAGCTAGTACTATAATATCAATTTACAATTGACACAGTGGGAACATTGGCCAACACCACCTGTGGGGAGTCCCAAACCATACGTAGATGTCTACATATTTTACTGGGCATGACACTAGAAATGCTGAGTCATACTATTTCAGAATGAGGAAAATATTGCTAACCAACACAAAATTGATCTACTCAGATTCCTTTGTTTCCCAGCTGCTGTGCAAGGCTATGAATATTGGAAACACTCTATTGATTTGAAAAGTGTATGGGTAACAAAAGATTGGCAAACACAGGTAGGAAAGCTAGTAGGTAGGCCTACTTCAAAGGCAGAAAGGGGTATAAGAAGATGACCCAAAACCCCTGAAAATCAGGAGAAGAGCTGGAGAAGCTGGAGGAGGAGTACTGCCCATTTGCCTGTGACTATGCTTTGCTGGGTTGGCCTGCAGTAGCTGCTTCTGCCTGAAAGACAACAAAGACTAACTTTTGTGTGACTTCCCACTGGTGAAGAATCTCCGAGGGCTTGAACGGAGCTTGCCTCCTGTTGTTGAAGTCTCAGGGACAACAAAGACTTCTCTCTGCCAACACTTGGTCTTTCTGCTGAGAGTCATGCCTGCCAACTGGTGCCCTAACATGTCTCTGGGCCCTTGAAAGGTGCAGCTGGTGGAAAAGGACAGAAATCTGTGCAAAGACAGCCATGCAGGGAAACATTTGACGCACCACCCGCCCCGCGGCTGATAAACGACACAGCACTGGCCTCGTGGCTAAAATCAATGCTGAGAGATTGACGCAATGTGGATGCAGAAATGACGCACAACACCCACAGCGGCTCCTGTTAACAACGCAAGCCCCCACGCAGTGCAGTTTCTTGACACCGTGCAACCGGATTTCAATGCAACATCTCTGTGCGTGGAAAATCAACGCAAAGCCTGCCCAGACCCGCGGTGCCAGTCCTGGATAGACAAATCGCTCTCTTGCAGGAGAGAAGAAACGTCGTACGCCGACCTGACTGAATGAGGAACGACACACGGTCTTGCTTACGGGTGAGAAATCGACGCATCACTGGCCTCTTTCAACAAACACTCACCCGTGTGGTTTTATTTCGGCGCTACCCACGTACTTTGGTGCAATAACAGCGTTCTCACTGTTTTCTAAGGATTAAGGGCCAGATGTAGCAAAGTGTTTGCGCCTCGCAAACGGCGAAAATCGCCGTTTGCGAGGCGCAAAAGCCACTTTGCTATTCAGAAATGCATTTTGCGAGTCGGCTCCGACTCGCAAAATGCATTTCCGACTCGCAAATAGGAAGGGGTGTTCCCTTCCTATTTGCGACTCGCAGTGGGATGCAATTCCATTTGCGACCGCGTACGCGGTCGCAAATGGACTCGCAGTTACCATCCACTTCAAGTGGATGGTAACCCACTCGCAAATTAGAAGGGGTCCCCATGGGACCCCTTCCACTTTGTGAATGGACCCAAAAATATTTTTTCAGTGCAGGGAGTGGTCCAAGGGACCACTCCCTGCCCTGAAAAAATACTGAAACTAAAGGTTTCGGTTTGTTTTTTAAGTGCAGCTCGTTTTCCTTTAAGGAAAACGGGCTACACTTAAAATAAAAAAAGCTGCTTTATTTAAAGCAGTCACGAACACGGAGGTCTGCTGACTACAGCAGGCCTCCATGTTTGCGAGTGCCTATACTCGCAATGGGGCCGCAATTTGCGACCCACCTCATGAATATTGATGAGGTGGGTCATTGCGACCCCATTGTGAGTAGCAGTCGGTGTCTGAGACACCGTACTGCATAGCAAATTGCGACTTGCAATTTGCGAGTCGGATGGACTCGCAAATTGCAAGTCGCAATTTTGCATTTTGCTACATCTGGCCCTAAGACTGTTATTCTTTATAAAATTCATACCTTGACTTGTGTATGTTGGATTTTGGTCGTTTTGGTCTTCTTCTGTTTAGATAAATATCACCTGTTTTTCTAAACCTGTGTTGTGTCATTTTGTAGTGTTTTTACTGAGTTACTGTGTGTGTTGGTGCAAATACTTTACACATTGCTTCTGAAGTTAAGCCTGCCTGCGCGTGCCTACCAAAGGTGAGTGGGGGTTAACTGAGGGTGATTCACTTTTACCCTGACCAGAGTGAGAGTCCTTGCTTGAACAGGGGGTAACCTAAATGCCAACCAAAGACCCCATATCTAACAAGTGGCATACACTGAAGGTGCATAGAGTGGAGTGGCATACAGTGTGATAGCATAGAGTGGACTGGCGTAGAGTGGAGTTGTGTACAGTGTAATAGCGTAGAGTGGAGTGTTATATAGTGGAGTGGCCTAGAGTGTAATACTGTATAGCGTAGTAGTGTACAGTGGAGTGGTGTATAATAGCATGGTGTAGACCTGAGTGGCATACAGTGGCATGGGGTAGAATGTAATAGCATACAGGGGAGTGCCCTACTTTGGAGTGAGGTCTAATTGAACAGAGTAGAATGAAGTGGCATAGAGTGGAGTGGCACACAATGGAATAGCATAAAGTGGAATGGGGTACAGTAGAATAGTGTAGATTGGAGTATCATATACTGGAGCAGCATACAGTATAGTGGTATCCACTGAAGAGATGAAGAGGTGTAGAGGGGAGTCACATACAGTGTAATTGCATAGAGTGGACTGGTGTAGAGTGGAGTTGTGTACAGTGTAATAGTATAGAGTGGAGTAGCAGAGAGTTGTACAGTGGAGTAGCATAGAGTATAATAGTGTATAGTGGAGTAGTGTACAGGGCAGTGGCATATAATGGAGTGGTGTAGATTGGAGTGGTGTACATTGGCTTGGGGTAGAGTGTGATAGCATTTGGTGGAGTGGCGTCCACTGGAGTGAGGACCAATCGAATAGCATAGAATGAAGTGGTGTAGAGTGGAGTGCCATACACTGGAGTAGAATTCAGTAGCGTGGCATACAGTGGAACAGCGTACAGTGGAGTGTTGTGCATGGAGGGGCACACAGTGGTATAGAGTAGAGTGGAGTGGCATAAAGTAGGATGGCAGAGAGTGGAATAGCATATAGTGCAGTAGTATTCAGTGCAGTGGTGTGCAGAGGCACATAGAGTGGAGGCTCGTACAGTGGCAAGGCGTAGAGTGGAGTGGCGTGGAGTAGAATAACATATAGTGGAGTAGCTACAGTGGCATGGCATATATTGCATGTGAAATCTAGCATCAATGTAGAGTGTGGTGTGCAGAGTAACGCAAAACAGCAAATTGTGCTGTCTCGCATTCCTCCAGATTTACCAATCAACACAGAAATACATGGTGGCCTTGCCTTCCTTTGTAAATCCAACATAAGTATTGCATTGCGCATGTTGCAGCATGAGTGACACAAGGGTACTGCAATCCAATAATACAACTAGGCCTTAGTTATATTTTGGGCCATGGTGTACTGTGATAACTTTGCAGTATACCGTGCTCCACGGCAATGACAAGTCAGCATATAATTGGGTAATTACTGTTTTTAGAGAATGAAAAGGCAGTCATATTGGCTTTACTACACTTTGGCTGTGTTCAGTGTTAGGGCCTTAGATATTGGTAAGTAGTAGGCTCCTACCTTTAATCACTTTATTAAAGTGGTAATAGGTAGGGAAAGGTATATATATATATTTTTTTAATACATTTTAAATAAGTTTATGGCCAGGTACTGTCGTAGTTTAGCAACATTTTGTGAAATTCCACGGTGTCAGATAGCATTAAGTTTAAATGCCTTATAACTTAAAAAATACTTACCCTGCTTAACTGCAGTACCCAGTAAGCATCATCTCTGCACTATAATGCATAATCCTACCAAATGTCATGTACATCCATTGAGCCGTCTTCACGCTACGTCAAATACAATAGTTTTAGAAAATGCATTGGTGGAAAAACAAGTTTTGCAACCCCTTTCTTATCTTTGCGCAGCCTCTTCGAATCACTACAAAAATTTACATCATATCAAAATGTTGAAAATGATATAGGTTTGTGGTGATTCGTCAAACGAGTGGAAAGTTTTTTGTTCATTGGTTTACATTATCATGTGACCACTAATGTGTCTTATAGATGTTCATGTAGTAATTCTGAAACTTTACATATGCAGTCTAGTTTAGTTTTAGGCCAATCATTGTTGTAAAAATTAAGATTATGATTTTTTTCCTAATGGTTCATTACTATGTCCTCCATGTAGTAGTTTGTGTAGCTCACTGCAAGGTCATATTTCCATTTTGTTGCACAGGAGTACATAAGGAAGGTGGTTTTTGCTTGTCTTGTTGGGCACAGTTTTATTTTGTGAGTCAGAGAGCATGCAAAGAAAACCTATGTAGATTAACATGTATTTTATTTGCTATTTAGTTGTTTATAGATTTCTATCAGCATGTGACCATAAATTAGTTTTTCAGTTGTTTACGTAGTAAATCTGAAACTGTCCATATACAGTCTTGTTCATTTTTTTAACTTCCTTGCTACTTTAAGTAGATTTGTGCAACATATGAAGGCCAAAGTGAATACAAGGCAATGATTGTTATTGTTATAAAATTTGTGATTATTATTCTTTTCCTAGTGGCCAATACTCACACTGTCCAATAGTAATTTGTGTGGCCCACTGCTATGTCAATTTTTCATTTTGTTGCACAGGGACGTATAAGAAAGATGGTTGTTGTTTGATTTGTTGGACCAGATTTTTTTAAAACTGTTTTTATTTAGTTTTAATAACTGCAAACCAACAAAAACATACAGTACAGTGCAGGCTACAGCAAAGCAAGACGTCTTCATTACACAAGGGTGCCCGAGGGCATACACACAGGAGTTCCAGTCAATAGAGAGTCATAACCACTGCACCAATCTTATCCTCTATCCCACCATCCCGACCCATAGCCTTATGAGACCAGGCGCTAAACAACTTATGCATGTAGGAGTATATCGACCCCATAGTTGGTCACCACCCGTTCATGGAGGGAGGTGTGTGTCCCCATCCTCCACTATCACATGGCTGCTTACGGAGCTTACATCCTCCCCACCAGTGAACCGCTCCAGCAGTGCACCCCAAGCCACCACATCAACAAGTGCCCTCTCATCACTTCGTGTCAAGAGCATATGTTGCTCCTCCATTGCCCCCCACTCTAGCAGATCTCGCAGCCAGCTGGGAGTCGTCGGATTCTGCGTACTCATCCAACCAATTGCTACTCTACGCTTGGCCAGTACCAACGCTAGCTGCACCAATTTATACACAACTCCCCTACCCCGCAACTTACGCACCACTCCCAGGAGACAAGTCATCAGGGTTGCCTCCAATTCCAGTCCCGTAGCCTCCGCAATCACTATCACTTCCTGCCAGAAGACATAAACCACCCTACAGGTCCAGGCCAGGTGCAGGAATGAAGCACCAAACTCACCACAACGAAGGCAGCATGCTCTGCAGCTTGGGTCAATCTTACTTAGCCTACTGGGTGTTAGATATGTTCTGTGTACAAAGTTGAAATGCAACAGCTTGAACCTGTGATTACACGACACCGTTCGGACCAACGATATGGTCGCATCCTAATCAGCATCCTCTATGGGCAGCCCCAAGTCAGATTCCCACGCTTTACGTCCCTCACTTAGCACTTCTGGTTGATCCTCCCGTAGGGCTTTATAAAACCGAGTAATCAGGTGCGTCCCCTCGCCCCAGTTAATCAATCCATTTAATACCGATGATGCCCTAGGGGCGACCGGAAAACCGTCCCAGATTTCACGTGCCACGCTTTCAATTTTAGCATATTGCAGAAACTGGCCAGAACCCAACTCAAACAGATCCTGAGCATCAGTAAAAGATAAAAAATTCACCATTAGGGTATAGATCACCAGCCACCTCACAACCTCCGGGCCTCTACAGACATTGTCCTTGCCATATCCCGAAATGGGGCAAGATCCCATATATTTAACTCCCTGTCAATAGAGGCTCGTCTGAGCACCTGCTTCCAGATCCCAGCGGTAGTCCGTACTAGATATGGCGCAGAGGGATCAGACCTACCCCGACATCAGAATATGCACCGATGACCGCCCATCACTCATACCAGCATACAACCTCTTTTCCCAGCTATCAGCCTCTGACATCCATTTGGCTGCACACTGTAAGTGTGCTGCATAGTAGCAGTATCTAATGTTGGGGATCGCTGATCCTCCCCCCTCTAGATCCCCCTGCAGCACGGACAGCCCCACCCTGCTCTGCCGACTGGCCCTCACAAGGGAAATCAGCAGACTGTCCAAGCGACGAAAAAGCCACGCTGCCAGCAGATACAAGAGTTTTGTACCAGATATAGGCACCGGGGCAAGAACACCATCTTTGCCACTGCTGCCCAACCAATAACAGAGAGAGGCAACTTATTCCAAAAGGAAACCGAGTGTTCCAGGCCCGTCACTACTCGCTCAACATTGTGTTTATTATACGCATCCACTGAGTTAGTGACCCAGATACCCAAGTACCTAAAACTCTCAACTTCCCACCGAAGCCCAACCCCAGGAAGCTCAGCCTGTGGAACCCCAATGAGAGACCCCCAATGGGAAAAGGAGCAATTTTTTCATGTTAATCTTGAGACCAGAGACAGCCCCAAAAGCCTTCAACCTCTGCAGAAGCGCTGGCATCGAGATACGGGGATCCCGTACATACACCAATGCATCAACAGCATACATGGAAATTACATGTGTGGCCCGTCCCACCGGAATCCCCCACTGCACCATCTCCTCACGAAGCCAGATCGCCAGAGGCTCCACCGCTGGAGCAAACAGAAGAGGCGAGAGCGGGCATTCCTGTCGTGTACTCCTGCCTACCTCCCAGGTGTTCAATGTCTCTCCCCCCTCACGTACTTGTGCAGTTGGAGCAGTATACAGCAGTCGAACCCAAGCACAATAACCGGGGCCAAGCACCATGCCCTGCAATACCTCCAATAGATATCCCTACTCTACTGTGTCAAAGGCTTTTTCCAAGTCAAGAGACACCAGTGCCAATTTTTTCTCCATTCCTTTGGTCTCATGCAGGACATGTGCCAAGCGACGCAAATTATAGGATGTACTACGACCAGGGATGAACCCGCATTGGTCCTCATGTACCAGACCCTGAATCACACTCCGGAGCCGAGTGGTATTGACACCCGAATACAATGCACTAGATACCCCTAGGGATGCTGCAACCTTGCCCTGGCATGGGGCCAGCACACCCACATCTAAGATAGTGCTGCCTTCTGCCAATCTGTGCCATGTACCAAAGTGCAGAGTATCTTGACATCACTATTTAACATGGTCAGCGGGCGATACGAGGAGGGATCCATGGCATCCCCCTTCCCAGCTTAAGTAACATACACACTATACCCTGATGCAGGGTGTCCGGCAACATACGACGCCCTGTGCCTCCAGAAGCTTCTCCCGTAATGTGAAAGAAAATGCTTGATACAACTCAACAGGAAAACCGTCACTGCTGGGAGATTTGTATTTTGCCATTGCCGCCACTGCCTCTCCCACCTCCTCCACAGTGATTGGGAGTTCAAGAGCGTCCCTACTCTCCGGGTCCAAGCTCAGGATGGCATCTGCTGTAGAAACTTCCCCACTCCTTCCTCTGCCAATACAGCACCAGCCCTCGAAACCCTCTGGAAGTGGGACACTAATTCCCGTAGAATATCCATACGCCTCGTGAGCAGTTCACCCTCAGTGTTTCTAATATGCAATATAGACGGGCCCTCCACCTCACGTTTCAGGACCCACACTAAGAGTTTGCCAGATT
The DNA here is from genome assembly GCF_031143425.1 of Pleurodeles waltl. NCBI lineage: Eukaryota > Metazoa > Chordata > Amphibia > Caudata > Salamandridae > Pleurodeles > Pleurodeles waltl. Next base: position 133,837,318 of record NC_090438.1, read on the forward strand.
TATCGCCCTCTCGATGCAACCGCTGCCTATACCCTCTCAGCGTTGTCTGGCTTAGTGTATCCCAACAAGCATTAACCTCCTTGTATAAACTGAGCTCCTCCCGCCTAGCTGTGCTCACTTCTGGTGGCTGCTGCTGCATTTCCCCCAGTTTCACCTCTAGGTCTGTAAGATCCCGCTCTAGTTGTCTGCGCACCCCACCCAGCATGCTTATGCACTCTCCCCGAATGACTGCATTCATAGCCTCGCACTCCAGGCCCTGAGACTCAGTTGTGTTCCAAATTCAAGCCCATATATTGTTTTATGGCTTCACCCACTCTCTCCCGACATCCCAGATCGGTCAATAAATCCGCAGGCATACGCCAACTTCGAGCTGTGCGAGTGACCATCCCTCCCCATTGTAATTGCAACCGCACTGGGGCATGATCAGACAGGAACCGACCCATATGAGTGACATCTAGGATATGTGAGCTATTGAGACCACCCATCAGAAACCTGTCTAGTTGAGTGTAAGTATCATGTGTTCTGGAGTGACAAGTATATTCCCTGCCCTCAGGGTGCAGTTCCCTCCAACCATCCCACAGTCCCAGGTGTGTCATCACGTCCCTAAGAGATTTTACCATCAGAGGTTTGATTCCCAGCTTCGGTGGAAGGCGGTCCAAATCCCCATGTAACACACAATTATAGTCCCCTGCTAAAACCAAAGGCCTATCCACACTATCCCCCAAAATCTCAGATATTCTGGCATGGAAGGAGTGATCCTCCGTATTAGGAGCACATATATTAAGGATAACAATGGGTAAACCATCTAACATGCCCTCCACCAGAACATATTGGCCCTCCACACATACCTCACTGTATACATGGGTGAAGGGAACCCCCTGGTGCCACCCACACAGACACCCCACGTGCATAAGAAGAGAAGGAGGATGAAAACATTTGTCCCTGCCATTTCTTAGCCACTTTGTGCACTTCCTCGTCACTCATGTGTGTCTCCTGAAGAAAAGCAATATGAACCTTATGTCTTCGTAGAAATTAGTGCACCCTGTAGCGTTTTGTGTAACTCTTCAAGCCGCTGACATTCCATGTCAGCATGTTAATATTACGACCCTTGGTGATACATTGTTGTCCCTCCACCTGAAGAACACGTCCCTCTGCGTGCTACCACCCGCAATAAGACAAGAAAAAGACACATTGCACATCTCGCCCTGACACTCGCACTGTTGAACAAACTTGAAACATTAACAAACCTCCCACACCCCCACCCCGGAAATACAGTAAAACAACCAGAACAGACCATACTGTAAGTCCATTTCATGAATGCTGCCAGGACCACAGCCTAAACCTTAACTTACCATATCAAAAGGCCTACCACAGTTGTGGAGTGACCCCCCCTGGCATCAGTCTACAAATGTATCTAGGACCAACCCAGACTTGAGTTCCCTAAGTGCTAGCGGCGCCCCGGAGGACCAGTCATAGTTCATTCTGCTCATAGAACCCCATCAGAACCGAGGCCAGGCAGCACTGCAGATCTCCCCCAGAAAAACACCCTCTCTGTTTGCTCCAACCCTACTAGAGGAGAGAGAGGGGGCACACCGACACCCAGAGGTGTGAGGTTAACAGCCAGGCCATTACGGAATCCCCACCCACTCCCAGCTCCTGCTCCAAAGCTGTACCCCCAACTGATTCAGCAGCCACCAATGCCATTGTTCCATCTTGCTGTATCTCCACTCTGTGATGAGAGTCCGCCAGCCGACCAGTGCCATGCGATCTCCAGTCCGGGCTTTCCGCTCCAGAAGCCCGATGGGTAATACCGCCAGGTGCCTCTGTCCTTCCAGGGGCCACCTTGTCCCACATCTCCAACCATAACCACACCTCCTCCGGACGATTGAAAAAAGTGTGATCTCCTACCCGATAGGACCTTTAAGCGTGCTGGATACAGGAGCATGTATCTAATGCTCATGGCTTGGAGTTTCGCTTTGACCTCCATGAACCTCTTACGAGAGCTCTGCACCTTGTTTGTGTAATCAGGATAGATAGATATCTTGCAGTTCTCGTACAGTGCCTTATCTGATTCACGTGCAGCACGTAGCACACAGTCCTGGTCCTTATAGTTTAGCAGGCCGGCAATAATAGCCCTAGGCAGCGCACCGGGCCGAGGAGGCACAACAAGGGCCCTATGCGCACGCTCCACCACAGAGACTCTAGCTAGCCCAGTTGGCTGCAGCACATCTCTGATCCAGTTCTCAACAAAGGATTCCGTGGCAGAGCCCTCTGCGCACTCCGGAAAGCCCAACAACCTGACATTGTTCCGCCGGGACCTTCCCTCCGTGTCCTCCAACCGCGCCTCCAGCCATCCGACCATGTATGTGGCCTGCACCATTTGTTTTCGCAGTGCCCCCACCTCAGTCTGTAGCTCCACTATGGAACCCTCTGCCACCTTAACCTTGTCGGATACCTTCCGGAGGTCCGCCTGCAGCAGATTGACATCCACCGCCACCATCTCTATCTTACCCGACAGAGCCACCCAGAAGCCCTGGATGACCGCAAGCAGGTCCGCGTGCGATGGCTCCTTGATGTTCAGCGGTGTTCTGACATCATCCCCACTCACCCCCAATCTGGCCACGTGCTGCGGGAGAGCCACCTGGGTAGTATACTGTTCCATTGTGTTGCCCTGTGATGCATTCATCAGCTTATGTCGCCCCATTTCTCCCCACGCCCGGACCCGGACCCGGGCTAGGGTGCAGACCCAGATGCAACAGGCAGCATCCAATAAAGTCACAATGACAAAGTACCACAGAAACAGTATCCGCTGTTCTTCTCTCCTTTAGGCACCACTGTTTCACCAAACGGCCAGATCAAGGGCTGCAAGCGTCTCCAGCAGCTGAGGGTCACCTAGCAGACAGTTACCAATAAGGCCAGAATAAGTTTGAAGATGCCGAAGAGTAGCAAGAAGAATAAAGGGGAGAAACAGTTCTATTTGAAAGTCCAGGGGCAACCATCGTACACTCTCACCCCAGCACACACCAACCAGTCGCGATGGTTCCGTGAGCCCCAATGGATGCCCCAGGATGCCGTCCAGCCGCTCTGGTTCCTCAGCAGGATGCCCGCCCCCCACCTCCTGTCCTGGGTGTTCTTCCCCTCAGGCCAGTGGCCACATAGGCCCACCGGGCGCAGCAGCGCAACAAACTGCCCGACCCCCAGGCCACTCCCGGCAGCAGGTCCAACGGGCGAGCCGCGCAGCTCCAGCAGAGGCCCTCTTAGCCGCCGTCACTCCCTGGAGGCCTTGCACCTTTCTTTAGGGTCCAGCTGGCCCATCCAGGCCCAGCTGAGGTGGCCGCTCTTCTCATGGCCCCAATACGGCCCTCCTGCAAGTCGGGGGGCGCCACACCACGCAAGCCCCCCTGGGTCTGCTCAGCCTCCCGTTGGCCACCCGCCTTCCTGCGCGAGCTCCGCGGCCCAGTCGCTGCTACCTCCAATGCAGCCCAGCAGAGGCACACGAGCGACACCACGATCTCAACTCCACAGGATCCCAAAACGGGATCCTACCAAGATCAGGTCCTCCGAGCGTCCTCCTGGCTCAGGAGAGCAGCCCCCACTATCTTAGGGTGCCCAAGGTCCGCTGCGGGATTTCACCGGTGGCGGGAGCACACTAGGAACGCGTCCCGTCACCCAGGTTTCCTGGCCACGCCCCTGTTGGACCCGGGCTAGGGTGCAGACCCAGATGCAACAGGCAGCCTCCAATAAAGTCACAATGACAAAGTACCACAGAAACAGTATCCGCTGTTGTCCTCTCCTTTAGGCACCACTGTCTCACCAAACGGCCAGATCAAGGGCTGCAAGCGTCTACAGCAGCCGAGGATCCCCCAGCAGACAGTTACCAATAAGGTCCGAATAAGTTTGAATATACAGTTTTATATTGTGAGCCAGAGAGCATGCCAGAAAGCATAGATGTATTCTAATTATTATGGTTTTGTTTATAGGTTTCAATTAGCATGTGACTATAACTGTTTTTTTCCAGTTGTTCATGTAGACAATCTGAAACTTTACATATGCAGTCTAGTTTATTTTTTGAGCTTCATTTCTACTTTTAGTAGTACTGTCCTACAAGATATTACTAAGTTGAAAAACCTTATAACCTAACATTTACTTACTCTAGTTACCTGCTATACCCCCACAGATTCATCTATACTCCCTGATATGTAATACTGTGAATTTAATAAAAATGCCAGCTGATGGTTTATGAGCTATACGAAATACAAAAGTCAATGGAAAATGCATTGGATTTGAACCTTCTTGGGACCTCCTTTTTTTGCCTTCATTTGACAAAACATGGAAAAACTTTCAGTCTTCCCAAAATGAAACGGGGACAGCAGGTCTGCAAATTTGTCAAACAGGTGCAAAGTTATAAACGTATAAAAAGTCAAAAATTAAAAAAAATCCTATCTCTGGTCACCCTAACTATAATTACAGAGTGGCGGTAGTCACTTAAAAAACAAAATGTTACAGTTAGGTTCTGAATTTACTCACACAAACTATAGAAATTCAGCAGTTATAGTAAGAGTTTTATCAAGTAACGATAACTCACACCCTAAGGTAACTACAACCCTCATAATCCCAAATAGACTTTGGCTGTGCGCATTGAGGGATGGCCGCAGGACATGGCTTGGGGCTACGCCTTGCAGCCAACCACTCAGAGAGTTTTTCTAGACTATGATGAATGATTTACTTAGAATGAGATATTTTAGGACAAATTGAAAAGAAAAATGCATTTGTCAATTAAAAAGAATTAGATCACCTACGGTATGTACCTTAAACATTTGACGTTGAAAAGAAATTCAAGCAGGGAAATTAGCACAGACACACCTCTATTAGAAACCTCTACCTTCAGTGTGAGTTTCTAAAACCTTAACCACTACACCACAGGTTATTCCTGATTCTGTAGTGTCCAGCCATTACTATGACATTCAACTCAAATATTTTGACAGGGGAAAAAGACTTCAATGTTTCATTACAAGGAATGTTTACCATACTCAACACTAGTAATAAAACAGACACACTGCCATGAGATACCAGGATTTGACTTTTCAACCTACTGAGGGACAGTTCATGAGCTTTACCAGTAGGTCATAAGTGACATTCAAATCAAACATCTTGCTTGTGTACTGCTTTGAAGTCATTCTATGACTTCTATGCCATACACAAGTAAGATATTTGCTGACAGGACAGCAGGAGGACCCTGAAGGCCCCCGCGGTCCTAGCCGGCTCGCAGGTCCTGTGGGAGCCGGCATTGCTCCCTGAAACTCCCTGCTTGCTGAGCAATGTTTTCATCTGTTTCCTTGCATGCATTTTTGCGTGCAGGGGAACAGATGAAAACTCCGCTTTCTGCAAGCAGGAGCTGTTTGACAGCTCTGGCTTGGAGAAAATGGAGGTATGTTTGCTTTTGCTAGGTGGGAGCTGTCAGCTCCTACCAAGCAAAAGCAAACAGCTACCTCCTGAGGATGTGCATCTTGGGAGGTAGCAGAAGCCTGACCTGTAAGGTGGCGGTCCCCAGGGCCATCCATGGCTCCACAAGGGGGGCAGCTCCCCTCCATTGTTTACTTTTTCGCCAAGGAGGTGGTGGTCCCTGTAGGAGGCTGGACTGGCTTGTAGTGAGTACCAAGGGGTACTTACACCTTGCACCAGGCCCAGGTATCCCTTATTAGTGTATAGGGGTGTCTAGCAGCTTAGGCTGATAGAAAAGGTAGCTTAGCAGAGCAGCTTAGGCTGAACTAGGAGACGAGTGAAGCTCCTACAGTACCACTAGTGTCATATGCACAATATCATAAGAAAACACAATACACAGATATACTAAAAATAAAGGTACTTTATTTTTATGACAATATGCCAAAAGTATCTCAGTGAGTACCCTCAGTATGAGGATAGCAAATATACACAAGATATATGTACACAATACCAAAAATATGCAGTATAGTTATAGAAAACAGTGCAAGCAATGTATAGTTACAATAGGATGCAATGGGGACACATAGGGATAGGGGCAACACAAACCATATACTCCAAAAGTGGAATGCAAACCACAAATGGACCCCAAACCTATGTGACCTTGTAGAGGGTTGCTGGGACTGTAAGAAAACAGTGAGGGTTAGAAAAATAGCCCACCCCAAGACCCTGAAAAGTGAGTGCAAGGTGCACCTAAGTTCCCCAAAGAGCACAGAAGTCGTGATAGGGGAATTCTGCAGGAAAGACCAAAACCATCAATGCAACAATGATGGATTTCCAGACGAGGGTACCTGTGGAACAAGGGGACCAAGTCCAAAAGTCACGATCAAGTCGAGAGTGGGCAGATGCCCAGGAAATGCCAGCTGTGGGTGCAAAGAAGCTGCTACTGGAAGGTAGAAGCTGAGGATTCTGCAGGAACAACAAGAGCTAGAAACTTTCCCTTTGGAGGATGGATGTCCCACGTCGTGAAGAGTTGTGCAGAAGTGTTTTCCTGCCAAAAGACTGCAAACAAGCCTTGCTAGCTGCAAAGCTTGCGATTAGGGTTTTTGGATGCTGCTGTGGCCCAGGAGGGACCAGGATGTCACCAATTGCGTCAGGGGACAGAGGGGGCGCCCAGCAAGACAAGGAGCCCTCTCAGAAGCAGGCAGCACCCGCAGAAGTGCCGGAACAGGCACTACGAAGTGGAGTGAAACGGTGCTCACCCGAAGTTGCACAAGAGAGTCCCACGCCGCCGGAGGACAACTCAGGAGGTCGTGCAATGCAGGTTAGAGTGCCGTGGACCCAGGCTTGGCTGTTCACAAAGGAAATCTTCGTGGAGTGCACAGGAGCCGGAGTAGCTGCAAAACACGTGGTTCCCAGCAATGCAGTCTGGCGTGGGGAGGCAAGGACTTACCTCCACCAAACTTGGACTGAAGAGTCACTGGACTGTGGGAGTCCCTTGGACAGAGTTGCTGAGTTCAAGGGACCTCGCTCGTTGTGCTGAGAGGAGACCCAGAGGACCGGTGATGCAGTTCTTTGGTGCCTGCGGTTGCAGGGGGAAGATTCCTTCGACCCACAGGAGATTTCTTCGGAGCTTCTAGTGCAGAGAGGAGGCAGACTACCCCCGCAGCATGCACAACCAGGAAAGCAGTCGAGAAGGCGGCTGGATCAGCGTTACAGTGTCGCAGTAGTCGTCTTTGCTACTTTGTTGCAGTTTTGCAGGCTTCCAGCGCGGTCAGCAGTCGATTCCTTGGCAGAAGGTGAAGAGAGAGATGCAGAGGAACTCTGATTAGCTCTTGCATTAGTTATCTAAGGAATTCCCCAAAGCAGAGACCCTAAATAGCCAGAAAAGAGGGTTTGGCTACTTAGGAGAGAGGATAGGCTAGCAACACCTGAAGGAGCCTATCAGAAGGAGTCTCTGACGTCACCTGCTGGCCCTGGCCACTCAGAGCAGTCCAGTGTGCCAGCAGCACCTCTGTTTCCAAGATGGCAGAGGTCTGGAGCACACTGGAGGAGCTCTGGGCACCTCCCAGGGGAGGTGCAGGTCAGGGGAGTGGTCACTCCCCTTTCCTTTGTCCAGTTTCGCGCCAGAGCAGGGATGAGAGGTCCCTGAACCAGTGTAGACTGGCTTATGCAGAAATGGGCACCATCTGTGCCCATGAAAGCATTTCCAGAGGCTGGGGGAGGCTACTCCTCCCCTGCCTTAACACCTTATTCCAAAGGGAGAGGGTGTAACACCCTCTCTCTGAGGAAGTCCTTTGTTCTGCCTGTCTGGGCCAAGCCTGGCTGGACCCCAGGAGGGCAGAAACCTGTCTGAGGGGTTGGCAGCAGCAGCAGCTGCAGTGAAACCCCTGAAAAGGCAGTTTGGCAGTACCCGGGTCTGTGCTAGAGACCCGGGGAATCATGGGATTGTCTCCCCAATACCAGGATGGCATTGGTGGGGCAATTCCATGATCTTAGACATGTTACATGGCCATATTCGGAGTTACCATTGTGAAGCTACACATAGGTAGTGACCTATATGTAGTGCACGCGTGTAATGGTGTCCCCGCACTCACAAAGTCCGGGGAATTGGCCCTGAACAATGTGGGGGCACCTTGGCTAGTGCCAGGGTGCCCACACACTAAGTAACTTAGCACCCAACCTTTACCAGGTAAAGGTTAGACATATAGGTGACTTATAAGTTACTTAAGTGCAGTGTAAAATGGCTGTGAAATAACATGGACGTTATTTCACTCAGGCTGCAGTGGCAGGCCTGTGTAAGAATTGTCAGAGCTCCCTATGGGTGGCAAAAGAAATGCTGCAGCCCATAGGGATCTCCTGGAACCCCAGTACCCTGGGTACCTCAGTACCATATACTAGGGAATTATAAGGGTGTTCCAGTATGCCAATGTAATTTGGTAAAATTGGTCACTAGCCTGTTAGTGACAATTTGGAAAGAAATGAGAGAGCATAACTACTGAGGTTCTGATTAGCAGAGCCTCAGTGAGACAGTTAGTCATAACACAGGTAACACATACAGGGCACACTTATGAGCACTGGGGCCCTGGCTGGCAGGGTCCCAGTTACACATACAACTAAAACAACATATATACAGTGAAATGTGGGGGTAACATGCCAGGCAAGATGGTACTTTCCTACAGTCCCCTGTACCGGGCGTCTGCGACGTACTCCCTTCATTATTTTATTTCAGCCCCAAGGAGGTGGCGGTCCCCAGGGCGTGGGTGGCCATGTCCCCCTCCCTATATGGTTTGGATTGCTCCAGGGAGACAGCGGTCCCCAGAGCGCAGGGGCCATGCAGACCCCACATTATTTTAGCATGATTTGTCCCAGGGAGGAGGCGTTCCCCGCATTCTTAATCACCAGTGCCCCAGGGAGGTGTCAGTACCCGGGGATGTTGATAAGTCTTAAAAGGGAGGCCAGGGCAACCCCCACATTTTTTATGGCAATGCCCCCACTCGTGGGCAAAAATAAGCAAGCGCAAGAGGCAGCGCTTGCCTTTTTTTTTTAAATGATAACTATATTCACAGATCCGCTGCTTTTTCTGCTGTGATTTAAAGAAAATACTTTTATGTGTGGGGGGGTCACTGGGGGACCCCTGTTCCAAGGCTAGAGGGGTACAGTAACAATACCCTACCTGCTTATTTTTTTTTTATGAGACTCGTCTGAAGCTGAGCCTCAAAATGGCTGCCAACACTTCCTGGTTGAAGTATTGGCAGCCAATCAGATCTCTGCAAGAGATTGGAAGTATTTGCAAAACCATTGTGCCTCCAGATATACAAATTTGGTTTTCTTTTAATAGTTCAAAAACTACTGAATGGATTTACACCAAATAACACAAAGAACACCCCCCCTTTGTTCAGCCCCCACTTGATGTATCACCTCACAACTTCCCATGTACAACAAGATTCTTGGGAACACATTTTTTGGGAAAATATTGTGAAGATTCGTCAATCGGCGTCAAAGATATAGGCACGTCAAAAAATGCTTTTTCTATGGAAACTAGGTCCTTACTATAACTACCTACTGGCGACTGCCAGTGGGTAATACACACACAAATATGTTAATATACATACACGCTTACCTTAGATATATACTTATCATTTTGTTGGAAAGACATGCATGGTGCAGGCATATGCATGATAAAAATGTGTGGTAAAGGCAATGCGTAGTAAAGGCATTGCGTGTTACTGGATGAGTCAGAAAGGCCATTACTTATCCATAAATTACCATCTCACAGAGATCCCCAATTATTAAACCCCGAAGCTGCTGTATCATTACCCACAGGTCCCTATAAAAGTATTGCTGGGAGGCCCTATGCCACCATCACGCCAAGGTCCATTTAATAATATGGTAGGGTTTGTGTTTTAAGGCCCAGGGCCCTTACCTTTATGGTCCAGGGGTGGTATATGGTCCGGGCCCTTGTTCACCACCGTCCAAAAGAGAGACCCGTAAGATGCACCTACAAAGTCACCCACTCTCTCACACACATGCACCCATCAGTATTTTATTATTACCCTACATAAGGATCAGCCTGAGTATACAAGGTTTTCTCCTAGAGGCCTAGAGGCCTCTTACTGTCACGTGCTGACACCTTATTGTTCTTAAATCACCATGCCTATGTTCACTCTATCACAACCACCGTCGCTACAAGGGCTTGCAGTACATCACTACAGCTAAAATTTGACAGTTCATGAAATACATTGATGGATGTTTGTATTAACAGTTTGGAGGTGGCATCTATAGGTTGGCATACACCCCCTGTCAGACTTGACAACCTTAGGATGGTCTTCCCCCCAATTGTCTGCCCCCCTCCTCCATTTTTCTGACTTCATTATTGCCGGTATTAAGACTCTGTCAACTTTACCACTGCTTTCCAGTGCTAAAGTGCTTGTGCTGTCTGCGCTAAACATGGTAATATTGGCTTATCCCCAACTGGCATATTTAATTTACTTATAAGTACCTAGTAAATTGCACTACATGTGCCCAGGGCCTGTAAATTGAATACTACTTGTAGGCCGGCAGCACTCATTGTGCCATCCATTTAAGTAGCGCTTTAGCCATGTCTCAGGCCTGCCATTGCAGAGTCTATAAGTGCAGTTTTACACAGCCCAGTCGAACTGGCAAAATACCCCTTTTGCAGGCCCAAACCTTCCCTTTTTACACATATAAGTCACACCTAAGGTATGCCCTGGACAACCCAGAGAGCAGGGTGCAATGTATCTAAAAGGCAGGTCATGTACTTTCAATGTCTACATATCCTGGTAGTGAAAAACTCCCAAAGTTGTTTTTTACTACAGCAAGGCCTACCTCTCCCATGGGATAACATTAACAATGGGATTACCTTATTACATCTTAAAAGTGTAATTTACAGTCTGGAAGAGATAAACATTTTGTGTTTGGTGTCATTGGAATCACAATTTAAAATCACAATTTATGGTGAAGTCGGATTTTATATTGCAATTCTGAAAATGCCACTTTTAGAAAGTTGCTGATCAAATAACTGTGGTCCGCTTGACAAATTATCTTTTAGATCAATATTTGTTTATATGTAGTATAATACCCACTGAATAATTTATTGTTTATCTCCATCATTGTAGGAATTAATTTGGTGTTATTCTTTTTTTTATAATTGTTTTTCTTGATTTTGTGTGCTGGGCTCACTATTTGAATACAGGTGTCCTAATTCAGTTATATAGCATCACTCTTGGTGCTTGATGCTATCCCATGCAAACAAAAGCTATTCGATCCATATCATTACCCTGGTTCTTAGGGTTATTAGGTTTACCCCAATTTTATTTATTTTTGTTTCCTTTTAGAAGGTTGCTATTTTCTTACTTTAACCATTTGGTGCCTGCTGTGTGATCACTTGTCTGGGGTGTGAAACACACAATGGGACCTTAGGGGGGACTTGGTGGGCCATTCTGGGAAGATGGGAGGGAGGAACCGGGCACAGCCTCCCTTAGACCTCAATAGGCTGTGTCCTGTCCCCACACACAGTGCTGCACAACCTCCTATAGTGAGTCTGGAGCCAGTGCATGAAGGGCTGGACCTTTGTGCACTTCAAAGACGTGTCTTTGAGGTCTCCCCCACTTCAAAGACCCAACTGGATATAAGTACTGGACCTCTGACACCACCAGCTTAGTACACTTCTGGACCACTGAGGACTCTGCCAGTAAGAACTGCTGTGCTGCTAAAGGGCTGCCACTCTGCTGGACTGTTGTTTTGCTGGACTCTTTCCTTGCTGTGCTGCCCTGCTTCCTGCTGTTCCCTTACCTGGATGAGGAGGAATGGACATGCATCCATTGAACCCAGAGTGACTCTAAGAGCTAACTTGCTGGCCTCCTGATCTAAACTCTCAGATTTCCAAGGAAACTGCCCCTGCACCTGGACTCTGCCATCTCTGCATCTGTCCTACCAAGTGGTGCTACCCCAGTCTTGGACCCTTGGAAGTGGAACTAAGGTGTTTGCTCCAGCAGAACTTACACATCCTCTGCTGTGAAAGAAGAACCAACACATTGCTGTTGCTGCGTGGATCAGAACTGGTCCATCGCCATTACTAAGCGGGTCAGAACCAAGGAAACAGACTTGCATCGCCACATCTGGAGACCAGCGCATCATCTTCAGAACAGCCACTGTCGACGCTTCCCCAGGCGCCAGCTCCTCGCATCCTGTTGATGGGAGCCTCAGCGATGACACAAAAGCTCTGCATTACAGCCCCTGTGCTCATTGGAACCGACACTTCAGCTATGCAACACATCCCTGACACCCACCTTCGAATCACAAACCCCATCGATGGGATCCTCAACAATGACGCAATAGGATCTCGCACTACAGACTCGCCGCATCTCGGAACCGACGACTCACCTCAGCTGTGCAACGCATCTGTCTTTTGGATCCATACAAAGCTCTGAAACCAGGATTTAAGGTACTTTGGTATAGTGTGCCTAACTGGGTCCCTGTAGCTCGCCCATGCTTCATTGCGATTGGCCTAGACTTTTGACTTTGTCTTCCGTGGTTGGCGCTTCTTGCTTTTAAGTGCTATTTGACAGTTTGTTATTTAAAAATTCCTAACTTAAGTTCTACTTATTGGATTTTTGTCATTTTGGTCTTGTATTATTTATTACATTCAGATCTATTTTTCTAACCTGGCATGTTATCCTTCTTTGTGGTGTTTTCACTGTTTTATTATTTAAAGTGTTGCACAAATACTTCACACATTGCCTCTAAGTTAAGCCTGACTGGTCTATACCATGCTACCTGAGGGTTAGCACAGGCTAATGTAGAGTCTGCTTGACACTGACCTAGTCTAGGATTGTGGTTGCTGCCTGACCAAGGTTCATACCCCAGTCAACTAACGAACCAATCTCTAACACCTCTGCATCAGTGTTTTACTTAAATTAACCAGGAGGTCTATGGAGAAACTGGATCTTGACAGCAATGTAGTTATCAGTTTAGTAGGTATATTGGCACCAGAGCCCACTGCAGCCCAATTCTGGTTGTTATTCACTACCTAACCATAGAAAGGGAGGCCATTTTCTCTGCTTATGTTGAGGCTTATGTGAACTTTGGTTCTGAATCCTATAGATTCGTTGTGGTGTGGACAGACCATGTTTTTATCATGGTTCATGTGCACATTGCACATGCTAGGGTTTGTGTGCACCATTGTTTGGCAGGATGAAGACATGCAGGAATTAGGAAAGATGTGTGTATACTGTATAGAGCAGGTATAGGGTGTGGGGCATTTATGTGTTCACCCACACAGACCGTCCTGTCTTTTTTTTTTTTTGCTGCATTGTTTCTGGCCTGTAGGAATCTGGGGCCAGATGTAGCAAAAAGAAAATTTGCGAGTTGCAAATTGCGAGTCCATGCGACTTGCAATTTGCAACTCGCAAATTGGTATGCAGTACGGTGTCTCAGACACCGTCTGCGAGTCGCTATGGGGTCGCAATGACCCACCTCATTAATATTAATGAGGTGGGTCGCAAATTGCGGCCCCATAGCGAGTCTAGGCACTCGCAAACATGGAGGCCTGCTGTCGTCAGCAGACCTCCATGTTCGTGACTGCTTTCTCAATAAAGCAGTTTTTTTTTTTTAAGTGTAGCCCGTTTTCCTTAAAGGAAAACGAGCTGCACTTAAAAAAAAAACCGAAACCTTTAGTTTCGGTATTTTTTCAGGGCAGGAATTGGTCCCTTGGACCACTACCTGCCCTGAAAAAATAGTATTGAGTCCATTCGCAAAGGGGAAGGGGTCCCATGGGGACCCCTTCCAATTTGCGAGTGGGTTACCATCCACTAGAAGTGGATGGTAACTGCGACACCCTTTGCGACCGCATATGCGGTCGCAAATGGTATTGCATGCCACTCCGAATCGCAAATAGGAAGGGAACACCCCTTCCTATTTGCGATTCTGAAATGCATATTGCGAGTCGGTCCCGACTCGCAATATGCATTTCTGCGTAGCAAAGAGGCATTTGCGCCTCGCAAACGGCGATTTTCGCCATTTGCGACGCGCAAATCCTTTGCTACATCTGGCCCCTGGCTCTCTATATGGTGCACTAAAAAGTACACAGTGCAGACAGTCCAGTGTACCCCTAATTGGTCTTCAGAGGCAAAAGTAGATAGGACTAATAATCTATTTTGTGCTAATGTGGGGAAGCAGTTAAGCTTATCAGAGGGTAATGCTACACATTTGTTGTACTCACAGAGGCAATAAATGAGATGCATACTCAAAGAATAAATCCGAGACCAAATTAGAAAAATAACACTTTTGTTTATATATACTTTAAAACCCAAGAACTTTGTTATAAGGTAAGTATGTTTTCAAGCATAAATACTTTTTAGTTTTAAAAATCAATAGTGCAATTTCAGAGTTCTTCAATGTTAACATATGGAAGGAAAACACATTCAGTAAACAAGCACTTATTTATGACTCAAGAGACCAATCTTGTAGATCTAAGGTAAGTACTGGGCAAGGGTCAGGGCCACACCAACAGGTCATTCCAGGCAGCACCGGGGCAGTCAGGTGCAGAGGTGCAGTACGCATCGGGTGCCCAATGTATTTCAACAGGGATTGGTCTCTGTGGATTTAAGCTGCAGGCTCCGGCTGTAGGGCCAGTCAGGGGCTCCCAACAGATAAGTCACAAACGAGGAGTGCTCGGGGACATAGGTGCACCTTTGGTCCTCTTCTCCAAGGCCCAGGGGCGACAGAGGCAGGGGTGTCATTTGGCGTCAGGATTCATAGTCCAGGAGCACTCACGGTTGGGGGGTCCTGTGGTCTGAAGCTGCAGGCGTCATCAGGGAGTACAAGAGGGGTGAAACCACAGTGGACTCGAGCTCACAAGATCTGGGGGACATCGTTCACACCAAGGGTCCACTTCAACTCGGGCCTGCAGTGACAGGTGCAGTTGTTGCTTTAGGTGCCAGGTTTCTCTCACCAGGGAGGCTGCAGGAGAGGGGGTCTGCGTGCAGAGGCTGCAGGTGACTTTGGGGAGTCCAGGAGGGGTGAAACCATGATGGACTCAGACTCTGGACAACTGGGAGACCTTGCTGGTACCAGAGGTCCACTCTCACTCGGGTCAGTGGGTGCAGTGGTGACTTGAGGCGCCGGGTCTCTGCAGTTCTGGAGGCTGCAGAGTCCTTTCTTTGGAGTTGGTTGGAGAGCAGGTAGGGTGCTCAAGGAAGACTTGAATCTTTTTTTTAAAGCAGGCAGTCCTTCCAGGTTTCTGGAGGTTCAGCTGCAAGATGAAGCATCTTTGGTGCAGAGTCTGTCGAGGAATATAGGGTTGGCACCAGTTCAGCTGCTTCTTCTTCTCCTTTTCTGTGGGTGCATCCCTTCTTTGTCCTTTTCTTCATAGATCATCAGAATCTGAGTTCTAGGGCTCAAGGGTGCCACCTAAGTACCCAATTTGGGGCTTTACAGGGAGTGCCAGGGGGAGGACAAAGAGCTGATCACCTTTAGGGTGACTACACCCTTCTGCTGGGAAGTGGGCATAACCCTAACCCTAGTGGCCTAATTCCTCCCAAACAAAGATGGAGGAATTTAAAAAGTGGTGTCCACTTCAGCTCGTCCACCTTAGGGGTGGGACTGGCATGAAGTGGGCACACCTCTTAATCTGCCTACTTTTTCCACCTGTTCTGCCACCAAAAGTGGGGACAGGACAGGGGGGTCGGTCATCTCCGAGATCTGGGATACATTACAAAGGCGGCTAGGCCTTTGTAGCGTCCCGCCCTGGAAGGTCCACTCGGTCTGTACGAGGTGCAAACACCCCTGCCCAGTGCAGGCTTTTGTCTCTGGCCCTTGAGCGTGCTGGCTCTCACTTTGGGGGGCCAGAAGCACATCTAAGGTGGTTGAACTGGTCAGAACCAGTCAGTTAACACAGTAGTAGCTGTTAGTTTATCAGGGGGCACCTCTAAGGTGCCCAGTGGGTGCATTTATTAATAAATCCCGCAATGGAAAGTGAGGGTTTAACATCCCTGGATTCAGAGAAGCAATCGTGTAGCTGGGAAACTTTTAGTGACCAGTCTCCAGCACATGTTAAAAATGGCTTCCCTGTTCACTTACTATGTCTAAGAATCAACAGAGACATAGCAGGGGAATTTCGGCTCATGCAGATATGCACTCACATGTGTCTTGATGCACACTGACTTAGGGGTGACTTACACCAGGCACATGCAATGGTAGAGGACCTGGCACATAGGGTGTGTGACAGGTCATGTTTTTCAATTTTACCTGTTCCAACACATGCAGTGTACAATGGCAGCACTGTGTGGGTTTTGTGGGGGGTACCTTGGGTTGGCACAACTGGTGCTGCAGCCTTCAGGGACCTTCCTTAGTACCCTAGGCCCTAGGTGCTGGGGTACCATTAACTAGGGACTAACAGAGGGTGTTAAAGAGTGTGCCAATTGTGGAGAACAACTGTGCATTTTTGTGAAAGACCTCTGGCACTGGGGACCTGGTTAGCAGGGACCCAGTGCACTTTTAGTCGAGATCACAACAGATAGTGAGGGCTAATCATGCCAAAAAGGGTACTTTCCTACATGGCACTGCTGATTTCTGTTGTTTCCGATGAGGCCAAATTGTTTTGGGTATGAAATACCGAAAAAAGAGATTGTGATCTGAAAAGCAAGGTCCGTTCACCTGCATTTAGATACTGCCAAACTGCTGCTGGGGAGATGGAGCTTGTGTGCCCATAGGTGGGTGATTTAAAGAGCTTCATGAAAAGGTTTTTTTAAAAGAAACCACATGAGCTTGATGTATGGTATTCTTTTACAGTATTTGACATTGCCTAGTCTACTAAGGAGCTACATTGCAAGCAGTTTAGTTTGAATTTATTATAACTTCTCCTTGCGAAGCCTGCTCTGACCTAGCCTGACCAGCCACATGTGGGAGGTAAGATTTGATCAGAACTTTCCATGCATTAGTCAGTGCTTGTAAACCTGTTATTTTGATGGAATGTCTGTATCTTGGGTGGAATTTTGAAATTCCTGGGATAAGGGATTCTTTGCATGTACAATTTGGTTTTGAGCAGGTCACGAGTACTGTTATGTATTACGAAATGCCTGCAATACATATTTACTGTTTTTTGGAGATATTTAATCAGTTGGCAAATTTGTTTTGTATTTGTTCCCAAGAGGCATAAGCGCAGTCTGAAGAAACTGACCTTAGGAGTATTTACAGGCTAGGTCAAGATAAACAGTACTGCATGTATGAGCTGTCCCTTTTTTTGTTATAGAAGATACTTCTGCCTTGCCAATGAATGTTGGAATGTGTATGATTGGAGGTAGTTCTCTTTCAACTGTCCTTATCAGGCTGCTACCCAGAAAGAGTCTTTGTACAAAATTAATCTTCTCACAGCAGGTAGAACTGAGCTGACTCCATACAGGAGCATCTACAACATGGGCACACTGAGGTGTGAAGTGTTCTGCATCTCACTGTCATCCTCCTCCCTGAAGTAGTAATAAGAGACCAACAAAAATGCAGGCCTGACCTAGAAACATTCTCACCTTGCAGATCAAAAACTGTGGTCTCTCACTTCACTCCAACCATCTACCGAATGGTAATGCTCAGGAAGAACCAATCAACTGTCCTTTACTAATAAAGGTTTCATAGAATTTCATTCTCAAGCCATCCTTAAGCCACAGCAATGAGGCAATACACTTCAGCTATCGGGAAAGGTGTTCTTATCTTTCATCTTGTGGCATGCTAAATGAAATGGGATCCCACTGGTTTTGACACTCAGACTCATGCACACGTAGAGTCCAAGTACCATACATGTACTACACTCATACTAAATACACACACTTGCATATACACACAGGATGTAGCACAAGGTTCTAGGTCTTCACATTAGAACAGACCTTTACATAAGAGGGAACAGTAGGCTACACTCTTAGTGACCTACGTAAAATATCTGGTGAACCATATAGGATCTCAAAACATGAAAAGGGTCCACCACTGTCTTATGTGCTAAACCCAAGTCAGGGACAGTAGTCTCCTATCCACTCTGAGCGAATGATTGGTGCTCTCATCCAGTGCACAGTACATGTCCTAGACCTGGCATCGTCAAGGATAGGCCTAGGTCTCTGTGTAGATGCTAGGTTAGCATGACACTAGGGCCAAAATAAAATACAGGATCCGACATCACACAATCGGGCATTCAGTGAAGGGGTACCTGCCTTTATATCATGCACAGGTCACTTTCATTCCAACAGAAATCAGTCCTAATGCTAGACAGACCTTTGGGCTGATTATAGTGCCTATAAAAATACTTAATATGGCACCATCTTTCACATAAGTAATGATGTTTTCTTTTCAACAGTTTTATATCCTCAGAAATTCACACTATCCCAAAAAGCTTCCTTTTACTATTTTACTGCATTCTAAGCTCCTGCTTGAAAATCTGACCTTGACTTAAAACATTCAGTTATTCCCTCTTCTTTCTTTGTTTTGAATTCTCTCTATTTACCTCCATCCCCTGTATGCCTCCTCTCTCTCAGGATAATCTAGTCTAAGTAGCATGCCTGTCTCCCTTAATCGCCTTTAGTGTATATACACAAATTGCCTGCGGTTAATTTCATAGAAAACAACCTTTCCTTTTCTGAAACTATGGGGGTCATTACGACCCTGGCGGAAGGCAGAGAACCGGAGGTAAGAACGCCAACAGGCTGGCAGTCTCACCTTGTTGAATTATGACCATGGCGGTTACCGCCATGGTCATCCGCCGGTTCTCTGTTCCGCCCGCCGGGCTGGAGACCTGGGTCTCCAGCCCGGCGGCCGTCACTATACCGCCGGCGGTATTTGGACCCGGCTTACCGCCGTGGATTTCCAGCAGTTTGAAGGTAAGCACTATCAGTGCCAGGGAATTCCTTCCCTGGCACTGATAGGGGTCTCCCCCACCCCTCATCCCCACCCCGACTCCCTCCCCTACACCCCCCACCACCCCTGCCACCCCCCAAAGGTGGTAGGGCCCCCCTCCCCACCCGACACCAACATCACATAACTCACACACACCCGACACGCATGCAGGCACCACCAACATACACACGCACACACCCTGACATACATGCCAACATCCACACACACAGTCAGACACGCACACCCACATTCAAACATACACGCACACATCCATACAGACATACCCACAGACATACATGCACTCATTCCCAAACACGCATCACCCCCACAAGCATACACGCACTCACACACCCCCTCTACATACTCAGATGCACACCCCCATGCACGCACACAACATCCCCCAAACCCCCTCCCCTAATGGATGATCGAATTACCTGGTCCGTCGATCCTCCGGGAGGGGACGGGAGCCATGGGGGCAGCTCCGCCGACACCACACCGCCAACAGAACACCGCCACGGCGAATCACAGGACGTGATTCGCTGGGCGGTGTTCTGTTGGCGTGGCGGTGGAGGTGGAGCAACCTCCACTTCCCCGCCTCCCACCAGTATGGCTGTTGGCGGCTCTCTGTCCGTAAAGAGACGGAGAGCTGCCAACGGTCATAATAGGCCGAGCGGCAAACCGCCTGCACTGGCGGTCTTCCGCACGGCTGTCCCTCAGCGGTCTTGAAAAAAGACCGCTGAGGTCAAAATGAACCCCTATATCCATGCAACCTAACATTTCCTAATCTCCTGCGGCCTATTATTCATCCCACCAACCACTTGCAAGAATTCACACAGCCCCCACTAATGATCATACCTGACTCCTTCTAATTTAATCTACTAGAAAGAAACTGGTGAAAATGCATGGAATGATTTCCTTGGGAGCACAAAACTAATTCCATTAAAAAAACAATAATTAATAATCACTTGATTCACCACTTACCTTGGTTTCGATATTGGTGTGCTACTAGAGTGCTTCAATGACTCTACAGTGGTAGTAAGTGCCATATAAATTCAATTAAAATTACAATACAATATAATTTTTACTTAGTAGAAAATATTGATGTACATATTATTGTATACCTTAATATTGTTGTATATGTTCTTATTTGATTATAGTATAGTTTTATGTGATTTAAATGTATTTATTGTAGGTTAATGTTTTTATAGTAAGTTTAAAACTTAGTATTTTATTACATTGTTTTTCATTCTCATTTTATGTGTAGAGGAGGGAGGAATGTAATTTATTTATAATTTTTTTTTTTGATCGGCAATTATTAAAGTTTTTTATTGTTTAATTAAATAATTATTATAGTTTTCAATGTTGTATTGTTTATTTAAATGGATTATTAAGTTTGTCATATGTGCTACTAATAATTTAATTTAGTTGCATTAATTCATATTTTATTATATAAATATATTTTTGTTGGTGGGTTGGTAGGTCGGTAGGGTGGCAAGTCTCTTTAAATAAATAAAAATGGTTTAATTGTCTAATTGATTTAATGTATTATTTTATAATTATTGTATTTATTTTGAATGCCTACTTTTTGTATGTATATTTCATAATTATGCTTTTGTCTGTAGCATGTATTATGTATAATGTTATTTTAATTATGGTATCAATAGTTGTTTTATAACTAATATTTTTGGTGCTTTGTTGTGGTTGTAGGTGAGTAGGGTGTATGGTATTTTTTCATATTGATTTTTTAATGTATTGTATTTAATATTATGATTTGCCAATATTACATTGATAAGTAAATATTCAAAGTAATAATTGTTTAGCTTTTTTTAAATATTGATGTATTTGTAAATTAGTATTCTAAGAACATAATTAATTTTTTTAAATAAAACTTGTTACACCAATTTATGATTGTTTTGAGTTTTATAATTTGACCAATGTGTTTAATTTTGCTATGTGAACAGTACATCTGAACCTTTTTGAGTCCAATACTTATCTTAAAGTGATTATATTTGGAGTGGAAATAGTAAATATGACCACTTGAAAGTCTAACCCTTTTCTCATGTGGCCACTGCTGGTGTGGGAGTAGTAAATCTAACCTATGTAGTGTCTAATACTTGCTCCGATGTGGCTAACTTTCGTGGTTGGAATAGTAAATCTAACACCTCTGTAGTAGAATACTTTACCTAGTATGGCTAAATTCAGAATGGGAATAGTAAATCTGACCTCTTTAGAGCCCAATGCTTTCTCCAAAGTGCCTACATTTCGAGTGAGCACAGTAAAACATACCCCTTTAGAGTGGAGCTCTTTCCTCACTGTAGCTAAGTATGGAATGGAGATATTAAACTTGGTGCTTTTAGAGCCCATCTGTCTCCCCAGTGTAGCTAATTTTGGATTGGGAATAGTGAATTAGACCCCTTTAGCGTTCAACGCTCTCCATTAAGTGGCTACATTTATAATAAGATTAGTAAATCTGACACCTCTAGACTGTAAGTTTTTTCCCAAAGTGGTTAAATATGTTGCGGGAATAGTACTTTTACCCCTTTCAAGTCCATCTATTTCTACCATGTGGGCATTTTAGGGGTGAGATTACGTCTTTAAATGCCAACACCTTTCCCAAAGTGGCTGCTTGGAGTGGGAATAGTAAATGCGGCCTCTTTAGAGCCCAAAATATCCCCCAAAGGGAATCCTGGTGAAAGACATGATATCCATAGAGTTGCAGCAGGTCTTGTAATTCCAGTGGATCAGTAGCTCATGTAACCGGTCCAATAGGAATAAGAAGGATGCCCAAAATAAGGGCCAAAGGGACAGATGTATCACATCCCGGTTTGCATTTCCTAAATAGCGATTTTTAAGAAATCGCAATTTAATAAATGCAAAATGGGATGTATGAAAATTGCGATTCGGTAATAGTGATTTCTTAAAAGTCGCAATCGCTATTACCGAATCGCAATTAGGGAATGGGACTCCATTCATCCCTATGGGCCTGTAGGCCCATAGGTGAGAATGGTTTTACATTTCCTAATTTGCGAATTCCTGTTAGGAAATCGCAAATTAGGTAATGCAAACCCCAGGATGCTGGGGGCCTAAGGCCCCCTTTGATGCACCCAAAAAAATATTTGTGGACATGTAAAGCGCACACATGCCCAAGGGACATGTGTGCGCTACATGTCATTTTTAAAAAGGCATTTATAATGCATTTCTAAAAATTGCACATGGTTCCCACCAAATTGGATTTGGTGGTAATTACATTTCCTAAATGCCCAATTCGCATTTAGGAAATGCATGATACATGTGCTTTGGAAATCGTAAATAGGAATTCCCTATTTGCGATTTCCTATTTAGAGAATTGCAATTTGCGATTCCCTATATGGAGTCGCAATTTCAGGGGAATCGCTATTATAGCGATTCCCTGAAAGTGCACTGCGACTGCCTTTCATAAATCTTGAAAGGCATTTTTGCATTCACAAACGGTCGAATTCTGCGATTCGCACCGTTTGCGAATGCAAAATAGTTTGATACATCTGGCCCATAGTCTGCAATCATGCTGCTACAGGACAAGCCTAAATATGGGGTGCAGCGTTTTAGTAAATATTATTATAAGGCCCATACTTCATACATTAATAATACTTGATCGACATTTATGAGATGGAAAAACTCACAATGATTGTGAGAGGCAAGCCTGGGAAGTTTATCAGATATATGCTCCATTCCACAGGTATGTTAAAACATGTTATGAGTCTGCCACTGATTTCTGATCAGAAACTGATCTGATCTGAAATCTGATTTGAAATTAATTTCTATCCATGGATTCTCTGTTCTGTACAATCATCTCATGTCTTACATTTAACTTGTAATATATTATATGTGTCTATTACATTTGTGGCAAGTCAAGGTTCGTTTCCCAGCTGCCTCTGACCCTCCTTCATATTTAGTCACTATCACATATTCTGTGCGTATGGGCCAAACTTGAAATAAAGAAACTTGAGACCCGGCTGTTCTAATCCCAGCCTTGCCACCTTGCCCCCAAAATTGTGTGCTTCTGGCAACATTGCTTTATTTCCCTATACTTCAAATGTTATATATGTGTAATGTAAATATGTAAAAAAAAAAAACGTAACCGTGTGGTGTCTTATAGCGTCCCAATTGTACATTACTCTCGAATTCTGTATTTTGTAATTCAGCATCAAATTGACCCCATACCCCATTTCTGAAATGATGCTGCTATAATAGAAATGTCTTCCGTGAAGACAAGGGCCCTTCTGCTCCTTGGAGCTAGAAAATAACTGTTTTTATTAACTTGGATACCAGGCTTTTTTTTTTTAGAAGAAATAGGACAGGGTCACGATTCACAGAATTAAAATGTAACTTTGGGATAAAAGCGCTTGTTCATATAAGGGCTGGTTTCATGCTAACAGATTGGACTTTTGTTGTACTCTGCTACATTCCCACAGCAGAAAAAAGCTGCTGCCACAAATAAAGGCCTGACACAGCAGACACATTCCAGCTGTTTCTTACACCCACATCTCCCCTCCTCCCCTCCAGTGGAATCTTACTAATAAACAAGAACATCAAGTCAGAGAAGGGCAGAAAATAGAGCACCAGTCGGTCTATTACAATAAAACCTATATTTTTCTGTGTAACACATTTATAGCAGCATATATTATTCCTAATTATCAAAAGGGTAAAATCCTGTTAACAGCTTAGTGGCATCTGTTTTTGAGGCAAGGCATGCTCTTCTGGCAACATTATCACCCATGTTCTTAGAGTAAAATAATCCAGCTGGTGGTTCTCATTTTGTTTTAAAGAAATAGTGCCTCAGAGCCATAAAGATGCACAGTGAGGGACTGGGAAGGCTCAGCAATTTGGCAGAATCGAGAAACCTTTGACCTCCAAGCTCTTAGTCTGAAACAGGCCTTCGGTAATAGTGACTGACAGGCTACACAAACAGCATGCAGTGACAAATAGGCACCACTGCAAGTGGGAACTATCTGAAAACATAGTAATTCGCCCCATCCGAGAGGTCAAGGATGGAATGAGTGTCTTAATTTATGAATTCAGCTTTGCGTGCCAGGGCATTACAGTACTCTTCAGGGGAAACCAGCACAGCTCGCTCTGTCTTTGCTCAGATTCTCTAAACAATATTTGTATTAGAGAGGTATGTGACGTTGGACTTAGGGATCTCCTTCGCACACACACACACACACAAAGAAAACAAATAAGACCTTATTTCATAGTTATGTATTTCAATTCGTATTTTTTAAATGTCGGGTCATTTTGGTTTTAAATCTAGTTGCCGTTTATGAATATGTGCTTTTTAGGGAAGAAATCCATTTTATGTAAGAGTCAAGTGCAACTCTTACTTACTGGTGAATCCATTACTCCAAGTCTTGATTTTGTGTCACATTCTTTCCTGAGCTGAGAGAAGACACCCTGCTGCCTACAAAGAACAATCATATAGCTCTCCCCACCAAAAAACCCTCCCTTTGTTGAATTCCTAAACGACCACGCCTCCAATGTGACATGATACCGGAAGTTTACCGCAGTGTCCACAGAGAGGTGACTAAGGTCAGCGCTCTAGATTGGCACCTGACCCCGCTTGCTCTGAGGGCCAAGAGACAGAAGTAGGGTGGAGAAGGTGGTTAAGAGAAACAAGCATAACTTACGTGTTGGGGATTTGTTTTGGCATAAGTAGGCCCCAGTATAGTAGTGAGGTAATCCTCTTCATGAGATTTCACTCAGCAATGAGGTAAGAAAACAAGATTCTATTCGTGTGACAGTCCCCTGTCGCTGGTTGTTCTTCTGCCTTCCCAGCGTCCCTGAAGAGAGCTTCTCATGAACATTCTAATATGGAGTGTGGAACAGAACGCCTCAGGTAAGAATAGGGAGGGGTTAGAAAAGATAGGGAAGAGGGATGGACAGTACCATTTTATGATAAATCACAACACAGCTCCTATTATGAGAAATAAAAGTACATTTGATCTAGTCCATTTTATAGAGATATTGCCAACATGGCAGTTGTCATCTGCTGACCCCCCCTAGGGGATTATACGCATCAAGGTTCTCAGTGAATTTGTCATTCTCTGGAATTAGAGCTTCCGGACAACGAGCTATATTGTCCACACTCCAAGTACGTCCATCCTCTAAAATAATAAAGCTACGTTTGACATATTTAACCCTCACAGGCTTGGAGAATGACATCAATTTAGTGTGCAGTGTATGGTCTTTTTACTACAACCCATTGGCCTTTACTCCATTGACGTCACACAGCTCCCCATTTGTTGCCATACCTTTTGATGTTTCGTCACTTTTTCTTTAATTGAATTCCTGTCGACCAAAGGAGATACTCCTGATACTGCATTAGGGGTGGTGTGGTAGGTAGGGCACAACATTTTCCTTACTGATTTTTCTACTATTTCCCATGCAGTATGGGCTAGTTGTATAGCCTCCTTAACCATTCTGTTTACTCTCTGCACTAGTATATTGGCTTTTGGCTACAGTCTTTGTCCTCTCAAAGGCAGAAGTAGCAACTGCAGACCAAACTAGCAAAGCACACTCACAAGCAAAGGGGCAGTACTCCTCCTCCAGCTCTTCAGCTCTTCTCCTTGGCAGAGGTTCCTCTTGATCCAGAAGTAATCTAAAAATCTGGGGTTTGGGATCCACTACTTATACTTCTTTTTGGCTTTGAAGTAGGCAAACTTCATAGGAAAGTCTCTGTTGTTCACAATATCCTGCCTTGCCCAGGCCTGGACCCTGACACCCACCAGGGGGTTGGAGACTGCATTGTGTGAAGACAGGCACAGCCCTTTCAGGTGTAAGTGTCAGCTCCTCCATCCCCACTATAGCCCAGAAGCCTCATCAGGATATGCAGACTACATCCCAGCTCCCTTTGTGTCCCCAGATTTACAGATTACTTCTGGATTCAAGATGAACTTCTGCCAAGGAGAAAAGCTTAAGTGCTGGAGGAGGAGTACTGCCCCTTTGCCTGTGACTGTGCTTTGCTTGGTTGGCCCTCAGTTGCTGCTTCTGCCTGAAAGAGGACAAAGAGTGGACTTTGTGGAATATTCCTGCTTGTGAAGAATCTCCAAAGGCTTGGATTGAGCTTGCCTCCTGTTTTGAAGTCTCTGGGCCATCAAAGACTTCTTCTGCCAGCACCTGGACTCTCTGCTGAGGCTCCTGCCCTGCCAAGTGGTGTCCCATCCAGTTCCTGGGCCCTTGAGAGGTGAAGTGGGCAGAACAAGGACTGAAATCCACGCACAGCACACTGTGTGGGGAAAACCTTGATGCACCACCCGCAACGCAGCTGAAAAACGGCGCACCACCCACTTTGCGGCTGAAATCGAACCTGCATCGCAGCTGGGAGATCGATGCATGATGGCTGGAGAAACGATGCAACACCCGCTTGCGGATGCTGTTAATGACGCAAACCCCACACAGCGCGTTTTTCCAACACCGTGTGGCCGGATTTCTCATCGCTGGGCATCAAAAATCAACGCAAGCCTGCGTGGATCCGAGGTGCCCATCTGGAAATTGATGCAGCGCTCTCTTGCGGGAGAGGAAGACAACACATTGTGTCACGACTTGAGTGCTTCTTACCGCTATAATCAGACAGTCTCTGAACAACACTTGGTTTCTTGCTTTTTCTGGATTGACCAAGGTAGGGGCAACCCTTTCCAGTAGCTACGGTTCTGCTGATAATAAAACACCATACAGGCCGTAACTTCCAGAAGTAGTCCCAGAGGAAAAACCCAATGTGGGAAAAACCTCAGAATCAAGGACTCCTGAAAAAAGAAGAGCAAAAGCACAACAAAGAACTGGAACAAGCTACAGGTGGAAAAAGAACAGGAGAAACCCAAAATCACAGGATGCGGGTGCGAGGAGCACAACCATGATGGAAGTGTTTTCAACGCAAGGAACAGAAGACCAACTGTGCTTATATACTGACAAACAGAAAGTGACAAGCAGGACGTGACATACAGGAAGTATTGAAGACACCATCTTGGGTTGGGAAAAACCACATTCAGGTGAATGGAAAAATAGCCATATTATAAAAGGTAGTGAGCAAAGCATGCAGGGAAAGGAACACAGACTCTTGGGAAGAAGAAACATGGCTAAGGTAGGGAAAAGAAAAAAAGGTAGAAAAAAGAAGAAAATAGGAAAACAGCAAGAACAGGTAAGCAACTTTAGAGGGTAAAGAGCGAGGGCAGCGTAAACAGTGCCCAAAGAGAAAGTTTAGCAAAAAAAGTGGACCGCAGAAGAAATGGCTGTCCGAGACACGGACCGCCGATCTGACCGCGGCCCGTAAGTGAGCCGTCGCTGGTCTTCGCAGCGTCACACATCGCCTACCTGAAGGAAGAAGAAACGATGCACAGCCTCACTTGCAAGTAAGGAATCGACACTGCTGACTTTTTTGACGCATGCTTACCCGTTTGACTTTATTTTTGACTCAAACCAGGTACTTTGAGTAACAGCAACGATTCCATTGCTTTCTACGGAGTAAGACTCTTATTATTTTAAAAATTCATATCTTGACTTGTGTATGTATAATTTTTGCAGTTTTGTTCTTGTTTGATTTAAATAAATATTGCCTATTTTTCTAAACTGGTGTGGTGCCCATTTTGTAGTGTTTTCACTGTATTACTGTGTGTGTTGGTACAAATACTTTACACTTTGCCTTTGGCATAAGCCTGACTGCTTGTGCCAAGCTACCAAGGGGATGAGCAGGGGTAATCTTAAGTGTGTATCTCCATTGCTCTGACTAGAGTGAGGGCCCCTACATGGAGAGAGAGCAAACTGACTGGCAACTAGAGACCCCATTTCTAACATTTACCAAAAGAGGTATTTTTGAATTGTGCGTTCAGAGATCCCAAACTCCACACCTTTATCTGCTCCCAATAGGAAACTGCAGTTAAAAGAAACTTAAAGGCAATCCCCATGTTAACCTATAAGAGAGATAGGCTGTGCAATAGTAAAACACGAATTTGGCAGTATTTCACTATCAGGACATATAAAACATATCAGTACATGTGCTACCTTTAACATACAATGCACCCTGCCCATGGGGCTACTTAGGAACTACTTTAGGGGTGCCTTATACCAGGTCGAATTGGTAGTTTAAAACTGCATACACAGACACTGCCATGGCAGGTCTGAGCCATGTTTACAGGGCTACTCGTGGGTGGCACAATCAGTGATGCAGGCCCACTTGTAGCATTTGATTTGCAGACCCTGGGCATCTGTAGTGCACTTTACTAGGGACACTTACTAGTAAATCAAATATGCCAATCATGGAAAACCCAATTACACATGCAGTTTACACAGAGAACACTTGCACTTTAGCACTGGTCAGCAGTGGTAAAGTGCCCGGAATACCAAAACCAGCAAAAACAAAGTCTAGCACAAGTCAAAAACACAGGAAGCAGAAGCAAAAAGACAGGGGAAACCACACCAAGGATGCCAAGTCCAACAGTTACAATTTTCTTTTTAAACTGTGAGATGCAACATTATAGCATGCACTGTACTTGAAATATCCACATCATACACAACTCTCTGTACGCCAAACTAAACTAACTGCTATTGCACTCAGGTTCACATATTAACAGTGCTTGACATATGTATTAACCTGGGTATATAATGAAAAGAGAAGTTCCAAATGCAACAGTCAGAAAGAGAGAGTTTCTTCACCTAATTGTTTTCTCTTGTATTTGTATCTGTATTTGGGATTCTTGTAAAGCGTATTTAGACCGGAGGTATCGAAGCGCTATGAGGGTAATAGAGCCAAAGCTATCATAGACTAGAGGGAAAATAGCCACGTCTTGAGTTGCTTACGAAAAGGGAGCATAGAGGGGATTGCTCTGATCTCATTTGGAAGGGAATTCCATAATTTAGCAGCTGCTCTTGAGAAGGCCCTATTTCCCCGATTTACTTTGTGGGTTCTCAGAATCTTCGCTAATCTGAGGTTTAATGATCTTAGTGACCGATTTGGTCTGTGCCAGCTAATTGCGTTTTGTAAATATTTAGAGCCATGGGAGTGACAAGCTTTGTGCGCCAAGCACAGCGTCTTGAAGTTGATACAATTCCTAATTGGAAGCCAGTACAATCCCCTAATGCCCTCCTTAATGGGAGCAGACCTAGGTATCCTGAGTACCAATCTGGCAGCCGAGTTCTGAACAAGTTGTAGCCTATTCAGAGCAAGTTGATTGTTGTTCAGGTAAAGAGCATTACAATAGTCTAGCCTGGACACAATAAGAGCCAAGACTACCGTAACTGTAAGTTCCTGTGGCATAAAAGGCAGGATTTTCCTAAGAAGTTTGAGTAGCCAGATACATGTGTTTGTAACTTTGTTTACCTGGGCATCAAAGGTTAGTGCTCAATCACAAATAACTTCAAGATTTCTGACAGCTGTTGGAGTTGGTAAGGTCCCACAAGTTTTGAGCCACCAGTTGAGGTTCCAAATGGTGGGATTCGCACCAAAGACCATGACTTTTGTTCTGCCCCCATTCATTTTTAACAAAATGTTTCATCCATTCATTGACTCCTCTCATGCAGGTTTGAAATCTGTCAGATGTGATGTCAACGCTGTCTTGCATGGTAACAATGAGTTGGGTGTTGTCAGCATATGAGGACACATGGAAGTCAAAGGATCAAACCACTTTGGCCAAATCCTCTGGACCAAGGAGTCAAGTTACCTCCCTTCTGTGAGATAGTTCATGTTCTCCTTGTCTGTAGTCGATGGTTGACGAATAGTGGTGAAATTAGCTCCACACATTCCCATCGTAGTGCAGAAAATAAATGCAGTGCTGCAGATTATCACCCAAAGGCATTTGCGGTTACCTTGACATGGTAAGAGAACACCATAGTACTGCCAATTGACGGTTGCTAAGCTGCCTGAGAATAACGCCAATGGGCTAGATGCTCTGTCCTCTAACCTCATGAATGTGGTTGTTTCTGACGACCATGTGTATCAGCAGCTCCATGCTCTTGATTATGGGCACCACTAAAAATAGCCCCTCACTGCTGACACGCCTCAGATGGCTCCTCCTACGGTGCTGCCCTGGAACGTCTGCCATCAGGCTTCCTCCCTCTAGGATGTGTGCCTTGAACATGGCTACGGCGTCTTCCCTCACAAGTTCCCAGAATGGGAAGGATCATGGGCCAGTAAACCTCACAGTTTGTCCGACACCTGGACAAGGGGGGAACCTGTGAGCAGCACTTCCACTTATATCAGAAAAATTGAAGCATCAGATCCTGCAAGTGATACAGAGCTCCACCTCACAATGGCCTTGAAAAAGCTGAAAACTGTGAGGACCCATTCGCTTTGCCTTTCAAAGAGCACATAGCTCCAGGTTCACAGCTGTTTATAAAGCGATCCATCGCTTCACCTCACGAAGGTATCCAAGACAACAGCAGAGAGTCACACCAGGAGAGATGACTCAGAGCTGTCCCCTGGACCACCATCCCATTCTTGTCGCCATATATGATGAGTGTCCACTCAGCAAAGAGGTAAGAAAACAAGGTTTTATTCCTGTGACAGAGTCCCCTATCACAGCTTGGTCTTCTGCCTTGTCAACATCCCTTTATCAACATTCTGAAGCAAGCTTCTCATGAACATTCTGATATGCAGTGTGGAACAGAACATCTCAGGTAAGAATAGGGAGGTGTTAGGGAAGATAGGGAAAAGAGATGGGGCATCGCATTTTATGATAAATTATTTCACATCTAATAAAAGGTAGCGACGTAATTCACAAGAACGTGTTGGTCTCAGTCCTGAGAAGCGACTACCTTATGATGTCACACCATAATTCTGCTGCGGTTAAGCCGAAGTGAAGTTCAAGTTAGGAAGCTCACCTCTGGAGACAGTTGCCGACATATGGTACTGGAGTGATGGTAATGAGAGATGTGTAAGCTAGTCATTACTTTTTGTCACTTTCATCATTCAATTCCATACTCATCTGAAGATTTACACATGCACGTTTTTTACTGCTTCTTCTCCATACCATCAAAAGGACCCACTGCTGTGTAATTCAGAAAGCATCAAGGATCATAACAGGTGGATTAAAGGTAAAACAAAGAGGTAAGTGAAGGAAAGTTGCACCTTTCTGGCATAGTTACCCCCTCTTTTTGCCTGGATCTATTGGTGAGCCTGACTTCATATACTGCAGTTAGCTCTTCGGCATCAATGTATCTAAAACTAAGCAGCCTATTTCTGTCCTTTGACCAGTCGAACCAGATGTTCAAACAAGAAGTCTGTGGCTTCTCTAGGAAAGGAGTCATAAATATTGGCATAAATGTCTAATTAGCCCTTGGGGAATAGGTAATTCTGCATCTGACTATCCGGAGGAAAACACCAGGCCTATTGTCAGTTTGTGGACATTATAATGTTTATGGGGTGGTAGCAGGAGTTACCGGCTCCTTGCAATTAAATAGACACTCGTATTGACAGTGTTAATTGTTGACAGCACTAAGCTAAAATAAAAGTCTTCTTAAAATAGGATCTGAAACCCACCTGTTTGTCCATCCTAATATAGAACCTGAAATCCCATCCTTTTGACCACAAAGAAAAACTTTGCTGGTGCACCGGGTCTGAAAGAAGGCCCAGAAATGATCGAAAACCATAAACAATGAGGAATTATTGGTGCTAGATAATGCAACCGACGCAACCCTCCCTTGTTGAACCCAAAAAGAGCACCGATTGGTCTACTTTTGATAGGTAAATGCACAACAGTATCTTGTTCCTTCATGAAAGTAACTCAGATTTGCACAGACGTGTGCCCAAGGAGAAGACATGACTTGGAATGATAGAAAGAGGCCAGCTCTGTTCAACTTAAAATATGACATGCTGAACACACGTTTGAAAATGTAAGTCTAAAACCAAATTAATGTGAAAGTAGGTGTGGCAAATACACATTAAATACTGCTTATCGTTCAGCTGAATGCACCAAACCATTGCAAATTCATCTGGTAGCATTTCTGGGATGAATCATTTTCAGAATACCCAATGTGGCTTGCATGTTGTAAAGTTGTAAATATGTTCAGTTACTATGGTTTAGGCCATGCAGCTCGGTAGCTTTAAAAGGAAACTAGAAGGTTAGAAGGTACAAGAGGAAGTACTTGATCAGTGATTAAACTTTGATATTTATCAACTCATGACAGCTGAGAAAAATAGCTGGGAAGCCATCGATCTTGGTTTTCACGTCCACTGATTTAGGGAAAATTGCTTTGGTCACTGAAGCTAAGACCTGTAATAAAAGAACGTAACATAATCATTTGTTATTGGAATGTGGGCTTTTAATTACAAAAATCAAACTAGACTCAAAGAGAAGTGGCTGTAAAGTGAAAATAGCTGACTCCAGTTATATCATATCCAAAGTGGCCTTGAATATTATATACATTAACTGTAGAAAAGGGCATTCATGGCCTCATTACCAACCTTTCTGCACACTTAGGTAACAAATACATGAGAAAAAGGTAAACTAATCTTTGTAAATTCCCAATTCCGTTCCACAGAATCAACATTTGATTTTTTTACAAACAAAAATCCCACTAATACTTATTTTCAGAGGGTACACCTGTGTTAGGGGAATGAAAATGGGGGAAATTGGTGGTTTTGGATTTGTGATGGAGGACAATGTAAAGTTTCTACACCGAGAAATGTTTCACATACCATAGGAAAGTGGCCCTTTTGGCATGGTTACCCCCCCCACTTTTTGCCTGATATTGATGCTAACTTGACTGACAGTGGTATGTGGACCCTGCTGTTCTTTCCCTAAACTGTACCATTGTTTCGACAAGTGGCACACCCCTGGCACACAGCTAAGTCCCTTGTAGAAAGTACCAGTGGTACCAAGGGCTCTGTGGCCAGGGGAGATCCCTAAGGGCTACAGCAAGTATTATGCCATCCTAAGTGACCCCTCACCAAACAACTGCACACTGCCATTGAAGATTGTTTGCGTTGGTGGGGAAAAAAGTTAAACTTGAGCATCCCTCTCAGGGTGCCATGCCCAAAAGCCACTGTCTGTGACATAGCCTCTAGCAGGCCTTACAGCCTTAAGGCAGGGTGCACTATACCACAGTCAAGGGCATAGCGCATGAGCAATATGCCCCTAGTGTCTAAGTCCATTCTTAGACATTGTAAGTGCAGTGTGCCCATACTAAGTACATGTGCTGGGAGTTTGTCATTACGAACTCCAAAGCTCCATGATGGCCTCACTGAACACCTGGAAGTTTGGTATCAAACTTCTCTGCACAATAAGCCCACACTGATGCTAGTATTGGATTTATTATAAAATACACAAAGAGGGCATCTTAGAGATGCCCCCTGTATTTTACGCAACCCTCTGGTGTAGGGCTGACTGGTCTGTGCCAGCCTGCTACTAACAGACAAGTTTCTGACCCCATGGGGTGAGAGCCTTTGTGCTCTCTGGGGTCAGGAACAAAGCCTGCTCTGGGTGGAGGTGCTTAACACCTCCCCCATGCAGGAACTGCAGCACTTGGTAGTGAGCCTCAAGCATCCTGTTACAGTGCCCCAGGACACTCCAGCTAGTGGAGATGCCCACCACCCCCCAGACCAAGCCCCACTTTTGGTGGCAGGTCCGGCAAGAAAATTAGGAAAAACAAGGAGCAGAGACTACTGCAGCTAGGGCAACCCCTATGGTGTCTCAAGCTGAAGTGACCCCCTCCTTGCAGTATCCTCTATCTTGTTTTGGAGGAGAGGGACCAATAGGGATAGAAATTAGCCCCCGTCCCCGAAGGGAGTGGGCAGAGGCAGGGTGTAGCCACCCTAAGGGACAGTAGCCATTGGCTACTGCCCTCTGACCCCTGTAACGCCCCTAAATCTAGTATTTAGGGGCACCCCCGAACCTTGCTTGTCAGATTCCTGGTGACCTCAAGAAAGAAGAAAGAAGGACTGAAGAGCTGACCCCAGCACTGAAGACTCCAGATGACAACTGACTTGGCCCCAGCCTTACCGGCCTGTCTTTAGCTTCAAGATTCCTGCTACAAAAAGGCGACGCATCCTGCAGGACCACCAACCTTAACAAACCCCCAGAGGACTGCCTGTTCAGCAGAGGACCAAGAACTTCTGAGGACAGCAGTCCTGTCCAGAAAAAACTCTCCAAAAGTACTCCAGAACCACCCCAGATTTGTAAGCCATGCCCACTCTGCACCCAACACCCACTGCCCAAGTCCAGGTGGCCCACCAGTCCAGAAGAGGTCCCTAGGTGATTCTAACCTCGATTCCACCCTGGGTTGACCTCTCCTGGCCAATACAACAACGCCTTCAGCCTGAATCCAGAGGATCCCCCTGACTGCGACTGGATCCGATGAAGATTCCCAATGCCCAAAGGTACCCCTGGCCCAGCAGCCCCCTGGCCTTGAGGAATCCGACCAATGGTTCAGCAACGTCCAGAGGGCACCTCTCCTTCTTGTCCAGCCTTTGGCTCTCTGGAACTGACTCCCTGGACCCAGCCTGCAGCATCTTTGTGACCCTAGGGATTCCCCCATTAAAAAGCATTAGGTGCCCAACGCTTTGTTTGCACCCTTGTTTGCACCCTGCACCCAGCCATCCCTGTGCCGCTGAGGGTGTGTGTTTGGTGCTGACCTGTGCCTCCCCCGCTGCTGACCTAAAACCCTCAGGTCTGTGCCCTCAAGTCGTGGGTACTTATCTGCAGCCTGTTTTCTTACCTGTGCCCACAATCCTCATAGGATTCCATTGAAACCCCAACACCAAATTTGACCTCTGCACTCGACCAGCCCTGTGTTGCTGGTGGTGCACTTTTGAGGTCAACTTGAACTTTGACCTGTGGACATACTAACTCTCGAACACTGGGATCTTAAGTCGAGTACTTACCTATTAACTGTGCTAACACTTTTCCTCCCCTAGGACTGCGCTGGTTCCTCTGAGAAATGTCACTGTCAACTTTTAAAATGTAAACTTGTAAACTGTTTTATCTGCAAAACCTAAACAAAGTACATTTAATTCATATTTATGATATCTACTTACAACTGTACTTACCTGCAACAACAGCCTGTTGGTTCTAGTAATAAAGTAACAAAATACATTTTTGCTATATAAAAACATTGGCCTGGAGCTAGTCATTGAGTGTGTGCCTCATTTCTTGACTGTGTCTGTACAACAAATGCTTTACACTACCCTCTGATAACCCTAACTGCTCGACAACTGTGACTCGGGGCTCTGTGCGCACCATACCACATTTTGGTATAGCATATACAGAGCCAGCTTCCTACATACCTTTTTACAAACTAGAACCCCATGGGCTATTGCATCTACAAAGGCGTAAATCAGAGTGTTTTCAAATTGGGAAGGGGAAGAGAACATCTATTTGATGATGGCATTGGGGATTGTTCATTGGGAAAAAAAATGTTTGCTTGTAGAGAACAAAATATAAAGTACACTTTAAACTGTCTCCCAAAACCAGTTAGTGATCGGTCCGTAGGGCTAGGATTCAATTGCTATGGTATCATGCCTGTAAATGTATAAATGTTGAAAAATTCTGAGCATAACTCTATGGAACTTTGGGAAATTATCAAAACTTAGTACATCTAATAAAAAGTAACTTACATCGACCCCTCTAAATTACTAATGTTATTGTGACCACCTGAGAGTCTATACTTTTAACTGAATACCACACACATCACTAGTTTGATTGGGGAAACAAGATAACTTGAGTGACTACCAAATCTCACCGTCATGTAAGGAGAACAGGTCAAGATTAGAAGCAATGTTGAATAGTAGATTCATGGGCATGTGCTGCCATGGAGTCATCAGTAGTTGAAAAATAGAAGAGGCGTTCTAGAGGTGGTGCATTATGATAAATATCATCTGTACTTATTTGCATTTAGCCAGTGGCGTCTAGTAACATTTAAAAGTGGTGGTGTGTAAAAGTTAGAAATTACTTTTAAATAGCAAGGGAGCACTGCATTTTCTTTCACTTTCACCTTTTCATTATTATATAGATCGTGTACCCCCATGATGGGGGCCCCATCACACCCATATGCACAGAATCACATTTACATCTGGTATACATGATCAGTGCCCTGTGCTTTCTCTCGGAGAGGATTGGATGGTCATATATTTTGAGCACTTTTTTGACCACCCAGGTGTGCGTCTCACAAAATTACTAAAAATATCCAAACATAGTCGTTATATTTTACCAAAACTATATTCTTGATCTGCCTCTTCTCTTAGAGGCCGTTTTCATTATGTAAAATATTATTTTTGCCATTTAGCCATTATTAAATACCGGAGTTGTTTTTGCCTTTTGCTATAATGTGCAGTGAGTATGTGTGCATATACGTGCATGCACCAAATCTGTGCCGTTAGAAGAAATACGTTTTTAGATAAATCCGCAGAGAAAACCATGGCCGCGACGGGCTGTCCAGTTCAGAAAGATAAGCAGATTTCAATTAGGGCGTCACTTATTCAGTTTAGGAAGCCTGAACTGAGTGACAAGTTTTATGTGAAAGCGCCGAAAAACGCACCAGTCAGTCCAAAGTCTTCTGAGTGTGCGCAGGAAAGAGTGCATACCTGTAAAAAATGTGTTTTACTGATGTGAAATCTGTACAGAAGAAAATAGTATTAACCCGCCATGTTTTAAGCACAGAACACAAGCATACCGTGTCGGTTTAGAAAAGTAGTCACCTCTGTACTTGTGTACCAAACATCTCCAGGTATGTTTAGACATTGACTTCTCGCACTAATTATGCACAAGCGAAAGTTACAAATTGCGCACACAAGAAACTTGCCTGTTGTTCAGTTCACAGGTCTAAAACAATGCATTTATGCATCTCCCCAATTAAAGCATTTTATTTCCCCTGCTTGCTTTATTATTCTTGTAAGCAGCAGGGAAAGGGGAAAGGAAATTTGTCACCACAGTTTGTTTATCGTTTTTACTACTGTTGGAAATGGCCTTCCTGCAGGGTCACCCCCAAACCTTTTGCCTTCCTCCGTTTTTTCTGACCACATTTAGTATGGCCAGAATGGTAATACAAAATCCTGCTGACTGGTGAAGTTGGATTTATATTACTATTTTCGAAATGCCACTTTTAGAAAGTGAGCATTTCTCTGCACTTAAATCCTTCTGTACCTTACAATCCACGTCTGGCTAGGTTCAGTTGACAGTTCCCTTGTGCATTTAGTCAGACAAACCCCAAACACAGGATGCTCAGCCTCACTTGCATACATCTGCATTTTGAAAGGGTCTTCCTGGGATGGGAGGGTGGAGGGCCTGACACTTACATGTCAAAGGACAGTAGGCTGCCCTCACACAAAGGATTGCCACACCCTCTACTGGGACCCTGGCAGACAGGATTGAACTGAAAGGGGGCCTTGTGCACTTCTAAGCCACTCTTTGAAGTCTCCCCCACTTCAAAGGCACATTTGGGTATTTAAACAGGGCCTCTGCCCCTACCAACTCAGACACTTCCTGGAGAAGAGAACCTGAACCAGAACCTGCAACCTGCTAAGAACTGCCTGGCTGCCCAAAGGACTCACCTGACTGCTTTATGTGAAGGACTGCTTCCTTGCTATTGCCCAGCTGCCTTGCTGCTCTCTGGCTGTGGTGAGAAGTGCCCTCCAAGGGCTTGGATAGAGCTTGCCTCCTGTTCCCTGAAGTCTCAGGACCAAAAAGACTTCATCTCTACAAGAAGAACTCCCTGTACGGTGAAAATCAACCCACAGCCTGCCAGAAACGACAAACAGCCTGCATTGCGGTGAAAAATTCACCGTATGCCGAACCGGAACGACACAGCCCGACTTTGCAACGAAAAGATTGACGCAGCGCCAGCGTAGCGATCAGAAATTTGACGCACAGCCGAGCCGGAACGATGCAGCCCAACTTCCAGAGAGGAATCGATGCAGCACCTGCTGTGCAGTAGAAATTTCCACACAAAGCCCACCGGATCGACGCAGCCCCTGTGACTTCGTCCTGTCAGCGCCAGATTTCAGCACGTCATCCCTGGAGCATCGGAAAACCACGCAACCCAAAGAGGATCCAAGACCGAG
Organism: Pleurodeles waltl; assembly: GCF_031143425.1. Lineage (NCBI taxonomy): Eukaryota > Metazoa > Chordata > Amphibia > Caudata > Salamandridae > Pleurodeles > Pleurodeles waltl. Next base: position 133,875,170 of record NC_090438.1, read on the forward strand.
CACCAGAAATCGAAGCAAAGCCTTCCCTGCATGAAAAATAAATTACGCATTGCAGTGTGCGCCCGAGAAATCAACGCACACCTCCCTGTTTTCCACGCATCTCCTCCTCTGCGGTTCTTTGCAGAGATTTTGAACACAAACCAGGTACTTTGTGCTTGCAAGAGACATTTATTGCTTTTAAGAAACTGAAGGCACTTCATATCATTTTTACAGTGATATTTCAACATATAGTTATTTCATCTTAATTGTTTTGACCTGCATTTAACCAGATAAATATTATATATATTTCTAAACACTGTATGGTGTAATTTTTGTGGTGTTCTACTATGTTACTGCATGATTTATTGCACACATACTTTACACATTGCCTTCTAAATTAAGCCTGACTGCTCAGTTCCAAGCTACCAGAGGGTGGGCACAGGATAATTTGGATTGTGTGTGACTTACCCTGACTAGAGTGAGGGTCCTTGCTTCAACAGGGTGTAACATGACTGCCAACCAAAGACCCCATATCTAACAACTACATATCGACTTCCCGCAGACCTGTGTGATGTGCAGCATTACTGAGAATAAGGGGGTGATTGGCAGTGTTTGGTGTAACAATGAGAGCCGCACCTGATGGCAGTTGTAGACGCTGTGCTCTGGCACTCTGAGAAACTTACAGGGAGGGAATTCAGGTGGTTGAGTTTCCTTACAAAAGCCAACAAGCATTTCCAATCCTGGAGCTGCTCTCATGCTGTTTTCAGAATGAGAGAAGCTCCAGGATTGGTTGGAGCAGGTTAACCCAAAGCTCCTTTTGAGACTAAGGGTCTGTGTCTGCAACTCGCCCGAATGTTTAAAACAGCTCGGTTTGGTGCAGTCTGAAGTGTGCATGTAGAGCTGGCTGTTGCAAGACAACGGGCCTATGTGACATGCGCACGCCGCACTTTACACTTTAGGAAGGCCATCCCTGCTGCCAATCAGCAGGAATCACCCCTCAAACTAGAACAGCGCACAGCACTTTATAATAAAATATGTTTTACGTTTGCTGCTGCGCTTGCAGCAGGTGAGGTGATACTCCTTTGCCCTAAAAAAAGAACCGCCACTGCGTTTAGCAAAATATAATACATCATTATCCAATAGCATGATATTTATCAACCTGGATAACAAAGGCGATGTCTTCAGTTATAAATTAACCTTAACCATACTTTTATGTATGCATATTAGCTCAGACACAAGTTCATCTAATATCCTGACCCTCTAACATTATAGACATTGTCCATAAGTCATTCTCAGAGTCAATGAACCAGAAGGGTTTGTCGTGGGGTTACTGTAGCTATAACACAGGCACGTTATTTTAGTCTAGGCCTGCAGCTTGTGTCCTTTCACTCCGAGGCATGCATTTTTCTTTTTCTATTACTTTAGCAAAAGCCTTACTTTAGTGGAGATGTTTTGTATTATTTTATCAACTTATCCTTCCACACAGACTTGTGTTATTCTTTTCTCTGCACAACATTTTAATTCTGTGCCTAATTCAAGATTGTAGGTGATAAATTATGAATTATTGCCAGCACAAAATGTTCATCTTGTCCCCAACTCTCAGACACAGAAATATATGTGCTGTCCCGTCATGGCAGTTTTCTCAGAACACCAGATGTTTTATTATAAAACACCTCACTGCCCCCTACATAATAGAGGGGAGTTCCAACCAGTTGCCATTGTACACTGCACGCTGCTTTTGCAGTTTCTGCTGAGACCTGACACAGTCTCTCCCTCCATGTGGGAGAATTAGCAGTAGACCAACAGACCTCTTCTTTACCTACAATCAGAGGTATGGGGGATGGGGTTCTCCCGGGAGGCCTGATGAGCAGATTAGGGCTCACACTGCATGCTCTTGTAAAGAACTTTAGTGGTGCAGGTAGGGATTTTAGAACTAGTGTTGTGGCAGTATGGTGGGACTTTTCCTATGTTTCACTTTTCTTGTGACTGCCTTGCTTTATGTTTCATCATCCTTATAATCGCAATACATTCCTTTTTACATAGAGTGCAGTTGATTCAATAAAACTTTTTTGAACCTAGTCCTGCTTCCGTTTTGCCTTTGTATGTGTGAGACATATGTGACTGAGAGAAAGGGGTAAAATCTGTTCCACCAGGATTTCCCTGCAAAATCAGATGACATGCTAAGGACTGCCACAAATCACTTTTTACTCTTGGGTAAGGGTGGCAGGAAGGGTTAGGCCAACAGCTGTCACATGGCGCAGGATCGGACTTAGCCCCCCTGTGCCAGGTGGTGCTGCTGCCCAAATCCAGCAGTCTTGGTACTATAACGAGTGTTTTTATGACAGGGTTTCCCATCATCTATTCATTGTTGTAAATGGCAATTCCTTCATGATTTCCATCCCCTGTGAGTGGGGAGGATGACAAAAGAAGGGTGTGGTAGTGGTGACAGTACATGTGGTTAGGATAGAGGTGACCTATATATTGCTAGCCTTATAAGAACCGCTTAGGGAGATTCCTGACTAAGACCAGCTTTGTGAAAGAAAGTGTCCCCAAACTCCTTCACACTGCAAGAGTTTGTCATTGGGTTTATAGATCATCTTGTCAAAGGCTGCCCCTTCGTACATGTCTCCTAATCAAGTTTTGTAAAGATAATATCTTATCCTTCCTCCAGAGATGTAGGACTGCTATTTTAGCTACTCCCAAGGCTGTTAAGAGCCATCTACTTTCCAGCTGTGAGAAAACTGGTAGGGATAGAGTGCCTTGCAAAAGTGCCATTTCGGCATTCCGAATAAGTAGTTGAACCTTGGCACTATATTAATCATAATTCATTACAATAACATAGTAAAATTAATATGACCAGTAGCATCTTTGATCTGCTCCAGTTCTTCAAATTTTGCACACCAACATTCTGACATTTCAGGTTTGATATTAAACTATTGTTTCAGAAAAACCTCATTAGTCACTGTTTATCTTATAGAAATATTTTGTAAAGCTTTAGGAACGTGAGATACATTCCACTTAATACAATTTTACAACACAGACACCCAGAGATGACAAAAGGGGAAATAAACACTATTAATTGCACTACAACAGCATGGAAACAACTTGGCACCTATGCTCAGAGACTTCCGCTATACGCCTCTGCACTACCACTGTGACACCACCCAGCTATATAGGTGTGCTTGCTATATTAGATAGAGCCAGACTTAAATCTCTTGGGGATGGGTACCCGGCAGGACAATTCATGAGCATCACCCGCGCACACCAACCACCACCGCTGACATTTACGTACTACCGTTTCAGACAGATCTAAAGGATCTATACCCCTCTTTGCCAGTGGAACCCCCGGTGCTAGAAGTGCTCCACATTTTGTTGGCCAGCCTGTGCGTCAGAATCTCATAACAAGACTATATGACTCAGCCCAGAAGAACAGTCGACCTACCGTGACCCCACCTTTAGACAGGTGTAATGCTGTTCTTGATACACTCTTGACAGGAAGGATCGGAAATTCTGTTGTGTACTAACACAAATGCTTACACTGAACTACAACTTATGAATAATCCACTTTAAATATGTACAGCAAATGCATTATACCCTGTCAGACTGCTAAGGTAGGGGTTAAGGGAGGACACAAGTTGCACATGCTGCGGAGCGCCTAAGACTGACTTTCAACATCTAGCCTGGGTTTGTGGCCCAATTCAGCAGTTCTGGGTAAAAGTAGTGACTGACTTATCAGCTATAATTAAGTAGCAAATGAGATGCACCCCCCAGTTGTGCCTACTTGGCCTAGTCAAGCAGATTCAGCCCTCACATCATACATTTGTAGAAATGGTGCTACTACTGGCAAAGCGGAGGGTGGCTATGTACTGGGGTAAAAAGCTGGCACCTAAGCTCGCACAATGGCTGCTGGATATGACATACTTAAAACAAAATTGGAGATATATGCTGAGGAACTGCCACCAACATTACTGCGCAGGGACATATGGAGACCATTCACAACCTATTTGTTAACACCTCCAGTCGATTCTATAATGCATTATTTAAAAGGGGGACTGGTACCAGGTGGGGATGGGAACCAAATGTATGTGCAAACACTGCCGATGCTGACCTACAATTGTACTATGTTTGTTACATGTGGTAATTGATGGTATATCGTTTGGGTCTGTTTATACACTGTAAAATCTAAAAAAAAAAGTACAATATAAACCTGTCCTCAATGCATAACATTTCTCTAACCTCTTCATACTAAATATTTTTTACCTCCACTCTTCAACTGTAGGTATTATCTTTGTTGTCCAATACTGCAGAATTACAGACCTTGATATCAACATGACTAAAACTTTTTTTTCTTATGACAAGTGTTAAACGTGGCATCTGATATAAGTAACCCAATAGTATTAATTGTGGATTTTCCTGAATCTCTATGTTAACTGTGTTCGGGTAATAGCTCCATAGGGAGGCCATATTTTTCATCAACACTGGGCATTCCCAAATTATGCGTGCCCAATTACCCTCTACTTCCATTGAGCATCTGAAACATTTTGTAGGTATTTGAGGATCAATTTTATTCAAAAATATGAGTGGGCTACATAACAACCATTTGGTGTAAGCTGCACACAACAGAGATTCAGTTCTTTATAAATGGAGAGATTATATTGGTTTATCTTTCTCCAAGACTCCTCCATAATATGTAATTTCTCCAAGGATAGCCATTTCTGAATAATCCTGGCGAAAACATCTATCTCAATACATTCTGAAAGTCTAGTTTTCCAGTGTTTTACCAATCTGTTTGTACTTGTCTCTATCAATTCCTCCACTAGATCCGATCTTGTCCTTATATCTTTGGGATCCAAGCCCTTTAAAACATATGTAATTTGGATAAAGGACCATTGGATGGACATGTTCGAGAACCTAATACCTGGCTAAACATCAGCCCACTTTGTCCATGTATCTTAATGTATGAAATCTCTAATGTCTCTGCATCCATTCATTCCCCATGTGTGCACTGTCTTCTTATCAAAAAGCGGCTGATGTCCTAATAAGATGTCTAGTGGTTCCAAGCTGTCTAGTGGTCCTAATGATAGGTCTAGTAGGTCCGTTTAACACTGGGATAGCATATCTAATTTCTTCTTTAACATCCACTGCAAAGCTTATATCAAACTTTATGTGGCAACTTGGTCAGGCACAGAAAATCATGGATTTTATATTATAGGTCTCAAAAACACATTATCCGTTAGCTTTTCAATCTGTAGGGTATTAAAAATGATAGAAAGAATGTGCAAAACATGCAAAATATTCTTTAAATTTGACAAGGCAAGAAACACATCCTTGACTGATTTATATAATATACTTAGTGGCAATCTGGGTATTTCATTTGTCCAAATGAAAGCTGAAAAACGTCCTTCGATTTCTTTAAAAACTGTAATCTGTATAGCATGGGGCAGTGTAGCACATAAAAAATTAAATAGCGGTAAAATAGACATACAAGTCATTCTATTCCTCTCATTATTGATAGCCGCAGGGGATTTCACTTTACAAGTAAGGATTTGAGTTTATTAAATAATGGTAAATAATCTAATTAGAAAAGATCATTTACGTCTACCATCGTAAACATACTTAGATATCGCCCAGGTTTCAAATTTACAAAAGGCTGAAGTAAGGTGTTTGTAGTGCAATTACATAGCAACATTTCTGTTTTCAGCCTGTTGATCTTATACCCCCCCAACTAACTGAAATAGATGGAAAATACTAAGGGCCTGATATAGAGTATGGCAGAGGGGGTTACTCCATCACAAACATGATGGAAATCCTGTCCGCCCTATTAGGATCACATTATAGCCCATGGGAATCCTAATATGTCAGACGGGATATCCGTAATGCTTGTGATGGAGTAATCTGTCCACTAAACTCTTAATCAGGCCCTAAACACCCTTGTTGAATTTCCAGATCAGGTTTTTAAAAAAGTGCCAAGTCATCTGCATACCACTTAATACCACTTAATTTTAGTCACCTCACTGATAGGTGCCTTAATTATCCTATCATCTCTTATGGCAATTGTGAATGGCTCAATAAAAATGACAAATGCGATGGGGGAAACAGGACAGTCCCGTCTTGTCCCACGATTAACCTTGCATACACCAATATCAATTGAGTTCACAATTAACCATACTCGCCCCCCTTGATATATCTTGGATACAGCTTTCCTGAATTTGTGGGGAAGCAAAATTCATTTAAAATACAAAAAGACTCTCCCAATTGACAAGACCGAAGACCCTTTATGCTTCTAACAGAAAGACCTGAGCTGGAACCTGCTTTCTCTTTAACAAAATGCAAGGCTTCTGTTAAAACATTTGTACTTGAGAACAATGGTCTGCCTGCTATAAAACCGCACTGACCTTTATTGATTAATCTTCCCATCCCTTTGTTCGATCTATTCACAAACAATTTGTTATTTTTTTATAAGTGGTATTTAGGAGGCTGATTAGTCTGTATGAATTTATTTTCTCAGGATTCTTGTATTTTTTAAGAAAACTTACATCCAAAGCTTCATTAAACAAAGGTGGGATATTGCCTCCTTTCAATATATTATTAGCAAGTTTCAAAATATGTAGATTTAAAATATGTGAAAACTTTTTTAAACATTCGACAGGGATACCATCTTCCCTGCATGCTTTCTGCTAGTGCAGACTGAAGACACACCACCCTCAGTGGATGCACAGCTGGTGGAAATGTTGCAATTGCTGGCAGGACCCCTGGAAAACAAGGTTGCAGAAGAGTTCTTCTTCATGGAGGCAGCGTGTCGGATCCTGGAGGTTCCAGTCACAGTTCCGGAGGCCAGAAGTCAAAGTGTAGGTTGCAGAGGAGTCCTGAATCCCGGCTTGGTGGTAACACTGCCAAGATCTAAATCAGACCAAATGTATCTACGGAGTAGTCTTTTATCCAATCTTCAATAGCCTTTGCCATCACTTTCTTGTTCAGGCAGTTGACATTAAATGATATAGCTTTCAGTGTTTCAGTGTCTGTCGTCTTTATCACTCAGTGTCATTACAGCTTCCTGCACCACACTGCAATGATATTGGCCTGAACCACTTAGATTTTGGAGATGCAATTGAATCCTAAAATATCTGACAAGCTGAAATATGCAAAGCAGATGTATAAAGTGACTAAATTGAAAACCATTTCCTGGAGTGCTGAAAGTGAACAAGTCCAGTCTCCAAAAATATATCAGATAATATATAAAAATAACCTAAAGTGCTAAAAGATAAAGTGTGATGTGCCCTTCACATCTAAACGCCATCAAAGCTAGATGTGTAGTGATTCATGAGATATCTTGTGTAATGAATACCCTTATGTACCTGAGTAACAGCTATGTATTATTACTTCCTGTGTGCATAAATTCTAATGAATGGGCGGAAGTACCTCAAATTCTCTACTTCCTAGTCACATTCTCTTGACAATATAAAGTCTTCAATTTTAGCAGCTGCACTTACCCACCCAAACACCCCCTTGGCCTGACCCTTGAGGGTCCCACCCATTGAGACCACAGATCGCCCCAGTCCGAGCTGGTCAACCGGCACCATGTTTTTGTACCGCATTTTCCTTGCTACCACTGCACCTTCCTCCCTGCACATGCCCCCCCCCCGAGGAGGTTTATTCCTCAGACCCTTTGGGTCTTATGATATTTCCTTCAAAAAGCTTTGTACCTCCTCCATGGTCCCAAACAAATTAAACCGACCTCTGTAAAATACTTTAAGCTTAGCGGGCTGTACAATAGCTGTCTGTGCTGTGGCCAAATGAAAAGGAGACAATAAAGACTCAAAGTCACTACGTCGGGGAGAGGAATCAGTTGTCATACTGGAGAAGATTCTGATTGAAAATTCCTTATTTATATCAAAAGATTTTTCCTGAATTGCTTTACTCATGATCTTTTCCTTGACTCGAAAGTCAGCAAAGTTTATCAAGAGTGTACAAGGAACTTTTGCATTTGTGGAGGCATGAAAGGGATCTCAATGCACCCAAACAATAGTTAATTCCTGCATATACTATGGGAGGACATGTTTTTTTACTACTTTATATGCAGGAATTCCTGCAATCCTTCGATCGGACCTTCTGGAGTGATTTTCCAACTCCTCCTGTTTGTTTCACATTGCTCTCATCTCTTTTTCACATTTGTCAACCACCAGTAGAAGTCTCAGAAAGTCTATCCTCTCAATTTGAAATCCGTTGCTCCATTTCCTCCACTCTGTCCAGCACTTAGCTGATTATCTCATCTATTTTAAGTAGGCAATCTAACATCTGTTTTACTGTATCTTGTTGCACAATTGAACCTGCTTTATTTCCTCTAATATCTTACCCAGTATGTCTTGTTGAACATTAGAGACTTAATTTCTCACTGCAGTATGCACTTTAATCTCCCTTTGCCCACTTTGCAAATCAGAGAGTTACTTTACTGATCCCAAACATTTCCCTGCCTCCAAAACAGTATTGATCAAAACGTGATGTTTTTGTACAATATCTTGCCTCGTTCACTCCTAAAGTATCTATTTCCAGTCTGATATCCTCTGCTGTATGTGTTATATTTAGTTCATTGTTTAGAAAGAGGGGGAACAATTCTGTAGTCTTGGTGTTTTCAGATGAACAGTGGGAATTTTGAGCAGAGACCTTTTGAATAGGTAACTGAGGAGTCACAATAATATTAGCACCTGGGGAGCAAGAAATGGTATGTGGCATATCCGCATCTGTGTTTTGCAGACTCTTTCCACCAAAGTGCCTTGATCATCTCTTCCCCAGGCTTTTCACTCCTCTTTGAGGGGGCTAGCTCATTTTCCACACTATTTCTAGCTTTTTCCTTTATTGTGAGTATTAATTGTATTATTCCCCCCCTACACTTCCTTGTTTTTTTAACTTGGGAGTTACACCTGTTCTTGAGTCTAGCATAGCCTGTTTCATGCTATCCAAATCTGTCAAATAAGCTTCACGCCTAACACAGCACTCCCCTTCATATATTACACATATTAGAGCTTTTTCCCAGCCCGAACGGCTTTGCTAACTTTAGTTCCTCCTCTGAGTAGTTTAGAAGGCATAGTTGATGTCTATTTTACATGCTTGTTAGCATGTATGTCAAATGTCAGCACTCAGAAACCGCAGTGCATATGAACAGCCTTAGTAGTGAAAGTTTTTTTTTTTTTGATAAACCACTTTTATTAGTTTTATGTGAAACAGCTTGACAGTCCAATAGGTCACTGGTACAATCAGCACAGGTAAAGTAGTACACCATATTGATCCATCGCATGATACTCTAATGCACATACAGGAACCACTGCCCCATTTGTCAGACTGCACACACCCCCTTATGATGAACCCAGACATCTTGCCCCATTCCAGCTCCCCCACACCTTTGTGTATTTGGCCAGGCGCCCTCTTACTTCACAGACCATCTTATCCTGTTGTGCACACCAGTCCACTCCTTGATACCATCTTGTGAGCAACGGAGCTGCCTCGGCCTTCCAGTTCGCTGCAATGTCTCTTTTAGCCACCAAGCAGGCCACCCCCACAAATGTTCGCTGCACTCTGCTAGATCCCACCCCCACGACCACCCTCAGGAGATCTAGCAATGAAGCCACTTCAACTTCCGCCTGCATAACTCTCGAGATCTCTCCAAGCACCTCCCTCCAATAACAGCTTCTCTGGGGGCAGGCCCATACCATGTGAAAGAAGTGTGCGTTGGGGCTTGCACAGCAAGGACAGTCCGCCTAGGGCCGCAGACCCGCTTCACACATCTGGTCAGGCGTGAGGTATGCCATGTGAAGAAAGTATATCTGCACCACTCTGAGTTGGCATGCCATAACTAGGGATCGTAGGGCCATCAACGCCTACCTCCAGTCTTCCTCATTGACCGGACCCATCCAATGCTCCCATCGTTCTCGGAGCTTGTCAAGTGGCTGAGAGGTGTTACTAACTAATGAGCGGCAAATGTGTGACACTCCCCCCCTGCCTAGTGGGCCCATCGTAACTTTGGCCTCTTTGGGGCTGAATTCCGGGAGTTCTGTCCCTGCCTGAATATGTACCTGCAATGCATGCCTAAGCTGCAGGAACTTGTGGAATTGGGACTTATGCAGTTCAAAGCGTTCCTGAAGGTCCTGAAATGATCACATGCGGGAACTGGTCCAGATGTCACCCAGCTGTGAGATACCTATAAGGTCCCATTTATTGAATCCCCGCAGCGCTGAGACCTCCCCAAGCCAATGTCCCTGCCACAACGGTGTCTGCTGGGTAAGGTGGCGCCACCACCCAGTTGTCCGCTGTGCAGACCTCCACCCCCCCAACATCACCCGAGTCACCTCCGGAACAATACGCGGCAGGGGAGCACTGTACAATCTCCCCAGCAAGCAAGAGAAGCCCATCGTCAAGAGTTCTAGCTGATACGCCGGGTCCGACCATCCCCCTCCCAACCAGTCATGGATGACCAGTAGATGCATGGCTAAGTAGTTTAGGTAGAGTTTGGACATTCCCATTCCCCCTTCATAAACGTCCCCTTGACAGGTATGGAGCGCTAGGCGGGGGCCCAAACCATGCCATAAGAACCGCCGCTCCATCGCCTCGATCTCACTAAACCACTTCCTGGGAATATGATGCAGAAAATGTTGAAGCACGTAGAGGAGCCGAGGAAGCACCATCATTTTATGAAGCACAATTCGGCCCAAAATGTTGAGGGGGAGCGACCGCCAGCTCTGGAGATCCTCCCTGACTCTTTGAGTCAAGGGTGTAACATTGATGGACCAAGTCAACTCAGGTAAGAATGGCACTTGTATCCCAAGATACTGGAAGCTATTGCGGCGGAGGGGAATACGCTGCTTCCAATCATAGCTATCACTGGCTGGGCTCAGCGGGGCCAGGAGGGACTTACCAGGATTTACCACCAAACCTGACGCGTCCCCGAAGAGTCCTAAGAGTTGCAACACCCGCGGCCCGCTTCTAGCTGGGTTAAAAACACCAGTACATCATCTGCATACAGCGCAATGCGATCTTCCCGTCCAGTGGGCCAGGCCCACCCATCAATCAAGGGATCCTCCCTAACCAGCTTTGCCGACAACTCCATCACTAGAGCGAATAAAAGCGGAGAGAGAGGGCAGCCCTAACGAGTTCCCCTCCGGATAGGGAACAAATCTGACACCACCCCGTCCACCTGCACTCAGGCTGTAGGGTTAGAGTACAGGAGCCTCACCAGGTCCCGATATCGTGGGCCAAACCCCGCCCTCTCCACCACCCCCCGGAGATCAGACCAATCCACAGTATCAAACGCTTTCTCGAAGTCCACGAGGAGGAGTTTCAGCAGGGAGGTCAGGAGGGCCCGATTAGCCAGCGCCATGTGCAGCCATCTGATACAATGCCTGGTACCCCTACTCGGCATGAAACCGCACTGGTCCGAATGTATTAATGAGGGTAGCACCTTTCGCAATCTGGCCGCAAGAACTGTAGAGAAAATCTTAACCTCTGTGTTTAGGAGTGAGATTGGTCAATACTCTGAGCAGTTCCGCAACAGTGGCTTCGTCTTGGGGATTACTACAATAGTTGCCTGGTCAAGCTCTGGCGGAAATCCCCCAGTCTTTTCTGCCTCCTCAAACATGGCTAGCAGATGTGGGGCGAGTACGTCTCAAAATTTATTATAGATCTCAGCCGGAAACCCGTCCGGACCCGGAGTCTTACCTGCCGCTAACTCAGCAATGGCAGCTCCCACCTTTTCCACACTCACCAGCGCGTCCAGGTCTCTTCTATCGGCCACCAAAATCTTAGGGTAGGACACCTCATATAATAGGGGGTCAGTTCTGTCCGCCAACGGTCTGGGGCGCTCCTCATATAATCTCATAATAGGTGGCGAAGCTCCTCGCAATCTCATAAAGTGACCGGGATACCGCCCCGACTCAGTAACGATCTCCGGGACAATCCTCTCCGCCATTGGACCAGTTGCCAACCAGTGCAGAAGCTTGCCATTTTTATCTCCCCACTCATAAACCCGGGCCACAGAAGCTCGCCACATATGTTTCGCTGTCTCGAGAGTTGCGTGCTTGATCTCCTGCCAAATGAGGAGGAGCTGCCTAGTAATTACTTCATTGTCGGCCTCCACAAGTCGGCCCTCCAAGCGCACCACTTGGGCTTCCAACACTGACACCGCTTGACTACGCACCCGCTCCTTCACACAAAGAAGGTGCTTTGCGTGTCCCCAAAGGGAAGCCTTACAGGCAGCCCAAAGTATACCCGGGGACGACACTAAACCAAGATTAATAGAGAAATACTCTGACAGGTGTTCGCCTACGGCCTGCACATAGTCGTCGTCCTGTAAGAACCATGCATTAAGCCACCACAACGGGCAGCGACCCGCTTCAACGTCACCTAGTCGTAGCAAGAGCGGCGCATGATCCGAGACCCCGTGTGGAAGCATTTCCACCCCGCAACCCGCGATGCGTCAAGGGCCGGAACAAGAAAGAGGTCTATCCTGGTGTGCGTGTGGTGCGCTTCCGACGTGTAGGTGTAACGCCACAACCGGGGATGCCAAGTCCACCAGACATCACAGAGACTGAGGTCCTTCACCCAACTGCGCAACCCCGAGGCTCTGATGGTCCGACTCGAGGGGTCCCACAGTGTCTAATTCTGGGTTCAGCACCGAATTGAAGTCCCCCAGAATAGTCAGTCCTGGGGGGAGCCCTGCCACCACCTCCCTGAGGGTTATAAGAAAGCTCTGCAACGCCCCCGGGGGGCATAAACACTAAAGATGTTGATGGGGTGCCCCCCCACCAACCCAGAGACGACCACGTATCGGCCCTGTGGGTCTGAGCGCGAGGTAGCCACCACCATAGCCAGTGAGCGGTGCAATAGAATGGCCGTCCCCCGTGAGCCCCTGGTAAAACCTGCATGATAAAACCTGTCGTACCCCCCTCTCAGCAGCACAGGGCATCTAGTGCCAAGCAGGTGGGTCTCCTGCAACAGGACCACAGACGGTGCAAAACAACGGAGTGTGCTAAACACCGATGACTGCTTAATTTTATCTAGGAGTTCGTTTATATTCCAGGATAATACTCACTTGGCAGACTCTGACATAGACAAAAGAACAAGAACAGTGCATTTCCTGCGCCCATCCAACCCTTCCATCGTGATCGGTTAAGCCAACCCTGAAAAAAAAAACGTTGCTTCAACCTTAACACAGAACTGCTAAACAACCCTTGAACTCCCCTCAACTGCCCCCCTCCCCATACTTCCACCCCAGAAGCATCTGTCTCCCCAAACAGTAGATACAGAATGTCTACAGTGAATGTGGAATGGTGGACCCCTCCATTTGAGTCGGAATTCTGCAATGCGGCCAGCACTGTTCCTCGTCTCCATAGAGGAGCGCCCGCCCCAACCCTCCAAGATACTCACAGCTCCAGGAGGCACAGTCAGGAGAGCAAGGGAGATTGGCTCAGGCGCTCCCCTTCCACAGCTCGAACAGACCCCCTCTCCTCAGGGCCATCTGTCACCGCCCCTCCGCTATCAGGGGCTTGGTCATGCCGTACATCCTTCGCCGAGGCTCGACGGAGGACGCTCCTCCCTCTCAGACGAGATCGAGTGCGCCTGCGGCCTGTAGGAAAGTACCATCTTGCCTGGCATGTTACCCCCATATTTCACTGTATATATGTTGTTTTAGTTGTATGTGTCACTGGGACCCTGCCAGCCAGGGCCCCAGTGCTCATAAGTGTGCCCTGTATGTGTTACCTGTGTTATGACTAACTGTCTCACTGAGGCTCTGCTATCCAGAACCTCAGTGGTTATGCTCTCTCATTTCTTTCCAAATTGTCACAAACAGGCTAGTGGACAATTTCACCAATTTACATTGGCATACTGGAACACCCTTATAATTCCCTAGTATATGGTACTGAGGTACCCAGGGTATTGGGGTTCCAGGTGATCCCTATGGGCTGCAGCATTTCTTGTGCCACCCATAGGGAGATCTGACAATTCTTACACAGGCCTGCCAGTGCACCCTGAGTGAAATAACGTCCACGTTATTTCACAGCCATTTACCACTGCACTTAAGTAACTTATAAGTCACCTATATGTCTAACCTTTACCTGGTAAAGGTTGGGTGCTAAGTTACTTAGTGTGTGGGCACTCTGGCACTAGCCAAGGTGCTCCCACATTGTTCAGGGCAAATTCCCCGGACTTTCTGAGTGCGGGGACACCATTACACGCGTGCACTATACATATGTCACGACATATGTATAGCGTCACAATGGTAACTCCGAACATGGCCATGTAACATGTCTAGGATCATGGAATTGTCACCCCAATGCCATTGTGGCATTGGGGAGACAATTCCATGATCCCCCGAGTCTCTAGCTCAGACCCGGGTACTGCCAAACTACCTTTCCCGGGGTTTCACTGCAGCTGCTGCTGCTGCCAACCCCTCAGACAGGTTTCTGCCCTCCTGGGGTCCAGCCAGGCTTGGCCCAGGAAGGCAGAACAAAGGACTTCCTCAGAGAGAGGGTGTAACACCCTCTCCCTTTGGAAAAAGGTGTCAGGGCTGGGGAGGAGTAGCCTCCCCCAGCCTCTGGAAATGCTTTGATGGGCACAGATGGTGCCCATCTCTGCATAAGCCAGTCTGCACCGGTTCAGGGATCCCTCAGCCCTGCTCTGGCGCGAAACTGGACAAAGGAATGGGGAGTGACCACTCCCCTGACCTGCACCTCCCCTGGGAGGTGCCCAGAGCTCCTCCAGTGTGCTCCAGACCTCTGCCATCTTGGAAACAGAGGTGCTGCTGGCACACTGGACTGCTCTGAGTGGCCAGTGCCAGCAGGTGACGTCAGAGACTCCTTCTGATAGGCTCCTTCAGGTGTTGCTAGCCTATCCTCTCTCCTAAGTAGCCAAACCTCCTTTTCTGGCTATTTAGGGTCTCTGCTTTGGGGAATTCCTTAGATAACGAATGCAAGAGCTCATCAGAGTTCCTCTGCATCTCTCTCTTCACCTTCTGCCAAGGAATCGACTGCTGACTGCGCTGGAAGCCTGCAAAACTGCAACAAAGTAGCAAAGACGACTACTGCGACCTTGTAACGCTGATCCTGCCGCCTTCTCGAATGTTTTCCTGGTGGTGCATGCTGTGGGGGGAGTCTGCCTCCTCTCTGCACTAGAAGCTCCGAAGAAATCTCCCGTGGGTCGACGGAATCTTCCCCCTGCAACCGCAGGCACCAAAGAACTGCATCACCGGTCCTCTGGGTCTCCTCTCAGCACAACGAGCGAGGTCCCTTGAGCTCAGCAACTCTGTCCAAGTGACTCCCACAGTCCAGTGACTCTTCAGTCCAAGTTTGGTGGAGGTAAGTCCTTGCCTCCCCACGCTAGACTTCATTGCTGGGAACCGCGTGTTCTGCAGCTACTCCAGCTCCTGTGCACTCTTCCAGGATTTCCTTTGTGCACAGCCAAGCCTGGGTCCCCGGCACTCTAACCTGCATTGCACGACCTCCTGAGTTGTCCTCCGGCTTCGTGGGACCCTCTTGTGTAACTTCGGGTGAGCTCCGGTTCACTTCACTTTGTAGTGCCTGTTCCGGCACTTCTGCGGGTGCTGCTTGCTTCTGAGTGGGCTCTTTGTCTTGCTGGACACCCCCTCTGTCTCCTCACGCAATTGGTGACATCCTGGTCCCTTCTGGGCCACAGCAGCATCCAAAAATCCTAACTGCAACCTTTGCAGCTAGCAAGGCTTGTTGGCGGTCTTTCTGCACGAAAATACCTCTGCACGACTCTTCACGACGTGGAACATCCATCCTCCAAAGGGGAAGTTTCTAGCCCTTGTCGTTCTTGCAGAATCCACAGCTTCTACCATCCGGTGGCAGCTTCTTTGCAACCACAGCTGGCATTTCCTGGGAATCTGCCCACTCCCGACTTGATCGTGACTTTTGGACTTGGTCCCCTTGTTCCACAGGTACTCTCGTCTGGAAATCCATTGTTGTTGCATTGCTGGTGTTGGTCTTTCCTGCAGAATTCCCCCATCACGACTTCTGTGCTCTTTGGGAAACTTAGGTGCACTTTGCACCCACTTTTCAGGGTCTTGAGGTGGGCTATTTTTCTAACCCTCACTGTTTCCTTACAGTCCCAGCGACCCTCTACAAGGTCACATAGGTTTGGGGTCTATTCGTGGTTCGCATTCCACTTCTAGAGTATATGGTTTGTGTTGCCCCTATCCCTATGTGCCCCCATTGCATTCTATTGTGACTATACATTGTTTGCACTGTTTTCTATTGCTATTACTGCATATTTTGGTATTGTGTACATATATCTTGTGTATATTTGCTATCCTCATACTGAGGGTACTCACTGAGATACTTTGGCATATTGTCATAAAAATAAAGTACCTTTATTTTTAGTATATCAGTGTATTGTGTTTTCTTATGATATTTTGCATATGACACTAGTGGTACTGTAGGAGCTTCACTCGTCTCCTAGTTCAGCCTAAGCTGCTCTGCTAAGCTACCTTTTCTATCAGCCTAAGCTGCTAGACACCCCTCTACACTAATAAGGGATACCTGGGCCTGGTGTAAGGTGAAGGTGTAAATACCCCTTGGTACTCACTACAAGCCAGTCCATCCTCCTACATTGGTTGTGCAGCGGTGGGATAAGTACTTTGCAACTACTTACCACTTTGTCATATTGTACTTTTCATAAGAGAAAAATATACAAAACAAGATCAGTGTATGTACACCTAACCAAAAAGCGTTGCTTTTCTTCTCTCACTTCTTTGCTAAGTGCTGAAAAGTACCTCTAAACTTTCAAAAAGTTCTTAAAAAGTTTTAAAAGTTTTTTTTCTGTCCTTTAAAAGGTTCTAAAAACTTTTTCTCACTTTTTCTGTCCCTTAAACCATTTCTATTATGTCTGGTACAGATCAAACTCTGGATCTGTCCAAAACAGCATATGATCACCTTAGCTGGAAGGCAGCAAGGAGTCTCTGTGTTGATAGAGGTTTAGGGGTAGGGAAGAATCCCTCTAGAGAACTGTTGGTTAATATGCTCATTGAACAAGATAAGACCTTAGGTGGCACTTCTGTTGAGAGATTAGCTGATGGTTCCCAATCTGATCCTGGGGCACCCCTAGCAAAAGATTTAGAAGGAAATTTTCCTAACCTGCCCATTAGCAGGCCACTTAGCAATGCTGGTACTAATGTGAGTTCTCATCACAGTAGGAGTATTACTTCTGTTAGCCAGGTTGTTAGAGTGCCATCTATTAGGGCCAGGTCTCCCTCTGTTCATTCTCACCATACTTCTGTGTCAAGGCATGCCACTCCCACCCACCCTGATGACAGAGTGTTAGAAAGGGAGCTCAATAGATTGAGAGTGGAAGAATCCAGGCTGAAGCTCAAGAAGCAACAGCTGGATTTAGATAGGTAGTCCTTTGATTTAGAAAGAGAAAGACAGAGGTTGGGGTTAGGACCCCATGGTGGCAGCAGCAGTATTCCAAATAGTCATCCTGCAAAAGAGCATGATTCTAGGAATCTGCATAAGATAGTTCCCCCTTACAAGGAGGGGGATGACATTAACAAGTGGTTTGCTGCACTTGAGAGGGCCTGTGTTGTACAGGAGGTCCCTCAAAGGCAGTGGGCTGCTATCCTATGGCTATCTTTCAGTGGAAAGGGTAGGGATAGGCTCCTTACTGTTAAAGAAAGTGATGCCAATAATTTTACAGTTCTTATGAATGCACTCCTAGATGGTTATGGATTAACCACTGAACAGTACAGGATGAAGTTCAGAGAAACCAAAAAGGAGTCTTCACAAGACTGGGTAGACTTTGTTGACCATTCAGTGAAGGCCTTGGAGGAGTGGTTACATGGCAGTAACGTTTCTGACTATGAAAGCCTGTATAACTTAATCCTGAGAGAGCACATTCTAAATAATTGTTTGTCTGATTTGTTACACCAGTACCTGGTAGACTCTGATCTGACCTCTCCCCAAGAATTGGGAAAGAAGGCAGACAAATGGGTCAGAACAAGGGTGAGCAGAAAAGTTCATACAGGGGATGACAAGGATGGCAAGAAGAAGGATGGTAAGTCTTCTGACAAGGGTGGGGACAAATCTAAAAATGAGTCTTCATCAGGCCCACAAAAACACTCTGGTGGGGGTGGTGGGCCCAAATCCTCTTCAAATCAAAACAAAGAAAAGAAACCATGGTGCTATTTAAGTAAAATAAAAGGCCATTGGACAACAGATCCCAGTTGTCCAAAGAAAATCACCAAGCCTCCTACCACTACAACCCCTGCTGCTACACCTAGTGCCCCTAGTAATAGCAGTGGTGGTGGGAGCAAACCTACTAATAGCCAATCCAAGGGAGTAGCTGGGCTCACTTTTGGTAATTTAGTTGGGGTTGGTCTGATTAGGGAGACCACAGAGGCTGTGTTAGTCTCTGAGGGGGCCATTGATTTGGCCACCTTGGTTGCTTGTCCCCTTAACATGGATAAGTACAAGCAACTACCCCTAATAAATGGTGTTGAGGTTCAGGCCTACAGGGACACAGGTGCCAGTGTTACCATGGTAATAGAGAAACTGGTCCAATCTGAACAACACCTACTTGGTCACCAGTACCAAGTGACTGATGCTCATAACAACACTCTTAGCCACCCCATGGCTGTTGTGAATCTCAACTGTGGGGGGGTTACTGGTCCAAAGAAAGTTGTGGTTGCCTCAGATTTACCTGTAGACTGTCTACTAGGGAACGATTTAGAGACATCAGCTTGGGCAGAAGTGGAGTTTGAGGCTCATGCAGCAATGCTGGGCATTCCAGGGCATATTTTTGCTTTAACCAGGACTCAGACCAAAAAGCAAAAAGGACAGGGTGACTTGGATCCTGGAAGAATGGACCAAGTGCTCCCTAAAGCTAGGGTTAGTAAAGGTAAAACACTACCTACTATCCCTCCCTCTACAGTGGATTCAACTTCTGAGGAAGAAGAATTTCCACCCTGTGCAGAACCTACACCAGAGGAGCTGGAAGCAGACACTGCTGAGCTTTTGGGTGAAAGGGGGCCTGCCAGGGAGGAGCTGAGTGTGGCACAGCATACCTGTCCCACACTAGAGGGTCTAAAGCAGCAAGCTGTCAAACAAGCAAATGGGGATGTCAGTGACTCTCACAGAGTTTACTGGGAGGATAACCTTTTGTACACTGAAGCAGGGGATCCAAAACCTGGAGCTGCCAGGAGATTGGTGATTCCTCAGGAGTACAGAAGGTTCCTCCTAACTCTAGCCCACGACATTCCCTTAGCTGGACATTTGGGGCAAATGAAAACTTGGGACAGGCTTGTCCCCTTGTTTCATTGGCCCAGAATGTCAGAGGACACAAAGGAATTTTGTAAGTTCTGTGAAACCTGTCAAGCCAGTGGCAAGACAGGTGGCACTCCAAAGGCACCCCTTATTCCACTGCCTGTGGTTGGGGTTCCCTTTGAAAGGGTAGGGGTTGACATAGTTGGCCCCCTTGACCCTCCTACTGCTTCAGGCAATAGGTGTATCTTGGTGGTAGTGGACCATGCCACCAGATATCCTGAAGCAATTCCTCTAAGGACCACTACAGCTCCTGCAGTGGCAAAGGCCCTCCTGGGAATCTTTTCCAGGGTGGGCTTCCCAAAAGAGGTGGTATCAGACAGGGGAAGCAATTTCATGTCTGCTTACTTAAAGGCCATGTGGAAGGAATGTGGTGTGACATACAAGTTCACTACACCCTATCATCCACAAACAAACGGACTGGTTGAGAGGTTTAATAAAACTCTCAAAGGAATGATAATGGGACTCCCTGACAAACTCCGCAGGAGATGGGATGTCCTGTTACCTTGCCTCCTTTTTGCTTACAGGGAGGTACCCCAAAAAGGAGTGGGCTTCAGCCCCTTTGAACTCCTATTTGGACACCCTGTAAGAGGTCCTCTAACACTTGTGAAGGAGGGTTGGGAACAACCTTTAAAAGCTCCTAACCAAGACATAGTGGACTATGTACTTGGCCTAAAATCTAGGATGGCTGAGTACATGAAAAAGGCCAGTAAAAACCTTCAGGCCAGCCAAGAGCTCCAGAAGCAATGGCATGACCAGAAGGCTGTTTTGGTTCAGTACCAACCAGGGCAGAAAGTGTGGGTCTTGGAGCCTGTGGCCCCAAGAGCACTCCAAGACAAATGTAGTGGACCCCACATAATTGTTGAGAAAAAGGGTGAAGTCACCTACTTAGTTGACTTGGGCACTGCCAGGAGTCCCCTTAGGGTGCTCCATGTCAATCACCTGAAACCCTACTATGACAGGGCTGATCTCACCCTGCTCATGGCAACAGATGAGGGACAGGAAGAAGAGAGTGCCCCTCTCCCTGATCTCTTCTCTTCCACAGAACAAGATGCTCTAGTGGAAGGTGTAGTACTGGCAGATTGTCTTACTGCTGAGCAGAAAGACCACTGCATAAATCTCCTGGGTCAGTTTTCTGAACTCTTTTCTACTGTGCAAGGCACCACTTCTTGGTGTGAGCACACTATAGATACTGGAGACAGCTTGCCTGTCAAAAGTAAGATCTATAGGCAGCCTGACCATGTCAGAGACTGCATAAAACAAGAGGTGCAGAAAATGCTTGAACTGGGAGTGGTTGAGCACTCTGAAAGTCCATGGGCCTCTCCTGTGGTACTTGTACCAAAACCTCATTCCAAAGATGGTAAAAGGGAAATTAGATTTTGTGTTGACTACAGAGGTCTCAACCAGGTAACCAAAACTGATGCTCACCCTATACCCAGGGCAGATGAGCTAATAGATACACTGGCATCTGCCAAGTATCTAAGCACCTTTGATTTGACTGCAGGGTATTGGCAGATCAAGTTATCAGAGGCTGCAAAAGCAAAAACTGCATTTTCAACCATTGGAGGCCATTACCAATTCACAGTAATGCCTTTTGGATTGAAAAATGCACCTGCCACTTTTCAAAGGTTGGTGAACACAGTCCTGCAAGGGCTGGAAGCTTTTAGTGCAGCATATCTAGACGATATAGCTGTCTTTAGCTCCAGCTGGGATGATCACCTGGTCCACCTATGGAAAGTTTTGGAGGCCCTGCAAAAGGCAGGCCTCACTATCAAGGCTTCAAAGTGCCAGATAGGGCAGGGCAAAGTGGTTTATCTGGGACACCTGGTAGGTGGAGAACAGATTCCACCACTTCAGGGGAAAATCCAAACTATTATAGATTGGGTTCCCCCTACAACTCAGACTCAGGTGAGAGCTTTTTTAGGCCTCACTGGGTATTACAGGAGGTTCATAAAGAACTATGGCTCCATTGCAGCCCCTCTTAATGACCTCACATCTAAGAAAATGCCTAAGAAGGTATTATGGACAGCAAACTGTCAGAAAGCTTTTGAGTAGCTGAAGCAGGCCATGTGCTCTGCACCTGTCCTGAAAAGCCCCTGTTACTCCAAAAAATTCATTGTCCAAACTGATGCATCTGAATTAGGGGTAGGGGTAGTCTTATCACAACTTAATTCTGAGGGCCAGGATCAACCTGTTGCTTTTATCAGCAGGAGGTTGACCCCTAGAGAAAAGCGTTGGTCTGCCATAGAGAGGGAGGCCTTTGCTGTGGTCTGGGCACTGAAGAAGTTGAGGCCATACCTGTTTGGCACTCACTTCATTGTTCAGACAGACCACAAACCTCTACTTTGGCTAAAACAAATGAAAGGTGAAAATCCTAAATTGTTGAGGTGGTCCATATCCCTACAGGGAATGGACTATACAGTGGAACATAGACCAGGGAGTACCCACTCCAATGCAGATGGACTCTCCAGATATTTCCACTTAGACAATGAAGACTCATCAGGTCATGGGTAGTCTTATTGTCCTTCGTTTGGGGGTGGTTGTGTAGGAAAGTACCATCTTGCCTGGCATGTTACCCCCATATTTCACTGTATATATGTTGTTTTAGTTGTATGTGTCACTGGGACCCTGCCAGCCAGGACCCCAGTGCTCATAAGTGTGCCCTGTATGTGTTACCTGTATTATGACTAACTGTCTCACTGAGGCTCTGCTATCCAGAACCTCAGTGGTTATGCTCTCTCATTTATTTCCAAATTGTCACTAACAGGCTAGTGACCAATTTCACCAATTTACATTGGCATACTGGAACACCCTTATAATTCCCTAGTATATGGTACTGAGGTACCCAGGGTATTGGGGTTCCAGGAGATCCCTATGGGCTGCAGCATTTCTTGTTCCACCCACAGGGAGATCTGACAATTCTTACACAGGCCTGCCAGTGCAGCCTGAGTGAAATAACGTCCACGTTATTTCACAGCCATTTACCACTGCACTTAAGTAACTTATAAGTCACCTATATGTCTAACCTTTACCTGGTAAAGGTTGGGTGCTAAGTTACTTAGTGTGTGGGCACTCTGGCACTAGCCAAGGTGCTCCCACATTATTCAGGGCAAATTCCCCGGACTTTGTGAGTGCGGGGACACCATTACACGCGTGCACTATACATATGTAACGACATATGTATAGCGTCACAATGGTAACTCCGAACATGGCCATGTAACATGTCTAGGATCATGGAATTGTCACCCCAATGCCATTCTGGCATTGGGGAGACAATTCCATGATCCCCCGAGTCTCTAGCTCAGACCCGGGTACTGCCAAACTACCTTTCCTGGGGTTTCACTGCAGCTGCTGCTGCTGCCAACCCCTCAGACAGGTTTCTGCCCTCCTGGGGTCCAGCCAGGCTTGGCCCAGGAAGGCAGAACAAAGGACTTCCTCAGAGAGAGGGTGTTACACCCTCTCCCTTTGGAAAAAGGTGTCAGGGCTGGGGAGGAGTAGCCTCCCCCAGCCTCTGGAAATGCTTTGATGGGCACAGATGGTGCCCATCTCTGCATAAGCCAGTCTGCACCGGTTCAGGGATCCCTCAGCCCTGCTCTGGCACGAAAATGGACAAAGGAAAGGGGAGTGACCACTCCCCTGACCTGCACCTCCCCTGGGAGGTGCCCAGAGCTCCTCCAGTGTGCTCCAGACCTCTGCCATCTTGGAAACAGAGGTGCTGCTGGCACACTGGACTGCTCTGAGTGGCCAGTGCCAGCAGGTGACGTCAGAGACTCCTTCTGATAGGCTCCTTCAGGTGTTGCTAGCCTATCCTCTCTCCTAACTAGCCAAACCTCCTTTTCTGGCTATTTAGGGTCTCTGCTTTGGGGAATTCCTTAGATAACGAATGCAAGAGCTCATCAGAGTTCCTCTGCATCTCTCTCTTCACCTTCTGCCAAGGAATCGACTGCTGACTGCGCTGGAAGCCTGCAAAACTGCAACAAAGTAGCAAAGACGACTACTGCGACCGTGTAACGCTGATCCTGCCGCCTTCTCGACTGTTTTCCTGGTGGTGCATGCTGTGGGGGTAGTCTGCTGCCTCCTCTCTGCACTAGAAGCTCCGAAGAAATCTCCCGTGGGTCGACGGAATCTTCCCCCTGCAACCGCAGGCACCAAAGAAGTGCATCACTAGTCCTCTGAGTCTCCTCTCAGCACGACGAGCGAGGTCCCTTGAACTTAGCAACTCTGTCCAAGTGACTCCCACAGTCCAGTGACTCTTCAGTCCAAGTTTGGTGGAGGTAAGTCCTTGCCTCCCCACGCTAGACTGCATTGCTGGGAACCGCGTGTTCTGCAGCTACTCCGGCTCCTGTGCACTCTTCCAGGAATTCCTTTGTGCACAGCCAAGCCTGGGTCCCAGGCACTCTAACCTGCATTGCACGACCTCCTGAGTTGTCCTGCGGCTTCGTGGGGGCCCTCTTGTGCAACTTCGGGTGAGCTCCGGTTCACTTCACTTCGTAGTGCCTGTTCTGGCACTTCTGCAGGTGCTGCTTGCTTCTGAGTGGGCTCTTTGTCTTGCTGGACGCCCCCTCTGTCTCCTCACGCAATTGGTGACATCCTGGTCCCTCCTGGGCCACAGCAGCATCTAAAAACCTTAACTGCGACCTTTGCAGCTAGCAAGGCTTGTTGGTGGTCTTTCTGCACGCAAACACCTCTGCACGACTCTTCACGACGTGGGACATCCATCCTCCAAAGGGGAAGTTTCTAGCCCTTGTCGTTCTTGCAGAATCCACAGCTTCTACCATCCGGTGCAGCTTCTTTGCAACCACAGCTGGCATTTCCTGGGCATCTGCCCACTCCCGACTTGATCGTGACTTTTGGACTTGGTCCCCTTGTTCCACAGGTACTCTCGTCTGGAAATCCATTGTTGTTGCATTGCTGGTGTTGGTCTTTCCTGCAGAATTCCCCTATCACGACTTCTGTGCTCTTTGGGGAACTTAGGTGCACTTTGCACCCACTTTTCAGGGTCTTGAGGTGGGCTATTTTTCTAACCCTCACTGTTTCCTTACAGTCCCAGCGACCCTCTACAAGGTCACATAGGTTTGGGGTCCATTCGTGGTTCGCATTCCACTTCTAGAGTATATGGTTTGTGTTGCCCCTATCCCTATGTGCCCCCATTGCATTCTATTGTTACTATACATTGTTTGCACTGTTTTCTATTGCTATTACTGCATATTATGGTATTGTGTACATATATCTTGTGTATATTTGCTATCCTCATACTGAGGGTACTCACTGAGATACTTTGGCATATTGTCATAAAAATAAAGTACCTTTATTTTTAGTATATCTGTGTATTGTGTTTTCTTATGATATTGTGCATATGACACTAGTGGTACTGTAGGAGCTTCACTCGTCTGCTAGTTCAGCCTAAGCTGCTCTGCTAAGCTACCTTTTCTATCAGCCTAAGCTGCTAGACACCCCTCTACACTAATAAGGGATACCTGGGCCTGGTGCAAGGTGAAAATACCCCTTGGTACTCACTACAAGCCAGTCCAGCCTCCTACACGGCCCCCCGCATTCCCGGGGGGCCAGCCCAGTCCGTCCCTGGCAGACCATTCCCCTGCTACACGGCGTTCCTCCGTAAGCCATTCCCATGCAGCCTCCGGCGAGTCAAAGAAGAAAGATTTCCCGTTCATTATGACTTTCAGCCTTGCGGGGAAGAGGAGCATGTATGTCAGCTACATGGCCTGCAGTTTCTGCTTGACTCCTTCATACGAACGGCGCCGGGCCTGCACCTCCCGGGAATATGAGTATCCTATGGTTGTCCCAGCGGAGATCTGAATGGGCTCTAGCCTCTCGAAGGACAACATCCCGGTCATTGAAGTTCAAGAATCGTGCTATGATCGGCCGCCAGGGGCCACCCGGCGGCGGCCGCGGCGTCAGGGCCCTATGGGCACACTCTATGGCAAACTACAGGGAGAGCCGCTGGTCCGGGACCCACGAGTGAATCCAAACACTCCACGAATTCAATCGCGGAACTTGTCTCCGCACCCTCAGGGAAGCCCACAAACCGCAAATTGTTACATCTGGAGCGGTTTTCTGCATCTTCAGCTCTACGGTGTGGCTCGCCGGTACGGGTCTGCAGTTGGGCGACCCTAATTTTAAGGTCTGCAATCTCATCCTCAGTCTGTGAGAAACGGTCCTCAACCTCCTTAATGTGACCCACCGCCTTTCGCAGGTCCTGACGCAGAAGGCCCACATCCTCCTTCACTTCACCGACCTTGGCTTCCACCGCTAACTGCGAGGCCTGGATCACCTGAAGGATCGTGTTCACTCCCCCGGCTGCTGCTTCAGTCTCCGGCTCTCCCGTTACCCTAGAGGATCCCTGTGTGGTAAACTGGTCTACACCCTGCTGCGATGCCGGCAGCTGCTTGCCCACCATGTCTCTCCCCATCACAGCTGCGGGGTCAGGTCAGCGCCACAGCGGCTGGCCTCCCTTCGTCAGAGCTCTGAACTGGGTCTCCAGCAGCACCCTCCGATCTCCAAGGGTATCCCCGGGCAGGCGGACAGAACACAGCACCTCACCCCCCCAGGGGGTGCCGACTCAATCCCAAGTACTGGCTCTGCAGCCACAGTCCAGGGCCCGGGCGCACCCGTCCGCCACTCTAGGCTCAACAGCCTTACGCCACTCCACAGGCTGATCCAGAAGCCGTCTGCCGCACACCTCTCACCTCCTGGATCCCTGCCTCCACACCAGGCGCTCCCCCAAGGGCCTCCGCCGACTGCGCGCAACCCTGATCTCTTTTTTTGGGGGGGGTCAGGAGAAAAGGGTTCCAGGTCGCCCTCAAAAGTCCACAGATGTTCCCAGTCGGGAACTCCTAGAGTGCGACTGCCACCTTGACGCCGGTGACCACGCTCCCCAGTGATAGTTTTAACAATGCAGGAAGTATCTTATTTATTTATCAGTCGTCGGACGCAGAGTTGCAGTCTTTAAGACTTTTAGAGCATCAGTCTTTTCAAAATTCAGGAAAAGTAAATTTAAACTCTTTCTCTCTCCTCCACCATTTCCTAATAATCTGTTTAGGAACAAATGTGCAGAGCTGTTACCACCCCCTCATTACTCCAGCGTTGACACCGTAGCCAAAGTGGCATATACTCAACACGGCATCCGCCCAGAACCATCATATAGGAATGAATAAACGGATAAACGGGAACCAGTAAGCTCATCCCATTTATGTGGCCACTGCTTTAAACCTTCAATGGATTCCCCCACCTTGGAATTACCACTATGGATTATTATGGCTGCAATATTTCTCCACAGCTGGCGTCACTTCGATCCTTGCTTCTTCCTTTAGCCACTCTGCCATCAGCACTGTTCTCAGCATCCTCCTAACATTCTGTTGTGCAGTGTTTCAAGGAGGTGGGGAAGGAGAAAGCCGGGCAGGGACCCGGAAAGCCATGGGTGGCGCATCATAGGTAGCGTCTGCCCCGCAATATGATAAATATATACCAAGAGAGAAATGTGCCTGTTAGGAAATAACCAACAGTCCATTCCACAGAGGAAAACAAGTTCACTGAGGGTAAACTCATGTGATGTGTCCTCCCATCATTCCTTTCCCCCGGATGCATACCTAGTACCGCTGGTCAGAGGCTATTAGTAAACAGGTGAAGGCTGCATGTGGTCTTCCACTCATAGCATAACTCTGAGTACGTGCCTCATTCATTTGCCACGCCATTAGTTGGCCAATATCAGTGCTGCTTGGCAGTGACCCTGTTAGGTCACTACACTGCTGACGAGGGTCCTCCGCCCACAAGCCTGATCTCTGCTCGGGACCGCAACTTCAATTGCTGACTGCGCTAGCTGAGGGAAAAGCTGCGAACACCAGGTTGTGACACCCGCTGCCCTGCAGTACACCAATACTGCCACGGACCTGCCAGCTGCAGGCAGCGATGACCTGCTGTTCCGGCCCACCTCAAGCATTGCTGCTGTTCTGTTTTCTGTCGGTGGCGTGCCACTTTGATTAGTGAAGTCTCTGTCTGCCTCCCTGCAGCCTGTGAACTGCCTCCATGGGTGAAAGTACAACCATGCCCTCCACATGATGATGGAACAACACATGCGCCAACCATGCATGCCTGAACAATGCGGTCGGAACAACGACTGCATTGTTTCCATGAATGCCTTTACTATGCATGCCTTTACAACGATTTATTCTTGTAAAGGCATGCCTAGTAATTGCATGTGTGGAACAGCATGCGTGGTTTTCGCATTCCACCCACCACTCGCCCTATAAACACAACTACCCAACCCCCACCCACAAAATAAAACTACCCAACCCCCCACCCGCCCCCAAAATAAAACTACCCCAATCCCCCACCCGCCCCTAAAAACAACCCCGATACCCCCCACCCACGCTGAGCCCTAAAACTTACCCCAACCCCCACCCGCCCTAGAAACAACCGACCGCCACCCCAAAAATAAAACTACCCCACCCTTAAAAACAAAATGACTCCGACCCCTGCCCCTAAAAAACCGCCCCCCACCCACCCGAAATACAAAATTACCCCGCATCCCGCCGCTAAGAACAAAATTACACAGGCCCCTACCCCACCCTAAAAACCATAGTACCGTGACCACCCACCCCCACCCTAAAAACAAAACTACCCCCACTCCCGCCCCTTGAAAAAAAATAACCCACCCACCTCCTACCCCTAAAAACTACACCTAATCCTCTCCCAGCCCCCTTACCTGACTGCATCCTTCCCCGAACCCCCACCCCTAAAAACAAAATTTCCCCATCCCCCACCCCGCCCCTAAAAACCTGAGCCCCCCAACTTGCCCTAAATACAAAATTATCCTGACCACCACCCCGCCCCTTAAAACCCACCCCCCGGCCCCGAAATACAAAATTACCCCAACCCCCACCCCTTCCCCTAAAAACCCACCCACTCTAAATACAAAATTACCCCAACCCCTGCTCCTAAAAACAAAATTACCCCACTGCCACCCGGCCCCTTAAAATCCACCCCCACCAACCCTAAATGAAAAATTACCCCACCCCCACATCTAAAAGCAGGGCAGTAGAGTACAGAGAACTGACAACGATCAGGATGCCCAAGAAGCCACCCTATGTCCTTGCCGCTGGCGGAATAGTCTCCTGCCAAAAAACACAGCCAAACCAGAGGCTCAGAGACTTTGTGTGCCACACAACTGAATGAACCTTCAACACCAAGTTGGGAAGAGTTGTAATGAGCCACCCCACTCTTTTCTGTGTGACCTCTCATCATTCCTTTCCCTCGGATGCACACCTAGTACATCCTCTGGCCAGGCATGGCCAGAGGCTATAAATAAATGGGTGAAGACTGCACGTGGTCTTCCATCCATACCATAATTGCGAGTGTGTGCCTCAGTCATTTGCCGCTCCATTAGTGGGCCCATATTAGTGCTGATTGGCAATGACCCTCTTTCCTTTCAGGTCACTACATCATGCATTAAATACGACTGATAATGGGCTCTAAAGTTATAGGCAAAAGAAACGAACATAAGTAAATATTAAATGGCAGAAAATGATGTACCATTCAAGATTAAAGAAAAAGCAAAAGCAATGAAAAATATTGCAAATAAACCAAAACAATAAAGATTGTTGCATCAATATTAGTCAAAAAAGTCCCCAATGAAAAAAGATAATGTTAATGATATAGCATTGAAATCGATGGAAACTCAAATCAAAAATGTTCTAAAAGAAAAATAATTGTGATCACTGTGCCTTAAACTATGTAGGAAAAAAATAATACAGGTTGACACCAGTCAAATTAACTGTAAACATAAAACCTTAAAAAGTATGGAAAAACTTAATTTACAATATCACTTATGAAAAATAAACTGAAAAATATAAGCCCTCATTATCACTTTGGCGGTCTGTTGCAAAATCCACCATGGTGATGGCCGCCAAAAGACTGCCACGGAAGCAGTATTCTGCCAGCTGTATTATGAGTTACAAAAATGAAACCGCCAGAAAGCAGCCTCAAAATCAACACCGCCAGATCTAACGATGGTGGGAGAGAGGCGGTCCCACCACCCTTACCGCCATGCCAACAACAAACAGCCCTCCAACTTACGACACACGAATCACCATAGCGGTCCATCAACAGCAGTAATCCATTGGCGGTGTGGACCACCATAGTCGATTTTGCCACTCCACAGCAACAGAAGCCAAAATTGGCCAAATTGAAAACCTGATACACATATACACATCGTTCTCACACACCATTAGCACTATAAAACACACCCCCACACAACCCTCAATTCCTTGCAAATTCACAAATTCTGCTACATGTTGCCAGCCCACATATCCCTAGAACTGCACACACAAACCACATGTACCCCAGCTAATGTCAGACGGCAGCATGTGCCACGTCTACCCAGTCCTCCACAAGAAGAAGGCCCCAGTGATGACAGCTACTTCGGATGTCTGGATCTCGAAGATCTCTCTGGTCCATCTGGCACCACTGGTCAGTCAGACACCACAAGCATCACCCAGCCCACCCCAGAGCACCCCACATCGGACTCCACTACAACAGCGGCCACCCAGTGGCCCCAAACCTCTGTCCCCATGACACATCAATCTACAGTATGCCCACCTTTGTACAGGGACCGGGGTCAACACCTCCCCGCAAGACGAAGAAGGTCCTGGTGTAAGCAGGAGTGGGCACACAGATCAGGGGGCAGAGGCACAGGGAGCCAGGGCCAGTGGGAGAGCATCAGTGTGCCCAGGGGTGGGCCAATCCAGGGAACCAACTGGCCTGGAGGCACTGTCACAAGTCCTGGGAGCATACCAGAAATCCCAGGACAGGATGGTCAAGGTACTCACCACCTTACAGGAGAACCAGAGGCTACAGAGGTAACACCACCAGGAGGTCATGCAGCAGTTGCAGGCCCACAGTGCCAACATAGCCTCCATTGCAGGGGTGCTCCGTGAAATTGCCACCATCATGCGTGAGTCCTCAACACACTAGCGGGCCCCTTCCTCTAGCCAGAGTACTGACCAGCCCTCTACATCTGGGACTGACAGTACACCAGCACCCCTCCCTCTGTAGCAGAGGAACCACCCTACAAACGTTCTCTGCGAGCCAGACATCCTACAGAGACTGTAGCCAAGACCAAAACAACTGCCAGAAAGTGAGCCTCTCCTACATGTCTCCCTTGTCAGCCACTGAGACACCTTGTTTACTTTCAACTGCCATTGCTCCTTTTTCCTATGGCCCTATGGACACTGGACCTGTGCAGCAAACCAACTGGGCCACTACACTGAAGATTTCGTCCACATCACCCCACTCTATTGCACTATCCCTTCCTTCTTAAAATTAAAATAAACACACTTAAACACAACTGAAGGATCTGTGAATTTATTTGATCAATATGCAACGTCTTGACCTTTATTTTCCTGTGCAATGTAATGTAAAGTGTGAATCCATCCAATGTACAATCGGCTTGGGGTACACATTACCATTGTAAGTGCTTTCCACAAGTCAGCAGCCACCAAACTGTGTGAAAGACATCTGTAGGCATTCAATGAGTACACAGTAGTGACCACACCAACATCTGAAAAAAGGGAAGCATTTAGTGACATTCAAATCAGAAGTAAAGGGAAGTAAAGCAACATGAGCCTCTGTAACATAACAGCCTACGTTTATCTGGTCAAATCAAGTTAATATTATGCATTGCAATTAACTCCAAACACTAGTAGTGACAAGACACAACTTTTGTAAGGGCCTTAGACATGATACCACAGTTTTAGCTATGCCATGTTATCAGTAAGCGCATCCCTCCTCTATGCCACCTGGTCCAGGCCAAACTGTCAGGGACAATGACATCACAGAGCGGTTGTGTAAGCACATTAAAACTTCACATTACATTCCCAGCAACAAATGGCAAGTACTGTATGAAATGAGGACACAGTTTGATGTGAGCATGTATTTGAAACTGCGAAATCGCTGATACATGGCATAGGCAGAATAAGCTTTATCCCATTAATCATACCACTGGCAACACTAACCACTGATGGAACAGTGTTAGTTTTCAATATGCACACATTAGAGCTTGGTACATTATAGCTGCCACACAGCTCTTCATATTATGGTATGAACATAGCTACAGACTACAATCAAAAGGCATGTGTCATTACTGCAGGAGGAAGTGGAGACAATTCAACTGTGCCAGCAGAGGAAACTGAGGACAGTGATGACAATGGGAGGAGGAGGATGTGGACAACAGGACAAGTTTGATACACCAGTACTTCCAATGACAGTCAGGTAAGCACTTCAAGCAGTGCACTGGTATAAGCACTAATTTGTAAGGCAGATATCTGCCACCAAATGTACAATGTTAACATGGAGGAATTACCTTGGTGTGTACTAGAAGTACCTATGACGGACATATCATTGACTACAATGATAACAATCTTCAGAAAATGGCATCCGCCTGTCCTTCATGCAGAGGACAGGTGGTAGTGACCTCACTCCACCAGCGTTAGACGTCATGGAGGAGAGCGGTCAGAACCGACGTGCAACTCCTCATTGGTTAACATTGATATCTATGGAGAACAGGGGCCAACAAAGATCACCGCCAGAGGTGACAGTGTTTACCGGCTCAGACGTGACCACCATTTTCAGAAGCACATTTCACTTGACTCTTGACTCTCACCCATCAAGACCTCCACTGCGTGAGCTGCGATGTCCTGTGTCTGGAAGCAACATTGGCCCATGCTACAGGGGATAGGGCCACAGCCTTCACACATGAAGAACTCGAGAAGCTTGTGGATGGGGTCCTATCCTTGTATGGGCAGTTGTATGGGGCTCCAGATCAACAGGTGAACACCATTTTGGTATTTTAGATGCAACATGACTGTACATTGATGAATGTGTGTGCATGCAGTGTGTCCCTTAGGGAGTATTGTCTGGTGCATGCAAAATGTACACAGAGTTACGAGTGATGTGTATGATGATTGTGAGATCTATACAGTATGTAGTCCATTACTGTAACTGACTGAAGTGTGTAGTTAATGGTGTCCTTCTGACTGTGTCTCCTATGCAGGTCAGCGCCCATCAGAAGAAAGGGTTTTGGCGTGCCATCATCAAAGATGTGCAGACCCTGGGGGTCCATAGCCGGCGAAGCACCCACTGCAGAAAGCAGTGGGAGGACCTGAGATGCTGGACCCGGAAGACCGCGGAGGCCCAGCTGGGGATGTCCTCCCTCGGACCCTAACCCCACTGATGGCCCGCACACTGGCGGTGGCCAACCCAGAGTTGGATGGGCGCTTGAGGGCAGCATAGGTAATAGTCAGTGTATGCCTCAGAATGCAATTGTTGGTAATGTTGTATAGTTCTGCATTGCTATGGTGAGTGGTATGTACAATAGGTATTAGTTATTTGCTGGGATTTCTACATACGTAAGGGCCTACATCCTGACTCTCCAGTGTAGGATTTATACTCTGATGCCCACTATCTAAGTGGTATGTCCTGGCAATTACAAGTTGTTCAGACATTGTAACGGAGTAAGTGAAGCTGTATCTTTGACAACATGCATACAAGGATTAGTAAGTCTTAATAGGTGTGCAGATTTCAAAGTATAGGGTTGCTTATGAAGGATGGTAGTTTCTTCGGATTTCATGTTTAGCTGTTGTTCCCAGGCAATGGTGCAGTATTGTGTTTGTCACTGCAGTGTAAATTATCAGTGAGTCATTAAGATGTGTATACCATGTGTGCTGTTATTGCTGTAATTGGCCCTGTTCTCCCTTTCTAACTCCCCCACCCTCCCTCTTTTTCTTCTTCTGTCCTTGTGTGCATTAGCATCATCTGGCAAACGAGCAGGGGCAGCGGCGAGTGGGGGAGCTGCAGCATACAGGACCCAGGAGGCAGTGTCCGCCGACGCCAAAGGGACCAGTGGGTTGGAGGGCAAGGGGAGCACCACAGGGGGGGGACAGGAGCTGCTACAACTGACTCTGATTCCTCCTCCAATGAGAGGTCCCTGGTGGAAGCGGACCCCTCTGGGAGCACCCTAGCAACATCATCTTCCACCATCCCTTTTCCAACACTGCCCTCCCAGTAGCTCCCCCACCCAATTGCACGTGTCCGCCGTAGGCACCTCAGCCCTTGCGTCAGTCAGCCCTGCTGCCCTCAATAAGGACACTATTGTCCTCCTGAGGTCCATCTCTGTAGGGCAGTCAACCATAGTGAGTGCCATCCAGGAGCTGGCATCCCAGATGCAGCAATGCAATGCCTACCTGGAGGGCATTTACGTTGGCTAGGCTGCCCTACAGAGGTTGTTTTAGGCTCTGGCCTCCTCTTTGACAGAAGCCACTGTCCCTAGTTCTTCCGTCCCCCCTCCAACTACCTGTACCCAGTCCAAGACCCCTCTCCCCCCACCCATCCCAAGCACACAATCAGACGAGAATGCACCCAAAACAACAGATAGGACTCGCAAAGACAAGCACAAGCACCACAGATCACACCACAAGCATACCCACAGCCAACACACAGAAGCACACACAACAACAGCCACTGCCTCTACTGTCTCCCCCTCCACCTCCTCCCTCACAGTCACATCAGCACTCATACCTGCAAGCACTACATCCTTAGTCCCTGATCCTGCCACCTGTTCAGCCTTGCCCACAGTAACCACAACAGCAGACATGCAGACTAGCACCCCATTCACCACATGCACAGTCACCACCACCATCACAACCACATACAGCACACCAACTGTACTTGCAGACACCACCCCAACATACATTCACATGACCTGTTTGTCCTCTCCCTCCCTCTCTTCCCCCTCCTCCCAAAACACATAAACGCTCCCACTCAGACACTCAACAGTCACCCACCTCACACAAGCACACTTTGCATGTACCTACCACCAAGCTCAGCACACCTACACGTCCTACAACCACTCCCTCTACCTCCACTCCCAAACCTGCTCCCACAGTCTGCCCCACTGTAGCTTAAAAACGTTTCATTTCCCGCCTTGACCTCAACCATCCTCCTGACCCACACTCTATTGTACCTAAACGTCAGGTTCCTCTCCCCAGCTCGGTCCCTCCAGCTCCCAGTCCTCCCATGCCCCCCTAGTGTTTCCACTGTCCCTCCTCCGACAAAAAACTCCCTCTATGGAGCACCAGGTAGCCTATCCCACCCCTGCTCCAGACCAACTCCCTGCTCGAGGGACCGAAAACCAAAACTCCACTGCCTCCCAAACCAAAGTCCAAGGAGCCCCCTTCCAAAAAGAACCCCTCCACCACCATCCCTGGCCTCTGAGGTGCCTACCTTCCACATGGATGTCCCTGCCCAGTGGAGTCCATTAGGCTTGTCAGGAGTCACTTTGAGCCACTTTGCGGGCCATTCATGCCCGGTGAGTTTGTATGGACATTTTGACTGGCCAATGGCCCTTTGTTTATAGTTTTTGTTTTATTTTGTGCCTATTTTCAGGGCAATACCAGCTCAATATGGTGGTTGAATCACAGCTATTTGTCCTGACTTTCTTTTCTTATGGTTTATGTGACTGTTGTATTTTACAGTGGATTGTTCTCCGTGTGTGGTATGTGTGTATGGTGTGTGTTGTGCATATTGTGTGAGTGTGGGTGTGCATGTCGGTAGTTTCTGTGTTGTGGTGTGTTTGTGGATGTGTGTATGTGTATCGGGACGGGTGTATGTTTGGGGTGTATAAATGCGTCGCTGTCCGTGGCATGTGTGTGTGTGGGTGTGTCACTCTCCCCTCCCTCCCTTGTGTGCTAGGCGGCTGCACTCATAGTTGTCATCTTCGACGATGTCACTGCTCCTGAATTATCATTGTGTGGTACAGCATCGGGAAGTCTTCCGGTTCAGGTTCCATGGCGGCCACAGACTCCTCTGTGTTCCTGGAGGTGATTGTCTCCTTTTACAGGGCTCATTTCCACAAGGCTTTTTGTGGTGGTGGCCCAGCCCCAGAAATCCTGGTGGTCTACTCAGTCGTAATATGGTGGTCAGTGAATGGTCTTCCATCGGCCTGAAGATGGCAACTGCCATAGTCGGAGGCTAGACCGCACTAGTGGTTCTGTCGGGACATTGGCTGTATGTGGGTGGGATCACTGACGTGGTCATAATATGGCAGTCTTCACCGCCAGCCTGGCGGCAGTACAGATGCCACCTCCGGCGTGGTGGTCAGCTGACTGCCAAAGTCGTAATGAGGGCCTTAATGTTATTCAATGGTAGTGAGATTTGCATATCACAGTTTCTGTTGTTTTCGTGGCTTGTAGAAATATCAGCAGTTTGGGTGTCTTTTCGATATGGTTCTGAGATTTACAGAACAGACCATATTGGTAGTCTGGTTGTGATGATGTGTTGCTGCTGTACTGGTTCAGTTCGTATTTGGGTAGCTATGTCTAATGCATTTGTTTGAGGATGTACGATTTTTATGCCTGAGGGATGCAACTAGGAGAGCTGTCAATTAACCACTTGTCGTTTAGGTCGATAAGTGTGTCCATTTCTCAGTGGATAGAGATGATCATGTGCCATTCTTTATAGTGTGTTCTGTTTGGTACATAAGAGACACATATATGCAAAATCTGGACTCGATTGACGGAAGTTGGAAGTTTTACCTAATACCCAATGTGTTCTGTTGGATGTTAGTGTGTGGCATGTGATCGTGGAAATTGCTATTGTGAGCGATTTGATAGTCAATTATATGGCATATCCGTGTTCCTTGTAAACAAGGTCTTCTGTCTAAAGTATAGAAAGACTTTCAAGCTCTTGTAGCATACAATCTCAGTGGCCATCAGAGTGCCGGGATTGATTATCGAATTTCACTCAATCCAGACATTAGGGGTTTTGAATTAGATTTTAAAAATATGTTTATAAAAAAGGGATGTTCCACATCACCAACTTTACCTGATGTCCAGAACAGGTCTCTAGCGTCCCTGTATACTTGAACAAAAAGTTGAAGGTACCATTTATTCTTTATAAACTGGTCACGGTCTACTTTCAGTTTTCAGTAATTTGGTTGGATATTGAGCACAGATTAGAATACTCTCCAAGCCACAGGTTCACAGAGTAAAAAAGTCAGATATGTTTTCCGGAGTGAGTACAAGCTCAAAATCGCTGGATTGCTTTCTTGATGTCTTTAACAGAAAAAAACCGTTAAGCAGAATCCATAAAAATTATTTTCTCACCAAAACCTCTGCTTTTACAGCACTGTGAGGTATTTAAGGTTTCATGTTATTTTCATCCCAGCTTCCAAACAGACACCAAGATTACTGATTGTAGATCCATTGAGACTGAGACTAGCTACCTCCGCTCACCCCTTCTATGGTTCTTTGGAGTAAAAATGTCTCTGAAAGGCCTTTTCACTGAAAAAGACATGTCTACACAAGGTGAATATTACCTCTCAGCCAGAGAGTGTATCTCTTTATGGCACCTTCCCCTGTACTGGCCTTTGGTCCAGGGGAAAATCTGAACTCTCACTGCTGGCATAAGTCAGCTAAAACACCTTCCCATATGTTAGTTGTCATTATCATTATTTCAGGTTAGGTAATTATTGTATTGAGTCACTAGCCAAAATCAGACAACCGGCAAGAACTAAATTTGATAATTTAAATCCACCTGCAAAGTGTATTTCAGAAAAACTGAACTGAAGTGTTAAATATGAAGGCACTAGCAGCAACCATTAAAAAGCATTTTTAATTCAAGGGGTCTCGCATTTGTTCGACTTAGAGCTATTAGCGTTGTAAAGTCCTAACCGGACTTTTCTTGCCACGTAAATTGAAAATGAAAAGCAATACAGTTTTACATAAGCGAGCCGATTTAAAGCACCACACCATGAGCGTGAAGGAGCACACAAAAGGAAACAGAAGATTACTCGCAGTCAAACGTATCAGCAGTTATGCAATTATATATGTAACAGGGTCGATGTCATGTCGATGGCATGCAAAGTGCTCAACTACTGCCCAGCGAGATCACGCTGTGTAGGAAATAAAAAAGAAAAGTAGTCTAGAAGCCATGTGGAAAACATGGAGCCTTGTACCGATGATGTCGAGGAGGGCTAAACACGGGAAAAGGCATGACGTATGCATGCCTTTCACAAATAAAATCAGGCAAATTTTAAAAGGCAAGCCCACGAACCAATGAAACTGATGGACATGACATTGGCATGGTTAAAAGTCTACAGAGAGATTACAACAGGGGCCAGAGCACCTGCAGGCTTGACCCTAAAAAGTTAGATGTTCAGGAATCTCATTAATTATTTGGGGTATGATCAACATTTCAGTAAACTGAAATCTTATCACCAAAGTTAGTGTCATAATTTAGAGCCAGCAGAATAACTTCTTTTGATTCCTAATAAGAGAACTTATTAGCAATTGGGCATAATTTATGTACTTTTTTATCATGTCAGTTATTCATTTCTAAGTATCAGCCATTGACTTGTTTGGGTCCTAGCTTTACCGTAATCGGTTATTTGAAGTGTTTTTCACATTTTGACCACATGAATATCCTGTAGTTATAGATTTTGCAGAGGTGGTAGAAAAATTAGTCAGAATTCACTGGACAACTGTGCAGAATAAAAAATAGCAATTAAACAGTATGATATTTGAAGTTGTATTTTCAAAATAATCTACACAATGATTGACACTGGGATTAGAAGCTGCACTGTCCATTCCTTCTGCCCTTAATTACATCTTTGAAATATTACATTTGTAAGGATCAATTATTATTGAAAGTAAGTGATTGTGTATGTGTGATCTATCTTCACAGTTTTGTGGGTATGCAGCTGATTTCTGGTATAGTTGCTTCCTGAACACTGTATGAATGGTTACTCATAGAAATGAAGCAAAGACCTGAGTGCTTCTGCCAGTGCAAAAACAGCTACTTCCTCCGGACGGGAGCAATGCTGGCTCTCACAATATGTAGGGAGTAGGCTGGAGCCGTGGGGGCCCTGAGACTCCCCCCACCACCTCCAATTTGTGTTTTGTGGGTGCCCCGTTTGGGCACCGGGACACCTACCTCTGGCCTTGGGGATGGGGGCCCAGGGCAAAAGAAGGTTTGGGAGCCACATGACTCCACCTTAATGCAACTTAGGCCCATTTGGCCCTAGGGAATGGGGTCTGCAGGGCCTAATAAGGGTCTGAGGGCAGAAGGACCCTCTCCCCTTAATAATAGAATTTGGCCCTGGGTGATGGGTTCCCGGGGCATAATAGAGCTTGAGTAAGAGGGCCACATGCCCCCCTTCCTTATGACATTTGACCCCAAGAAATGGGGTCCTCTGGGCCTAATAAGGCTTGTGGAGGTGCGCCCCCACCCATATTATTAGTGGTTGCCCTAAGGGATATAGTCTCTGGGTCCTGTGCAGGTTTTAGGAGGGCCTAAGGAGGCACACGGAGAGAGGCCATAGGCCCACTCCTCTATTATTAGTGGTTGGCCCTAGGGGATATGATCCCCGAGGTATCTTAAGGCTCAGGGAAAGGAGCCACAAGCCCCCTGCCTACTGTTACTCGTTGACCCTGAGGTAGGGGTCCCCGGGGCCAATTAAGACATGTCCCTCCCCAAAAATAACTGATTTCGCCCCAGGGAGTGGGGTCCTCAGGGCTTCCTAAGGCTCAGGGAGGGGGTCACATTCCCCCTTCCTCTATCATTCTTTGGCCCTGGGGACGAGGGTCCATATGCTCTCCCCCCACCAATATAAATATCTTTGACTCTGGGGTTGTGGTCCCCAGGGCCACGTAAGACTCAGGGACGTGGGCGACACAAACCCATCCTCTATAATTAATATATGGACCTAGGGAATGGGGTCGCTGGGGCCCATTAGGGCTTGAGGAGTGGGCCACATGCCATCTCCACTACTACTAAGACTTCGGCTCTGGAGAAGGAGGCTCTGGGGCTCATTTGGACTCAGGGAGAAGTGGCATGCACCCTTTCCCTTCAAAGAGGTGGCATGGGGGCCATGTGCGCTCTCCTCTAATATATGTTTGACCACTGGACCATGGGGTCCCCGGGCCTTCTTAAGGCTTGGGTGAGGGGGCTACACGCTACCATCCCTGTAATCAGTATTTGGTCCTGGGGATGGGGTCCCCAGAGCCCATTTGGGATTGGGGTGGGGGGACAGTGCACCCTCTTCCCGTAATATAAATGTTTGTGTCCCTGGGAGATGGGGTCCCCTAGGGCCAATAGTGGCATAGGAATGGGGGGAGATGCAGAACTCTCTCCCCTGGCAGGGAGCTGGGTGCCTGTGGAGGGTTTGACACAGGGCATGGCCGCAGGCCCCTGCGGTCAACACTTGCTGCACAGGTGAAGGCCATGCAAGCCTGGCTCGCTGCGGAGGGTCCTTTGCAGGACCTGATCCCGGGCCAGGCATAGCAGCCAATTGAACGCAGCACAAGGCCAAAGGCTGTATGCAGTATTGGGTCACTTTCCTGCAGATGCTTAGCTGCAAGGCCTGCCCACAGACCAGGCCTGTGGCCAACCTCCCACCATGCACAGCTGAAGGCCATGTGGGGGTTCTTTTATGTACGGTAGTATAATGTGATTTCATGTTAACAATTAACTATGCCTATGCCTTAGTTTACATTTAAAAAAACCTTAGGCATTCACTGGAAATAACAAATGTTAAAGTGACTTTATACTTAGGTATGATAATAAGATCTGACTTTGTTTTTAACAAAACCTAAGAAATTCAAGTGAAAAAACACAAAGGTTAAAGTGACGTTATTGTTAGGTTTTCAGTGTCAACGTTACGTTTGCATCTAAAAAAATACAGAAATTCACCATTTATACATAGTAGAGCTAACTATAACTTGCGCTGCCGCTATGCACTGCTTATGACATCACATACTACATCACTCATGACATGTTTTATGACATACTTTATGACCACTCATGACATCTCAAATGACATCCATGATGAGATCATCCAAAGGTACTTTTGTACACATGGCTCTACAAAGGAGTGTGGCATTAAAGGTATTAAAGTACCAAATAGCTAAACATAATGTATAACATCAATAATGCCATTGCACATGCCCCTTTAAGTGAAGCAAGCTTCTATTATGTGCAACATTGAGCCTATGCCATACACCTAATGAGTAGCCAAGTTCTTATTCACAATCAATCACAAATAGAGGGGTAAGCCCTACTGCACACTGTGTTCACTCTGTATACAACTCTACAGAGAAGACTGATTTCCCACAGACACTCATGCCCTGATAGATAAGTAATGCCCTACTACAGCCTTGAGCCGGTATCAAATGCTTCACAGTTAGCGATCCTCATGAGGAATGAAGAGGACATGAGTAGAAAAGTGGGTACTATAAACAGTGCTTTCCCTATGTAGAGAGTTTATAGTGTACCATACTGTTTGCACCCATCCAAACTCTCATGAGGAATATAGCACTGATTAACAGTATCTGATAATAACAGTCTTCACTCTATGCAATACCTCTTCAAAGAGAGACGACTCATTGTAATCACCCAAGACCAGACCTGGTGCACACAGTTGTCTGTCCTATATAGAAATTATCATGCTGAGTTGATTCCCTTAAATTACTCACTGGTTCTTACAGTACTTAATATTTACGACATACAATCATCGCATTGTTACATTTTCTTCAAAACAAAAAAACATGCATGCAAGTCATCAGCTGTCACCAGCAAACAGTTCAGTCCTGTACACAAACATGCTCAATACCTCTATACAATCATGACCCATTAGGAGCATAAATATTTTGTAAACACTTACGCCAATTAGCAGCAAAGAGGTTGTACGAAATTAGGTAGAAAACTAAAATGATACTTACCTGCCACTATGCAAAGTAGAAAACAAACTAATACACTAATTGGATGATTCATCAGTGATGAAATCAATGATGTCATCAATAATGTCATTTGAGATTTCATGAGAAATGTCATAAACTATGTCATAGAACTTGTCATGGGTGGTGTAATAGGTGAGGTCATAAGCATTGCATGGCAGGGCAAGAGTTACAGTTAGCTAACAAAAACTGGTGACGTTCCATATATTATGAGTTCAAATTATCTATAACATTACTTTAACCTGTGGTGAATATATATATATATATACACACATATATATGTGTATATATATATATATATATATGCACATATATATATATATATATATATATATATTCATGCACTTAAAAAACTTTAAAAAACAAAGGTTACAGGGACGTTATAGTTAGGCTCACTTTTTAAACGTACAAAACCATAGAAATTTACCAGTTATAGTTAGATTTACCTAAAGTAACTATAACTCGTGCCCTAAGGTAACTATAACACGCGCCCTCGCCATGCACTGTTTTTTTGTCAAAAATGTTACTCCAAATACTACACTGATATTATCAATGACATTATCAAAGATGTTATGAGTGCCATAAATTGTGGGGTAATTAGCCGTGCATAGCGATGGTGCGAGTTATACTTACCATAAGGCACAAGTTATAGTTACTTGGGGTAACTCTAACTATAACTGTTGAATGTCTATGGTTTTGTATGTTTAAAATGTGAGCCTAGCTATAGCATTGCTGTAACCATTGGTTTCTTAAGTGAATTTCTACTTTTTTCAAATTCTATTTCCTAACTATAAAGTTGCTGTAACCATTGGTTTTTTTCAGGGATTTTCTATGGTTTTTGTGATAGTATAGTAATTTTCATCACTATCCATTAATCCAACTACTGCCATGCACGGCTTTTGGCCGTGTGTTACAGCGGTTGGCCACAGGGCCTGGCGCCAACCCCCTATATGCACCCAAACTTGCACCATGCATGGCCTTCACCCGTGCGCAGCGGAAGTTGCCCGCAAGACCTGGCCTGAAGCCAGACCCTGCGGCCAACCACTCTAACCATCTAACCCCATGCTGTGCACAAGCCTTTGGCCGTGCGCGGCGGGAGTTGGCTGCAGCCTCTCAGGTTTGAGAATAGGTGTGAGAGGGTGTATCTGGGGTGAGAGTGTCTGTGATAGTGTCTGGGTATGAGAGTGTGTGCGTGGGTCTGTGAGTGGGTGCATGAGGGTGTCAGTGGGTCTGTAAGTGGGTGTGTGGGAGTCTAAGCGGGTTTGTTAGTGGGTGCGTAACTGTCAGCGTGGGTCTGTGAGTGGGTGCGTGAGGGTCTAACTGGGGCTGTGACTGCGTGCACAATGATCTGAGTGGGTCTGTGAGTGGGTGCATGAGTGTATGAATGGGTCTGTGACTGGGTGTGTAAGTGTCTGAGAAGGTGTGCGAGTGGGAGAATGAGATTGAAAGAGAGAGAAAGAGACTGATACTTTTTTAGGCTTTAATGTATGATATGCTTAGAATGAGATATTTCTGCTTCCTTTCATATGAGCCTTAAACTTTTTTACTTAAAAAAATAGAAATAAATAAGAGAAACTATTCCAGCTGTACTCAAAACTTGAATACTCAGTGTGAAGGTCACAGACCTTCACACTGAGTATTCAGGGTTTGAGTAATGAGGGGTTTGAGGGGCTTGAGGGGGTTGAGCTATTCATTTTTTATGGGCTATCTGGAACCGCAGGGGAGCCCTCAAGGGCTTCCTCATGGTCCCTAGAGGTTTTTGTTTCTTATTTTATAATCTGCCCTTTGCAGGCTACCTGGGACCACGGGTGAAGCCTCAAGGCCTCCCCAGTGGTCCCATTGCTCCAGCAAGCAACTGCTTTAAGCAGCAGCTCCGTGCTTGCTGGGGCAAATCTTTCATCTCTGTTTCCTGAGATGAAAACTCTGTTTTTTGACAGTGGGACCTCTTTGACAGGTAATGTCAAAAAGTGGAGTTATGTTTGCTGTCACTTAAGCCACAGCAAACAGCTTTGTCCCATGGGTGAGCACCCCGGGAAATAGCAGGAGCCGGCCCTGGGGAGTAGAGGTTCCCAGGGCCATCAGTGGCTCCTCGAGGGGGGCTGTGTGCCCCCCCCCTCCAACTCTAAAGAAGCCCCAGGGATGAGGTGATCCCTGGGGTTAAGTGGGTCTGAAACCGCCCCCTTATAACTGTTTGCAATATAGCCCAAGGAAGGTGGTGATCTCTGGTGTGCGTGGGGCCATAAGGCCCCCTCACATGATTTCTACTTCACCCCAGGGAGGTGGTGGTCCCTGAGGCTGCGGGGGGGGCAGAGCTAAGTGGTAAGGGTGTCTGTACCCTGACCCCTTTTATTTTTTTTACATTTATTTATTGAGCCTCAGCTGCTAAGTCCCATATATGTAGCTTCACAATGGTAACTTCGAATATGGCCATGTGAGGTGTCTAAGATTGTGAAATTGAACCCCCAATCCAAATCTGGTATTGAGGGGGCAATTCCATGCACCCTGGGGGCTCCAACATGGACCCCCAGTACTGCCAAACCAGCTCTCTGAGGTTTCCACTGCAGCCCCAGCTGCTGCCACCTCACAGACAGGGTTCTGCCCTCCTGGGGATTGAGCAGCTCAATCCCAGGAAGGCAGAACAATGCATTTCCTTTAGGAGAGGGTTGTTACACCCTCTCCCATTGGAAATAGGTGTTACAGGCATGGGAGGGGTATCCTCACAGAGCCTCTGGAAATGCTTTGAAGGGCAGAAACGGTGCCCTCCTTGCATAATTCAGTCTACATTGGTTCAGGGACCTCCAGTCCCTGCTCTGGCGCGAAACTGGACAAAGGAAAGGGGAGTGGCCACTCCTCTGTCCATCACCACCCCAGGGGTGGTGCCCAGAGCTCCTCTAAAGTGTCGCTGGTGTTAGCCAGCTTGGATTCCAAGGTGTGGGGACCCTCTGGGAGCATCTGAGTGGCCAGTGCCAGCAGGTGACCTCAGAGACCTCTCCTGATAGGTGCATACCTGGGTAGGTAGCCGATCCCCCTCTCAGGGCTATTTAGGGTCTCTCCTCTGGGTGTTTCCTCAGATTTGGTTTGCAAGACTCCACCAGGACACCTCTGCATCCTCTGCTTCAGCTTCTGACTGTCGGATCATCCGCAGACTGCTCCAGGAACCACTGTAACTGCAACAAGGTATCTAGGAAGGATACTGTGACCTGCAACTTCAGCTCTAGCCAGCAACTGCAACAGTTTCCAGGTTGTGCACGCTCTGAGGACTGCCTGTCTTCACCCTGCATCAGAAGAACCAAAGGAATCTCTCGTGGAGTAACGCAGTCACTTCCCTTCTTCAGCAGGCACCTATCTGCAACGACGACCGGTACTCTGTGACTCCTCTCTTGTCGATGAGCGTGATCCCTGGAACACAGGTGGTAGACCAAAGTGATCCTGACTGTCCAAAGGTCCAGCTGTCCAAATTTGGTGGAGGTAGTACCCCTGTGCCA
The DNA here is from genome assembly GCF_031143425.1 of Pleurodeles waltl. Classification (NCBI taxonomy): domain Eukaryota; kingdom Metazoa; phylum Chordata; class Amphibia; order Caudata; family Salamandridae; genus Pleurodeles; species Pleurodeles waltl. The sequence goes on from NC_090438.1 coordinate 133,919,756, forward strand.
GACAGTACGAATTCAGCGACGCAAACAGCCTGCATCCAATGACTTGACATGGGACATATCTTGCACCAAGCAGGAACTTACAGCTATCTTCTTTGGTGCATTTTTGTACTTTTCTTCCAACCGGAGAATCCACTTTTGCACCTTCTTCCAGGTGGACAGGGGCTCCTGTTCTTCCTGGACTCTTCTTCTAGACTTTGTCTCCTCTCTCCACAGGTCTTCAGGTCCAGGAATCCATCGTTGGTTGCTTGCAGTCTTGCTTGGTTCTTGCAAAATCCTTCACCATGACTTCTAGTGTGTTCTGAGGAAACTTGCTGTACTTTACTCCTGTTTTCCTGGGTACTGGGGTTAAGTGCTTTCTTACACTCCTGGTGTCCCTCTACACACCACACGTACCTAGGGGGGAATCCGACTTTCGCATTCCACTATTTTAGTATATGGTTTGTGCTACCCCTAGGCCCATTGCAATCTATTGTGTTTTTCACTGTTTGCACTATTCTATGACTGTTTACTTACCTGATATGGGTTACTAGCGTATATATTGTGTATAATACTTACCTCCAGAAGGAGTATTGCCTCTAAGCTATTTTTGGTTTTGTGTCATTAAAATAAAGTACCTTTGTTTTTGGTAACACTAAGGGGGTCATTCCAACCCTGGCGGTCGGTGATAAAGCGGCGGCCAACCCGCCAACAGGCAGGCAGTAAAAAAAAAGGAATTCTGACCCTGGCGGGAACCGCCAACACAGGCCGCCACTTTAACACTCCGACCGCCACGGCGGGACAGACAAACAGCGCAGCGGTCACCGCCAACAGGCAGGCAGCAGACAATGTACCGCCCACCCTATCACAACTCACCAATCCGCCACCTTTTCCGGGGCGGGAGCCCCGCCGATAAAAACACGGCGGAAACAGACTACGAACGGGAAAACGCTTACCTCTACACACTCCACGAGGACGGAGGACAGCATGGAACCCGAATTAAACATCCTACCAGCCATTGTCTACCTGCTCATCTACCACGAGTACGAACGCCGGCGCAGACGACAACAGTGAGTACTGCACCTACGACACAGGGGAGGGGGGAGGAGGAAAGGTTACGGGCACACACATACGCGACACCCCCCCCCCCCCCCCCCCCCAACTATCTACACACCAATGCAGAGCAACAACTCAGAGTGACACCCCCCAAACCCCCCGGAAAAATGCAAAGACATAATTAAAATGATCTTTAAAATTTATGTATAAAATAGGTTCATTGAAGTCATGGTAAATTATCAATATGAAATTTAAAAAATAAAGAATGAACATTGCGAAATCTATATACATAGGCAATAAGTCCTGCACAGTTTGTTAAAGTTCCATAGTCCGTGGGCCAATGTGCACAAACACATGGGCAAAGCCCACACAGGAGACCAGATACCGTTGGAGAGAACACTGCTGGGGCATCAGATGATAAAACTACAGGCACCTCAGGGGGAAGGGAAGGGGGGGCACCTCAGCCACAGGAGTCCACGACGCCAGATCCACGAGGGGCCTCCATGCCCACTGTACCATCCTGGGGAGTGCAAAGCCACAGTCTCTCAAGTCTCTACAGTGGGAGGGTTGCCCACTGTTCCATCCTGGGGAGTGCAAAGCCACAGTCTCTCAAGTCTCTACAGTGGGAGGGTTGTCCACTGTTCAATCCTGGGGAGTGCAAAGCCACAGTTTCTCAAGTCTCTACAGTGGGTGGCTTGCCCACTGTGCCATCCTGGGGAGTGCAAAGCCACAGTCCATCAGATGGATAACCGACTCCACTGGTATTGGAGGAGGCATGGTGCCCAGAGTGCAGCGTGAACACCAGCTCGACACAGAACCGGCACTGTCAAAGGGCCAGCGGTGCTTGACAGGAAGGGCCCAGCGGAGCGGTGCTTGAGACAGCGGGGCCCAGCGGAGCGGTGCTTGATAGGAAGGGCCCAGCGGAGCGGTGCTTGAGACGGCGGGGCCCAGCGGAGCGGTGCTTGACAGGAAGGGCCCAGCGGAGCGGTGCTTGAGACGGCGGGGCCCAGCAGAGCGGTGCTTGACAGGAAGGGCCCAGCGGAGCGGTGCTTGAGACGGCGGGGCCCTGTTCAGCGGTGCTCTTCACGGCGGGGCCCTGTTCAGCGGTGCTCTTCACGGCGGGGCCCTGTTCAGCGGTGCCTGTCTTGGCGGTGCCCTGTTCAGCGGAGCTCTTCACGGCGGGGCCTTGTTCAGAGGTGCCTGTCCTGTCTTACTAGGGATCCAGACCTGGGCAAGACTCCCCGCTTAGTCGCCCTCCGATCATGCGGTTGCTGGCCCCTCCTGTGACGGAGTCCTGGGCCCGTGGGTGTCCTCCGTCACACCCGGTATGGGGCTGGTGGGGCCCTCCTGGTCCGCGCGCCTGCTGGCTGACTTCTCCGCCCTGCTGCCCTTGCCCTCCTTCGATGAAGCTCTCTGGCCCTTGCCTCCCCTTGATGTTGTGGCAGGTGACGGGCCAAGACTAGGGTCCTTGTTGGCAGCCGTCTCAGCCTTCTCGCGCCAGCCCTTTGTTTTCCTGGTTCTCTTCCCAGGGGGTGGGCTGGCTGTCCCCTTGATGCTGGCCGATGTATCTGCACTAGGAAAAGGTGGACTCCAATACCCGTGCACAATGGTCGCACTCGATGCAAGGCTGGTGGGGGCTGAGGTGCTCTTACGACTCTTACCAGATGGAGGGGGTGGGTCAGTGGTTGGAAAGAGGTCAAGGTTGGAAAGGAAAAGCTATTTGGAAAGACAGGGACGGGTAGGTGTAGTGGTTATGGGAGTGGAGGACGAGGATGTGGTTGTAGGAGAGTCAGGTGTGCTGTCTTTGGGTGCAGGTGCTTGTGACGGAGGTTGTCGTGAGGTGGATGGCTGTTGGGTGGGTGGCTGCCTGCGTTTGTGTGGTTTGGAAGAGGGGGTGACAGACACACTGGGAGAGGACACAGGGGACGTGTAAATGGCAGTGAGGGTGGTGACTGCACGTGTGCGGACTGTACTGGAGGGTGTGCTGGTGATGGAAGTACTGGCTGATGGTGTTGTGCATGCAGGTGTGAGTGGAGACGTCACAGGGAGGGAGGAGGGAGACGAGGAGGTGGGGGACACAGAGGTGTAGTGACTGTTGGCATGTCTGCATCTGGATGTTGCTTGGGTGAATGCTTGTGGGATCTGTGGTGCTTATGTCTGGATGAGCTGCCCTTGGGTGCTGAGGTGTGTGCAGGCTGGTCAGATGGTGTGGATGGGATAGGCTGAGGAACAGGAGACTGGGACTGGGTGGAGGCAGTTAGAAGAGGGAGGCTGGAAACAGGGACAATGGCTTCCGTCAGTGCTGAGGCCAGAGCATTGAACGATCGTTGATGGGCAGCCTGACCCGAATGAATGCCCTCCAGGTATGCATTGGTCCGATGCACCTCCCTCTCTACACCCTGGATGGCATTCAAAAGGGTAGACTGCCCAACAATGATGGTCTGGAGGAGGTCAATGATCTCCGCACTGAGGGCAGCAGGGGTAACTGGGGCAGGGCCTGAGGTGCCTGGGGCGAAGGAGATGCCCGCCTTCCTGGGCGAGCGGGCACGGAGAGAAGGCTGAGGGGCTGCTGGGAGGGCGGGGCTGGTGCGCTGGGTGGCGGCTGTACCAGTTGTGGCGATGGGCACGGATGTTGCCGCCACCGCAAGGGAGCTCCCTTCTGAGGACGTGTCGGTGTCGCTGACGTCTCCACGGGTCCCCGTTGTGGAGCTCCACTCACCCTCCGTATCACTGGTGTACTCGGTGTCTGTAGCATGGCCCTCCGGGGCCATGTGAGTTGCAGCTCCCTCGTGCTCCGATGCCAATTCTCCTCCGCCTGATGATGCTAATGCACACATGCACAGGAAGATAAAGAAAATGGGTGGGGGGAGAAATAAAGACAGGTTGAGTGCATGCACTGGCAACACCGTTGTCGGAGAGGACAGACACAGAAGCCCCCTGCACTACGCCGCGCAATCGGGGTACACTACTCAGTACTTGTGACTAGGCCTACAGGTCTATGGACAACAAATGCACACATGGGTGATGCAGGACCATGGATAGCTGTACTTGGCACCCTACAGAGGTGGGGGGCGGGGCACAGGGCCATGCCTAAAGGAGGGGACTACCCTACAGAAAGCGCCCTGGCCTAAAGTCACCCACAGCCCTCCTCCCCAACCCAGACACCTCCACTGCGCGCAAAGATAGCAGAATGTGCTGATACTCACCCCCTTGTGTCTGCTGTGATGTCCTCACGCGCCCATCCAAATCGGGGTAGGCCACCGCCAGGATCCGGGACATCAGGGGGGTCAAGGTACGACTGGCACCCCTCCTACGTTGGGAGGCCATCCCCAGCAGAGACTCGGCGGTCTTCCTGGTCCCGCGGCGGATGTCCTCCCACCTCTTTCGGCAGTGGGTGCCCCGTCTGTTGTGGACCCCCAGGGCCCGGACGTCCTTGGCGATGGCACGCCAAATCTCGATCTTCTGATGGGCGCTGACCTATTTGAAATGTACAGGGTGTGAAAGGAAATATCATCACTTTTCTGCATGGTAGATGTGAGTGGTCCCCCCTCCCCAACCTTGCCATGTGGCACATGCTCTCATCTGTCGTGCGTTGCACTCCTCATTCGCTCCCCTCCCCACCATCTTACATCCACACCACTCAACACAGGCATAGCCCATTCAACGTGCACCCAGTGTACTTACCTGTTGGTCTTGAGGACCGTAGAGTAGCGCATACTGGGGGAGGACCCCATCAACAAGTTTCTCCAACTCTTCTGAAGTGAAGGCAGGGGCCCTTTCCCCAGTCGCAGCAGCCATAGTATCTCCCGGACCGAGGTCACAGCAGCACTTGCAGTATAGGTCCTCTCCTGTGGATGATCAGGTCTCGAGTGATTAAGCAGATAGAAAATGGCGGTCACGCCCGCGGCGGTGCGTACCGCCGTGGTGCGTACCGCGACCGCCGGCGCACATCGTCATTGGCTCCTGATACCCATAGGGTTCAATGTTAACCAATGCGGCTTCGCACCGCGGTCTTCGACCGCCTACCGCCACGGTGTGCCACGCCAGCGCATTGACCTCACATCCAGATTCAGGAGAGGGTCCTGAAGATGCAGGGGAGGGTCCTTCCACAGATCTTTCTCTCAACAAACCACCTAGTGTAGCTGGTAGTGGGAAGGGGGCACACACAAGTAGGTCACCCTTAACCCCTAGAGGCCAGGTCACTAGGGTTGCACAAGTGCTTTTTCTAAAGAAACTAGGTCCTGACTATAACTACCTAGTGGCAAATGCCACTAGGCAATATTATATATATATATATATATATATATATATAGAGAGAGAGAGAGAGAGTGTGAGAGAGAGATAGATATATATAATTTCAGTAAGTGAGTGTAAACCTACTGCAAAAGTGTATGTTATGTCTCCATCCCAGAGTAAAGCAATTGGCTTGTGTGGGTGGGTGACAACCCTCCTTGAACCCTTCACTGACCCTCACCAAACCCCACTTACTCCTATCTAATCCCATTTCATTTTACGAGTAAGTGTGCCCTTTTTCCTGTCTATTCCCCGTGTCCCTCCCATATTTACTACTAAAATCCAAACATACGTATGTGAAAACTCCACAGTCGGGCAGAGTAATCCACATACATAAGGATAGGTATAACTTACACTTTGTAGTACATTTTGTATGACTACAAAGTGAAGTTTGTCAACCAAGCACATAGTAGTAAATTGATAATTCTCTGGGACATTCTTATAAAACAGTTGCAATTCTGTTTGAGACCTGAGTCTATAAGATTAGTGAAAATTGTGTGCATCCACACAGTCACCCACTAATTAATACATACATGCACTCACTAATCCATCCACCCATTCATCAATGGATTGACCTCTTCAACCATTCATCTATCTATAAACTCACTCACCCTGTGCTTATTCATGCAATTGGTCTCATATTCATCCATCCGTGTACTCACTCACTCATTCTGCTGATAATTCATTTTAATATCCACTCGTTCACCCATCTGCCCAATCACACACTCGTTAATCAATGAAGAATCAAGTGTGCACACAACATATTCAGGCCAATTTGCTTTGCTGATGCTTGATATATACTTGCCAGTTCAGTTTTCCTCATGCAAAACAAGGACTACATGTGAGGTGAATACAATGCCATTTTAATCAGAGCGTGCTCACGTTTAACAGCCCTCAAAACACAACTAAAGGTCAAAACTGTGGGTAGTTTTTTTCAGACCAGATTGGATTCTCACTCTTACTAATAAGAAAACATTTGTTAATGGGTATTGTAAAAAGCCGTGTGGCAGAGACAGTTGAGATCTTTCTCAAGGAGGCAAATTATTGATATTTGTTAGAACAAGGAAGACACACAAAACAGTCATGGCATTGGTGCTAAAATCTTTAAAAGATGGCTTAGAAAGCAAACATTGAAGCCCAAAAAAAACATTTCATTCATTTGTTTATACGCCAACCAGCTATCAAGACCTAAATGTTGACCTCTTGCTGTAAAAAAAAGAAAGAAAAGCACATTGAAACTTTCAGTGAGAGCAACTTTTTTGAAAGAATGTATCCTTACCGACAGGTGAGCCTCACTTTAAAAGCCCATTTCAGAATTCTACTATGTTGATGTTTTGCCATAATTACCATAGGTAGATGTAATGTGGTTGCATGGATATGGGACAACAACAGTTCCTCTGTCATTGCCATACAAGCAGATGATGATAGAGGAAATTATAAGTTTTAGACCTCCCGTCCATTGATCTGTTCCTTAACACTCATCTATACTGAGCAGTAAATTGATCAGACATCCTGAATATCTTCCATTGGATACTACAATTCTGTGTTTTTGCATCACGAGATACTAGGCTGATCAATTTCTTTAGGAAGTATGATGGTTATTATCCAAGTACATTTTACTCCCATCCTATCCTAAAGTTAATTTGTCAACACGCCAATGAATTCAGGATTCAAGGTATCGACATATGAACAAATAGAACACTTTTAAGCCTCTTTTAAATGAGTTTGGAAAAAAATTATCCCTGTTATAAAGCTGTGTTATGACCAATAAGGTGGCATTTGGCAGTATGGGTGTATGTAGTATGGTGACGTGGATGTGATATGGTCTGGAATGTGAACGCTATGCTTGAGAGAAGGATCTGGAGCTTGTGGAAGTGAACTTTACCTACTGCTGTACAGAAGTACTCATTAATCCTCTTGTGCGGAACCATTTCTACCTTCGTCTTCTCTGCCACAGAGGTAAAGAGCGGGCAGGTGGAACCTGTGTGCGCAATGCATTTTAGTGAGATAACAGTTTGGCCATTTTATGTCTTTGCACCAGCCGTGCCTGGATTTGCGAGTGTGGTGCAGGAGTTTCTGCCTCATATGTACAGTACATCTGGTGTGGAGTGGGTGAAAAGGTGGAGATATTGTTCTTCTCAACATCATAAGGCTTCAGCAGTGGCACACATTTACCTTTCAAGACCAATACTAAAACTGAAGAAATCCTCTATTGTGTAACACATCTTTAGACGGCACTAGACATCGTATGCACATTACAGTGTGACCAGTGCTTAATTTGCAAATAAAAACGTGCCGGTGCCCAAAGCCCTCCTCTTAAACACGCGGCTGCTGCAATTAAATGTGCGAACATGGAATACTGAGGCAGCGTAATCTTGAAGCTATCTCGGGCCTCTTCAATCCATATAAAGCCACTCCCTGCCCCTTCAGCTCACACTTGCAGCTTTCTGTTTTCTCCCTTTGTGTCGCTTTTTTGTTTTTCCCTTCCTCCATCTTTCCCATATGTGTCTTTTGGTCGCAGCAAATGCTTGAAGCAGAAGAATAAAGCCCCGGCCCTCAAAAATAAGTTCCGGTGTTCAGCACCGGAAATAATAAGCACAAATTAAGCACTGAGTGTGACGCATAAGCGTGTTATGTAACGCCATTTAGTTTTCATACTTCACTATTCATACTGCAATTATCCTTAACTAACGGACACAATAATTCACTTTAAGGTACAGATATTTACATAGAGATAGCCACACTTGGCATCTGAATAATATGTGTGTACGGTGGCGCTTACTCGAGTTGTTAATTCTGATTGGGATTTGAACCTCCACAAATGGATTTTGTGTATAGTCAAAAACACACCTTTCATAGAATATTTTATTCAAACAGTGGTGTGCACCTGAGACACAGTTAAGCAGGAAAAGGTTCTGCACAAATGTACTGTTATGTGTACCGCGATTCACAGCAGTACAGTGGAGCACTTTGCCCAAATTATATTTTGAAAGTCTTAGACATTGAGAAATGTGTAGAGTCAGCACTATAAATTTCCACAATCTTTGCTACATCGAGGAATACTGTACTGCAGTTCTGACTTATTCACTTATCTCCCGTTTCCTATTATTTTAACAGAAGATCTTCTTTCTTTCTTTATTTCATTCTGTACATTAATGAATTTACTTTTTTCTTGTGTGTTGTGCCACAATGTTCAGCTTGAAGGACAATGCAGTTCATGCAAGACATCAAGTGAGGAATGTTTCTATAGCATAGATGAATAAACTGAAGGAACCCCTGAGTGACCTATATACAAAACATTGTACATTTCTGGAAAGCTATGCTGGTAAAATTGAGTGTCACAAAGTACTCCTTTAGAAGATTGCTAAAGTTTGTTGGACTGAGGAGCATGACAACATTTTGAAAGTATTTGTTAAAAATGGGGCTTCTAGTTGGCAGTGGTTTACACCCTGTCCAGTAAGGACCCTCACTCTAGTCAGGGAAAGGTAGTCACACAGCTAAGATAGTCCTTGCTCACCCACTTGGTAGCTTGGCACAAGCAGTCCTGCTTAGCTCAAAGACAATGTGTAAAGTATTTGTACACAAACACATACAGTAACACAGTGAAACACTACAAAATGACTCCATGCCAGTGTAGAAAACTAGCCAATATTAACTGAATAAAACACGACCAAAATGACAAAAATCCAACATACACAAGTCAAAATATCTCTTTTTAAAAGTTTAAGCAAGTCTTAATTCATAGGACTCAATGGATGTATGTATCTCTTTAGCACAAAGTACCTGGGATACATAAAAAACAAAGATGATGCAGGCCACAGGGGAGGTGAGGCTCTGGAAAAGCAAAGCGGTGCGTTGGTTCCTTACTACGCAGGCGAGATGATGCGTTGATTCTTTCCTTGCAGGTGAGAAGCTGTGTTGGTTCCTTACTGGCAGGTGAGGTGATGCATTGATTCTTTCCTCATAGGAAAAGTGATGCGTCAATTTCTGGTAACGCAGCCTCGGTTCCTTAGTGCGGTGTGGGGTCAATGAAAAATTGGCACCTAGGTATGATGTGTGAAAAATCCAGACGCACTGTGTTGATGGGACAGCAGTGAAACAGGTGCTGCGTCGATTCTGCAGCCATGAGACAGGTGCTGCATCGATTCTTCCCGTGCCGCACATTGATGCATGGATGTTCTCCCTCAGATCACTAGCTTGCACTTCCAAGGGCCAAAGAACTGGAGTTGGGACCTCTTGGCAAGTCAGAACTCTCAGCTGAAGAACCCAGGCATTGGCAGGTGAAGTATTTGATGTCCCTGAGACTTCTTAATAGGAGGCAAGCTCAGTCCAAGCCCTTGGAGAACCCTTGGAAGCAGGATGTAGAAAACCAAGTCCAGTCCTTTCACTCTCAGGACAGAAGCAGCAGGCCAGCACAACAAAGCAACAGGCAGAGTGGCAGTCCCTCCTAAAGCAACCATTCCTTCTTCCTGGCAGAATTTCCTCAGTTCAGAAGTTTCTAACTATATGGTGTCGGAGGTCGAGTACTTATATCCATTTCTGTCTTTGAAGTAGACAAACTTCAAAGAGAAATCTTTGCAGTGCACAAGACCCCGCCTTTTCCTGTCCTGAGCCCAGACACTCCAGGGGGTTGGAGACTTCTTAGTGTGAGGACAGGCACAGCCCTATTCAGGTGCTAGTGTCAGCTCCTCCCACCACTCAAACTCAGGAAGACTCATCAGGATATGCAGGGCACACCTCAGCTCCCTTTGTGTGACTGTCTAGAGTGAATGCATAAACAGCCCAACTGTCATCCTGACCCAGACATGTATTCAGCAGACAGGTAGAGGCACAGAATGGTTAAGCAAGAAAATTCCCACTTTCTAAAAGTGGATATTCAAACTTATAATTCAAAAACCAACTTCACCAAAAGATGTATAATTAAATTGTGAGTTCAGAGACCCCAAACTCCATATTCTCTATCTGCTCCCAATGGGAAACTACACTTAAGAAATATTTTAAGTTAGTTCCCATGTTACCCTATGGGAGAGCTAGTCCTTGCAATAGTGAAAAACGAATTTAACAGTATTTCACTATCAAGATATGTTAAGCACACCAGTACATGACCTACATTTAAAATACACTGCACCATGCCCATGGGGCTGCTTTGGGCCTACTTTAGGGGTGACTTACATGTAGTAAAAGGGAAGGTTTGGGCCTAGCAAGTGTGTGCACTTGCCAGGTCAAACTGGCAGAGCAAGACTGCACACACAGACACTTCAGTGGCTAGTATGAGATATTTGTACAAGGCTGCTCATGTGGGTGGTACAATCAGTGCTGTAGGCCCAGGAGTAGCATTTGATGTACAGGCCCTGGGAACACCTGGTGCACTATACTAGGGACTTACTAGTAAATAAAATATGCCAATGATGGAGAACCTAAACACCAATACAATTTAGAAAGAAGCATATGCACTTTAGTAATGGTTAGCAGTGGTAAAGTGCCCAGAGTCCTAAAGCGAACAAAAAAGGTCAGAAAACAATAGGAGGAAAAAGGCTAAAAGTTTGGGGATAACCCTGCAAAAAGGGCCAGGTCCAACAGCATTGAAGTTGGAAACTTGTGAAAGCTCCTTGTTTAAAACCTTTAATTCATAGAAAAGAATGACACCTATCAATAGATGTAAGTAATTGTGGACTTGGTGCAGTGTTAATGTAGCATGATAGTTCAAAGGACTAAGCCTTCTTCTCTATCAGATTCCCAGGTAGTGCCAATCTTATCAGTCCCACTATCTCTCCAAAGTGAAACCCAGAGACCTCCATGTTATGTACCATCCACATGCAAGTATCAGGGGCTGTCTCAACACACACACACACACAAATATCAAACTTTGTCCTGCACTGCACACAATGTTTGCAAGCTAAGGGTGAGTTAAGTATACAAACACTGAACTTTACACTTGTGGACTTGTTGTCCCCACTCCTGTCAATCAATCAATCAACTTGTAGAGCATGACATGTCACCCATGTGACACGGATTAAAAGGCATGTTCACATTGTTGATTCAATTTAACACAAAAACAGTCATGCTTATGTCACTCTACCTTCATGAGGATAGCATTGTTTGCCCCTCCCAGTCTGAACAGACCACATTGCCATGAGACAGGCCTAGGTCATTGTTCATCCATGTTTAACAGTGACCAACATCATTACCAAGGATCCTGTTAGCGATGCAGCTGGGGCACACAGGGCAGGGGTGCACATCCATCAGCATGCAGTGGACTTTTCTGTCCCAACATATTGTCTAGTGTAAGTTGGGTGGGCGGGTTGTGATTGTGGATTTAGGACTTGCTAGTTGTGTGATTTGTTCTGAGTGTCACCAAAGGTATTTCCATCTACCTGATTGTATATATTGGTAAATTAATGCATAGTATTTAGTAGTGTGTCTAACTAAAGTAGAAAAATACTGACAGGAAAATGATTTATTGAGCTTTGTTGCATACCAGCAAGCTGGAGGTACCAGCCCACAACATCTCCACTGTGTAGGCCTTGGACTGCACAGCTTCACTACCCTTGCGAGTACTTTGGGTACTTGAATCCTAGCAAAGATAAATTTGTGAACTTATTACTTTTACATTCTTTACAACTAACAACCTAATTTAGTACAATAGGAGATTGGTTATGAATTTCTAACAAAGGATGAGGGGGAACTGGAGCATAGGAGTCGTCTCATAAGTTGCCACAATTAATGTTGAACAAGCACTTGAGGTCGATTTGTGTGATATTTTCATAATTTGTACAGTCTAATCCTTGCTCACTGTAGGCTGTGTTGGGCTACTTGTGAAAGTCCTAGATTGACTGTGGTTAAGGGGTGCTAACTGTCCCTCGAGGAGAATTATCTTGTTGGCTCAATGGTGCATAAATTAGATAGAAGTGGTGTAGAATTTTCATAATGTGCGATGTGTGATGGTTCACAAAGGATTCAAAGGCGAGCATACACATATTTTCCCTTAAAAAACACACTGTACTTCAAAATCAAAACCTCTGTGAGATTAGCCCAATTGGCAAGTATGACGTCAGACTTAGAAATTGAGCAGGAGATCCTGAGCCACTGTAACAAGACTCTGCATCTCTATCCCTCCTCTCAGGGCTAGTTGAAGTCTCAGAGACCACCTAAATAGTGAGTTAGTATTTTTTCATTGCCTCGTATTCTGGACACATGGTAACGAGTGGTGGAGTTTTGCTCCTCTCTTGGTTTAGGTCAGAGGTACTCAATGGTTGAACAGTTTAGTCATGTCACTCGCCCCTGTGCAGCTTCAAATGTTGATTTCAGAATCAGGGTCATGAAACTTCTATTGTTTTTTTTGTATTCCTCCGCCATTCTTTTGGAGTGCCTTGTCAATGATAAATGTAGGTCTCATCTCCTTCACACCACTCAGGAAGGGGTGAAAGGTTTCTCTGGAAATAAATCTTCTAATTCTGCATCTAGCTACTAGCTACTGACTCCACTCAACACACAGTGGAAATGGTTCATGGTATGGCACACCCAATCCTTTGTAAAATCTTCAAGCAGGTCATTTTTGCTTTGGTAAATATTCACAATCAACACATTGTTTTTCCAACAGACAAGCAATGAACTTCATAAAAGCCAATTTTTATGGTTAAGCTGGATTTCCTACTATGATAGGTGCCATTGAGCAGCACTCATGTATCCTTAGTGGCTTCCTGGAGACAAGAACGAATGTACAGAAATCTGAAGATGCAGCAACCCATAAATGTACAAATGGTGTGCAATGCAAATTTTTGTTTTACGCACTGCTGTTCATGATATCCGAATTAACGCATGACTCGATGATATTCTGCAGAAGCTATGTACCACATACAATGTAAACATTGTTTGTGTAACAAACCACTCCTAATTGTTAAAGATCTTTCAATTATATGTTTGTAAATTATTTAAAGATATGCATTGTGGTTTTTGTGGTGTCATTGTCTTCTTATCATACGGATGATGCTGGTTACCCCTTAAAGCTATGGTTCATGACCCCGCTGCATAACCAAGTGTCTGGGCAGGGGGCGCGCACCATGGCATAGCGTGCCCCCAATACAGGTGTGGGCCGGATCGGACCGGTTTCGGCCGGCAGCCCAACTGTGGCTGCCGCAAACGTTTTAAAAATCGCGCTCACCCAGAGGGGTGAGCCGATTGGCTGAAGGGGGTGTGGTGGGGGCTCCCAGGTGATCAGCAGAGGCAGCCCGAGTTAGTTTAAAAGGGGGACTCAAGTCCCTCTAGGGTCAGGTTGTTTTCTTGACCCTGGGTTGCCCCTGACGATCGACGCACTCCTCCAGAGGACTGGAGGAATTCTTTTACTGCATTTTTTCCTGGATTCCTTCCTGCTACAAGACGCCCTCGTGCTGCCTTGACCTCTGCTGCCCTTTGCCTCGTCTTCACCTCTCTCTGGCCTGGGGCAACGGCAGCTGGCTGGGAGACACCAGCTAGGTGATTTAAAGGTCTGCCTTGACCTTTTTGCAACCGGCTCTTGCTGCTTTGCCCTGGTGTTGGGGCCCTGGGACCAGGAGAGGCATCACAGACAAGGTAAGGAGTGGTGGGGGTCCTGGTAATATTCTGGGGTGTTCTCTGATGGTCTTATTTTGGGTCAAGAGGTGGTGCTTTCCTCAGGGGCTGCAGGGTCAAGAAGCAATCAGAATAATTTTGTCGTTCATGTTGTTTTTTATACTGTGCAATTTTATTTGAATAATTTTAGGCCAGTAGATGGCAGTATTGTTTTAATAGTAATTCCAGAGCCTGTGCTGTAATTTGTTATTGCCCACCTAAAATATTTATAGTTATAATTGTTTACTAATTTTATGTTTTTGGCTGTTTGTGAACCTTTCTTGACTTTGCCTATTTGGAGGTATTTTTCTTCGCCTGTTTTCATAAGTATTGTTATCATTTGTGTGTTGTGGCAGCAGGGTGGTTTTAGGGTAATCTTTAGGCATGCCACCAAAACAGGTAAAGCGTAAATTGGATGTAGAGGCAGTTATGGGGCGCCTACACGCTATGGACCGGGTGCTCGCTCTCATGCAACCAGCTCTCATGTCGCTGGCGCAAAAGGGGGCTGAGGGCAATCCGGTGGGTGGCGAGACTACGGAATTAGAGGTGGACTCTGCGCCAGATCAGGGTGGGCGCCCAAAGCGAGCTGGGGTCCCTCCAAAATCAGCATTCCCCCCGGTTCCTAAGAGGGCTAGGAAAGTGGCACCCAAACTGGGGGGGGGGAAGTCAGCTCCCAAGAGGACACTCGCTGAGGGGACACGGGACCCCAACATGGGCCAGGCAGACACGCAACCAGAGGTTGCCATCACGGGAGCAGTGGCAGGTACAACCTTGGAGGGAGCGGTTTCGGTCAGCGAGCGTGAACCTGGAGGGGACCTGGTTAGCGGATTGGCAAAAGTGCTGCCCTGGCTGGCGAAGTTAGGCAATGCCCCACAGATTGATTTGGCAAGTGAGGGGTCAGCATTGGCCACGTTAAAGGGCTTAGCAATGGGTATTGGCGCAAATCTACAAGGGGCTACCACAGGAACACAAGAACCCCCGAGGGCCACAGCCACCACATCGCACGAGCCTACATCCTCCATTGCCCTGCCAGCAGTCGTGGGTACCACTACCAGTACATCACCACCAGCGAAACAAGGTGAGGGCGCTACCCAAACAGGGGGGACACATGATCAAGTACTTTCTCCTAGGGATCAGCTGGGACCTCATATATCTAGTGAGTTAAGGGCAAAAATTCACAAGGGTACATTTGTGGATTTTTTTGAGCTAACAGTAGTGAAGCCGGCTGATGAGGAAAGTAAGGACATTAAGGATTGCTCTCACAAATGGAAGAAACCTAAGGTAGATGAGACCATTATAAATTGGATAAAAGGTTTTACCATTTATCAGTCCATTTTGCTAGAGAAATTCCCTGAGCTAGGTCCTCAAACTGCATATTATTTGAATAAAATAGTAGGCGTGCATGAGGAGTTTGGAGGAACCAGTTGGAAGGATTATGACAAAGCGTTCAGGTTGAAAAAAGCATCAAACCCTTCTATGTGCTGGGATCAGACTGATGTTAATGCATGGTTGCACTGTATGATGCTGAGGAAACCAGAAGCCAATGTCCAGTCTCTTTTTCGGGGGCCCACGGCCAGCGGGGATCGAAAAGGGGCGTGTTGGGCTTTCAACAAGAGAGCATGTTCTAGGCCACAGGGTTCTTGCAAATTCAAGCACAATTGCTCCTTTTGTGGTACGGCAGGACATCATGAGTTCAAATGTTTCAAGAAATCCAAAGAAAAGGTTGGGCAGAAATGATGATAATGTTTTCTTGGTCCCAGGGGCCCCTTCACCGGTGTCTCTCTTGGCTATGAACCCTTGGCTTAATTTGTATGCACGGCGCGATGATTCAAAATTGTTGTATGAAGGTTTCCGCGATGGTTTTAGGATCCCAGCTGCAGGGGTGCAAAGCCCAAAATTTTATAAAAATCAGCAGTCTTTAAACATGGCACAGGAGGTAGCTGAACGCAAGATATTGAAGGAATTCTGTTTGAATAGGATTGCTGGGCCATTTGACAGCCCCCCATTAAAGGATTTTGTTTGTTCCCCCCTGGGGTTGGTTCCCAAGAAGGATCCTGGGGAATTTCGTTTGATACACAATCTTTCCGCTCCTCGCAGAGCCTCTGTGAATGACGCAATCGATCCAGCCCTCTGCTCAGTCAAGTATGCATCTCTTGATGGCGCCTTGACTTTATTGAGGAAACTGGGTCAAGGGTCTCTCATGGCAAAAGCAGATATAGAATCAGCCTTCAGACTCTTGCCTGTTCACCCTGATGATTATCACGGGCTGGGCTTCCAATTCAGAGGGAAGTTCTATTATGACAAATGCATGCCTATGGGTTGTTCAGTTTCCTGCGCTTATTTCGAGCAATTTAGCACGTTTTTAGAGTGGGTTTTTACACAAGTTTTAGGGTCACCTAATGTCATTCATTATCTAGATGACTTCTTGTTCCTAGGACCAAGCGGGTCAGATAGGTGTGCTAAGTCTTTGACTGCATTCAAGTCTCTGATGGATAAATTCGGCATCCCTTTAGCTCAGGAAAAAACAACAGGTCCAGCCACATCCTTGGTATTTCTGGGCATTGAAATAGATTCAGTGAGAGGGGAGTGCAGATTGCCCAGGATAAAGTCATGGCTTTCAGAGCATCCTTAGAAACCTGTTTGGCAGCCAGAAAAGTCACCCTGCATCAGTTACAGATATTGGTGGGTCAACTTAATTTTGCCTTGCGGATCATTCCAATGGGGCGTCCTTTCTCACGCTCTATTGCTCAGTCTATGTGTGGCTTAAAAGAGAGGCACCATAGGATGCGGTTGTCTGCTGAAGTAAGGCAGGATTTAAGGATTTGGTTGGCTTTCCTCCAGGATTTCAATGGATCAGTGGTATGGCCGGCCCCTCGGCGGTCCAATCAGGAAATCGGTTTGTTTACTGACTCAGCAGGTAGTAGTGGTTTCGGGGCCATTTTAGGTACCAGGTGGTGTGCTCAGGCCTGGCCTCACGCTTGGGAGATATCCGGGTTAGTTAAGAACATCACCTTCCTTGAGTTATTTCCCTTAGTGGTTGCACTACACATATGGGTAGACCATCTTCGCAATCAATCTGTGGGTTTTTTGGTCTGACAAGATGGCGGTGGCCCAAAGCATTAATTTTCAACATGCAAAGTGCAGAAGGG
Source organism: Pleurodeles waltl (assembly GCF_031143425.1). Classification (NCBI taxonomy): domain Eukaryota; kingdom Metazoa; phylum Chordata; class Amphibia; order Caudata; family Salamandridae; genus Pleurodeles; species Pleurodeles waltl. Next base: position 133,936,816 of record NC_090438.1, read on the forward strand.
TGTTAAGACTGTTGAAGGAGTTAGTGTTGATCTGTCTGCAGAATAACATTCTTTTTCAGGCAAAACATGTACCAGGAATTTTTAATAACGCAGCTGATGCATTGTCTCGTTTCAAGTTACCGGATTTTCGGCAGTTCCACCCGGGGGCCGAGTTGGAGCCCACATATTTCCCGGGACAGCTGTGGAATCTTGGAACTCACCCTTGGTGGATCTAGTGGCAGCCAGCCTAGCACCAAAAACAAGAAGGGCATATGAGAATGCATTTCATAGATACATAAATCACACATCTGCCGACCCCTTGGCGCAGCCTGGTTCCTTGAGTAGTTGGTTGGGATTTCTTGAGCTTTTGCGAAGGCAGGGAAAATCTGCTGCGAGTGCCAGACGTCACATCTCAGCTGTAGCCTTTTTTACCAAACTAGTGGGTGGGACTGACCATTCTCGATCTTTTTTTATCAGACAGGCACTCAAGGGATGGGAAAGGTTGGAAGGGTCGATCCCAGACCAGCGGCACCCCATTGACATGGACAAGCTAGTAAAGATCTTGGGGGCCCTGACTGGGATCTGTGACTCAGATTTTGAGTCCACTCTATTCTCAGCAGCTTTCGCGCTTGCCTTTTACAGAGCTTTTCGAGTCTCAGAGCTTGTGGCCAGGTCTAAGCAGGACATTAACGGCAGAATGTTGGTGACTCATGTTTTCTGGAAAGGGGGGATTTGGTAATTACTATACCACGGGCCAAGACAGACCAGGCAGGAAGGGGCGAACAGTTAATACTGGGTGAGGGCTGGTTACTTCAGTGGTTGCCCAGTACGTGCAGTTAACAAGTACCTGCAGATTCGTCCCCAGGTTTCTTCCACCTCTTTATTGGTCCATGCATCTGGGGTCCCACTTACTAGGTATCAGTTTTCCCAAGTATTGCAGAAAGCCTTACTGGCAATTGGCATGCATGGCAAATTTACTTCCCATCCTTTAGGATAGGGGCAGCAACATCGGCAGCAGGGGCAGGGCTCAATACCGAGACGGTAAAAGGGATTGGGAGGTGGAAGTCAGATTGCTATGAACGCTATGTACGCCTCCATATGATCTAGGAACACCTTTTTGACACACGTCAATGACCTCATGTGTAACGGTTTTTCTTTCTGTTCTCAGGACCTCTCAGTTCACCATTGGGCACATGGCTCCCACCAGTGTTTGGGTTATTGGGCATTCCTTTGTGCGTCGGGCGCAACCATTCTTCAACTTGTATCGCAGTCGGGCACAGGATGCAGGTCTCCGGTTTCTTTGCATAGCGAGAGGGGGTCTGCGCCTTGATGGTCTTCGCCAGCTCACCGAGGAGGTTCTGCGACGGCGGCTGCCGCCACCAGAGCTCATCATCCTTCATGTGGGAGGCAATGATCGGGCAACAATCGGGAGGAGATCAGTTTTTGAGGACTTGATGGTGGAGATCTCCTAGTTAGCAAAGCGGTGTCCAGGGGCTGTCATTGCATGGTCCCATATCATTCCTAGGTGGATTTGGAGGTCGGGCGCTCAGCGAGGGCCCTTAATGAATCAGCCAGATGGCTGAACAGCCGCATGAAACAGCTTTTGAACACATCAGTACTAAGGACTGTTGGGCACGGGTGCCTTCAAGGGGAGGCAATGTTTCATGAAGATGGAGTACACCTGTCGGATGGTGGTCATACTGTGTTTGTTGAGAACCTGGTAGCATTTTCAATACAGTGTCTCTCTCAGAACTGAGCTTGTTGTCCTCAGGTGGAGGCCTGGTTGGTCGGGAAACTAACCAGGCCTGTGGGAGGGAAGGAGTCATGTTTTGGCACAAAACAGGTGGATAACCTTGGCATCAAGAATACTAGTGCAGGTGAACTCAAGACGGTATCAGGAGCTTTTTGGCTCAAACCAGGGTGGCGGTGCTGTGGGTTTAGGAAAGGGGCTCGGGACGACCGCTACCGCGAATGTCCATAGCTCCCCCCATGGTACTCCATTACATGGCCCTGGAATTTTTTTATTTGGGGGGATGAGACTGCGCCAGGGGACCAAGGTATGGCCCGGTTGCCCAGTATCATTCCCATTGGGTGCCAGGGGGGATCTCTTGCTTAGGGTTGGCTCTGGCATGGTTGGATTGGGGGACAGTTTTCATGCTGGCCCGCACCCCCTCTATCTTGAGGGGGCAGGTGAGTCTCGCCTTGTGAAGCATAATTGGTTTTGGGGGGAACACGGCCCCCAGTATACAGACGATGCCACAGATGCCTGGTGGGTGGACAACCATGACTCCTTTTTAAAGAACATAAACTATTTGAGATGCATATTGTAAATAATTATGGAAATTTAAGGATGAAAAGAAATACTGTACATATGATGATGTTTTTTATGTCGTGTTTATATGGTTGTGAATAAATACGGCCTGAGAATTGTTATATTCTCTATCGCAGGAAGGTTTCAGTCTGCTTTGTTTACTGTGAACATAAAGTATGTGTTGGACTTTTTCTCTTATGCAGGGTCATACCCAGTCTTTTTGCCTCCTTCCTCCTGGTTTTTCTGACCTCTCGCTGTTGGCTCTAGGACTCTGAGCACTTTATCACTGCTGACCAGTGCTAAAGTGCAGGTGCTCTCCCATCTAAAGTTGGTATGATTGGCTTATACCTAATTGGCATATTTAATTTACCTAAAAGTCCCTTGTACAGTGGTATCTCTATACCCAGGGCCTGTAAATTAAATACTACTAGTGGGCCTGCAGCGCTGCTTGCGCCACCCACTGAAGTAGACTTTCAAACCTGTCTCAGGCCTGCTAGCGCAGGGCCTGTGTGCACATTTTTCTGCCACAGGGACCTGGCATCTAAACTTACTTGCCAGGCCCAGAACTCCCCTTTTACTACATGTAAGTCACCCCTATGGTACGCCCTAGCTAGCCCTATGGGCAGGGTGCCATGTATGTAGAAAGGCAGGACATGTGCCAAGTTGCGTGGTCTGTCCAGGTAGTGACAAACAACCTAACTGGTGTCTCACTGCTGTGAGTGCTGCCTTCTCATAGGATTGCATTAGAAATGCCCTGCCTTATGTGTAAGGGGTATTGTCTGATTTATGAGGGGTAGCGTAGGTGTGTTTGGTATGGTTGTGATGGTGATAATTAATGATGCTTACTGGTGTGTGTGTATTTTTTATTACTATCACAGAAATGCCACTTCTAGAAAGTGCGCATTTATCTGTGCTTATGACTCTGGTGTTTTGCAGCTTGACTCCAGTCCACGTCTGGGCAGAGTGACAGTTGGGGCTTTGTGCATACTTTTCAGACAGCCTGTACACAGGGAGGGTGGAGGTGTCACAGAGTTGCATCTGCATACTGAATAGTCTTCCTGGGCTGAGAGAAGGGAGAGGCGGGGCACACCTGCATTTGTAAAGACTGTGCCCTGGCATCACACAATAGGGTCGTTAACCCCCCACTGATGTTTGGAGCCTGTGCTGAAAGGAGAGAGGGGGCACTCCCAGAACCAGTTGTAACTGGCAGGAACCTCCTCTCCCTACCATTGTAAAACACTGTAAGAACTGACTATAAGTACAGGGGAATTTTCCCCACAATTTGGAGACTCTTGGAATCATCTTGGAACTGGACACCAAAGGCTGAAAGGACTCACCAGGAACTGCCATTGACTGCTTGCTGCTGTGCTGACCTGTGAACTGCCTGGTCACTGTGAAGGACTTGCCACTTGCTGCCTTTCCCTTGTGCTGGCCTGTAGCTGGGCCCTCCACCTGAGGACCTTGTCTTAAGATTCTGCTCCCCAGGGGCAGGGTGCTGTGGCCCCTGACCCCTGCATCCATTTCTTCACGAGGGGTGCTTCTCCGTGGTTGCGGCTGCCATAGCGCTGATTGCAGCGCTTATGGAGCCGTGGGAGCTCGTAGACTCCTTGCTGCATTGTGCCCCTTTAAATAAGATCACCGCAGCGGCCCGGGAAGCTGGAAGAACACTCGTTTACCGCATCGGGTGCAGGCGAGTGTCTGCTCGGGCCCCAGGAGGGGTCCGATCTTCTTGTGGCTTCACGGCAGGACCAGGGGAAGGCGCGGGAAGTGCTTTCTTCCCCCTGGCCTCTGCGTTAGGAGCAGGACGCTCCTTTTCTGCTGTTCGGTAAAACGGGCATTGTTGTGGACCCCCCCCCCCTTGGTGGAAGGGCCAGTGGAGGCCCCCAGAGATCGCGGGTCCTGGGAGGGGCCTGTCATTAAACCAGAGAGGGTGCGTGGTGCCCCCCTCCTGCCCTAAGTTGTTTTTGCTGGCTTTGGCCCCCCTCGTGAGGGCCGGTTGAGCCCCGGGGGGGCCCCGAGTAATCACGGTCCCCAGAGGGGCCTGTCTATAAAGAAGGGGAGGTGCATGTCGCCCTCCTCTGACCCCAGAGTATAAGGGAGGCCCCCGTTTTGCGCATAGGAGCACCGGGGGCCCCATTGTTCACCTTCTAGGCACTGGAGGTGCCTTCATCCAACCAGGCACTGTTTAAAGGACCAATATAGTTGCAATCCAAAGTTCTTCCTACAGACTTTTGTTTGATTCATATATTACCTACCTGCGTTTGATGTTTTTACATATGTGTATGCAAATGTTCCTTTTATGGACATGCTTGCTAATATGTTTTTCTAACTTGTCATATGTTTTCTAATGTTCCTACTATGGGCAGTTTATGATATTCTTATGACAAGTGCTGTGATGTAATAACGTGTTTTCCTGACTACTGCTCATGTTGCAGAATACTGAGTAACCTGTGTGTTATGTGTGACTACTGATAGGTTGCAGAGTAACTAATGTGTAACGTTCTGACAACTGCTAAGGTAGCAGGATAGTACTGATATGTGATGTTTGGTCTGATAATTGCCTTGTGTACAATACAGTATATTTTCATATAATCTGGTGTTGTGTTTCCTTTGTGGTGGGGATATTGTGTCACGTGTGTTGTGTGTGTTGTGCAAACGCTTTACACATTGCCTCCAGGTTAAGCCTGACTGCTCATGCCAAGCTACCAAGGGGGTGAGCAGGGGTTATCTTGGACATGTAAATACCCTTGCCCTGACTAGAGTGGGTAGGTTCTGCCTGGCTGAGGTGCATACCCTAGCCAACCAGAAACCCCATTTCTAACATTGGTTGTCAGCGGTGAGGATAGCACTTGCGCTTGCACAATACCATTGTGACTCCTTATTTCACTACAAGGATTGCGTTTAGACCATCACATGTTTGGCTTCTCTTAACTTTCTCTCTTTGGTCATTTTTCCTGTTTTCAGTTCTCACGCTTGGGTTTTGTGGTTGTCACATTTGAGTTATTTGTACCTTTTCAAGATGGGGCTTACCTTTGATTTAGAGGACCTGCCATTTTACACGCAGGAGGAATTATAGGGGTTCTGTAGAGAGAGAGGGCTGCCTGTAGAAGGGGACCTCAGGAGATCTCTGAATTTCTTTGAAAGGTTTGTGACATATACCCAGGGAGCGAGTGTGCTTAGGGGGTACCCAGAGGATCCTGAGTGTAGCGAGGGTTCCCAATGGGAGGGCTCCCAGACCTCATCCCTAGAGAGTGGTAGAGAGACTGATCAGGAGGGTGAGAATGACCGGTTGGGGACGCCAGTTGACAGGGAAGGCCCCAGTGATAGGGAGTCCCTTGCTGGGTCCAGTGTAAGAAGCAGGGCTACCTCTCATTCCTTGACACCTGATGAGCTAAGAGATAAGCGGGAAGAGAGGGACCTGAAGTTGCAGTTAGCGCGCCTAGCTGTTGAGGAGAGAAGGGCTGAGGTAGAGAAGGCCTTAGTACAGGAGAGGATGGCAGAGGCGGAGAGTGCCTTTGCCAGAGAAAGACTCGCTCTAGAGCGCAGTCTGAAGGTTCTGGACTCACCAGCGATGCAGGTGGAGTCCAGTGGTGGCAGCAATGTAGAGTGCTGTAGCAAAGATGTTCCTCACATACCCATAGATCTGGTACCTAGGTTCCAAGAGTGGAGTGACATACGTCAGTGGTTAAAGGAATATGAGAGGGCTCTGGTAGAGCGCAGGATCCCTGAGAAGGATTGGGGAACTGGCCTAGGGAGTTTTTTTCCTGAGGAGGGGAGGGATGCCCTACTGACTCTAGAGGAGAGTGACAGGGAGGGGTACTCCGCTGTAAAGAATGCACTGATTGTGAAGTATGGTTTTTCCCCTGAGGAATACAGAAAAAGGTTTAGGGGTGGTAAGAAACTGTCCCACCAGTCTTGGGAGGAGTTTGTGGAGGATTGCTGCATTGCACTAGATGGATGGGTGAAGGGTAGCACAGTAAACAGTTTTTAAGGGCTGTTTAATATGATTGTCAGAGAGCACCTGCTTTGTTGTTGTTTTTCAGAGTTACGCCAACACTTGTCAGAGTGTGAGCTCTCTGACCCCAGGGAGCTTGCAAAGGAGGCAGACTTCTGGTTGCGTACCAGAGGGTCTGGTGTGGCATTAGGGGGTGTTCCTAATGAGAGTGGTGTAGGTGTTTCCCAACCAGGTGTGGTGGGAAAGGCTTGTGTCCCAGGTAGGTCCCAGTGTATTGGGGCGGGTAAGGCACCCCATGTCCAGTCTCAGAGGAGAGGGAATGGGGTTGGGCTGAGGCCCCGGGTACCCGAGCTCCAGTCCCAGGTCCTGGAGGGATCCATGAGTGAACGCCAGGAGGTGAGCCTAGCCTGTGCCGTAGGGCCAGCTGTTCAGAAGGATTCCATTTTGTCATTAGGACTTGGGCGGGTGGCTGGTGATAGCGTTCCGCTGGTCCTGGTGTCTGGTAGTCTTGTTCTACAGCGGAGGAGGGGGAAATCCAGGCATAGGGTTGAGAGGGGGCTGCGGGCCCCAGTGGAGAACCTGGAGGGTCAGGGGTCAGCTCTGAGAGCAGAGCCCCCCAGGAATTACCTTGGTGAGACCATTTCTGGGCTGGGGGGAATACAGACTCTGTCAGATGGGCAGAGGTCAGGAGACCTGCGCCAGCCAGACTCTTGTGTGGCCCTTGGGGAAGGTGTTTCCCTCGTGGGGGGTAGGTGTGCCCCCCAGGAAGTCCTGGTGTGCCAGGCAATGGTTCAACAGCAGGTTGGTGACTCTGGGTTGGATGATCTGGTTCAGGGGGTAAACTCTGACCTGATGGGGAGTAGGTGTGCTCCCAAGGAAGTCCTGGTGCGCCAGGCAGTGGTTCAACCGCAAGGTAGTGACTCTGGGTTGGATTGCCAGATTCAGGGGGTAAGCTCTAATCTGGTAGGGGGTAGGTGTGCTCCCAAGGAAGTCCTGGTTCGCTGGGCAATGTTCCAGTCTAAGGGTGTCGTCCCTGGACTAGATAGACAGGTTCAGGGGGTAAACTCTGACCTGGTTGGGGGGGCGGTTAGTGTGCTCACCTCCCCGTGTGAAACTTCTGGTGGCTTCTCCCGAGGTGGGGAGATGCAGGACTCTGGAAGTGGGGTTCAGGGAGGGGGAAGCCTGCCCCGGACCCCGGTACAACCCAAGGGTGTCGTCCCTAGGTTGGGTGGTCAGTTGCCAGGCAGTGATCCTGGGCTGGCGAGAGAGTTGTGCAGGGCTGCTGTACCCAGCACCCTGGCAAGTGTGGATTCTGGTGATACCCCTCTTAGGAGAGGAGGGCGGGATACTAGACGGAGGGGTAGAGGAAGGAGAGCCTCGCCTCTAGCCCCTGTAGAACCTATGGATGCGGACCCTAGGTTGGTGGATCAGTGGCAGGGTAGAGCCCCTGAACTGATTGGAAATGGAGTGGTGACAGGTTGCTTTGCACCTGGGGCTACTGCCCCCCACTCGTTATGGTTTCAGAGACCAGAGGCTCCTAGATGGCCTGGGGCCTGGTTCTGGCCATTGGCAGCTAGAGAACCCCCGTGGGTTGGTCTAGGCTGCCAGGTAAGCATTGACAGAGAGATCCAAGTGGAGTCAGGAAGGCGTAGAACTGGAACATGCCCCTGCTGTTGTGGGCCTGGGTCCTTGTTCTATCGCCCCAATCAGGGAAGTACATCAAGGTATTGATTGTTCTCCCCTGGCTTTTGGCTGGTAGGGGGTTGTGTTGGACTTTTTGCCCTACGTAGGGTCATCCCCAGTCTTTTTGCCTCCTTCCTCCTGGTTTTTCTGACCTCTCACTGTTGGCTCTAGGACTCTGAGCACTTTATCACTGCTGGCCAGTGCTAAAGTGCAGGTGCTCTCCCATCTAAAGTTGGTATGATTGGCTTATACCTAATTGGCATATTTAATTTACCTATAAGTCCCTTGTACAGTGGTATCTCTATACCCAGGGCCTGTAAATTAAATACTACTAGTGGGCCTGCAGCGCTGCTTGCGCCACCCACTGAAGTAGACTTTCAAACCTGTCTCAGGCCTGCTAGCGCAGGGCCTGTGTGCACAGTTTTCTGCCACAGGGACCTGGCATCTAAACTTACTTGCCAGGCCCAGAACTCCCCTTTTACTACATGTAAGTCACCCCTAAGGTACGCCCTAGTGTTACCTAATGTTCCAGTCTAAGGGTGTCGTCCCTGGACTAGATAGACAGGTTCAGGGGGTAAACTCTGACCTGGTTGGGGGGGCGGTTAGTGTGCTCACCTCCCCGTGTGAAACTTCTGGTGGCTTCTCCCGAGGTGGGGAGATGCAGGACTCTGGAAGTGGGGTTCAGGGAGGGGGAAGCCTGCCCCGGACCCCGGTACAACCCAAGGGTGTCGTCCCTAGGTTGGGTGGTCAGTTGCCAGGCAGTGATCCTGGGCTGGCGAGAGAGTTGTGCAGGGCTGCTGTACCCAGCACCCTGGCAAGTGTGGATTCTGGTGATACCCTTCCTAGGAGAGGAGGGCGGGATCCTAGACGGAGGGGTAGAGGAAGGAGAGCCTCGCCTCTAGCCCCTGTAGAACCTATGGATGCGGACCCTAGGTTGGTGGATCAGTGGCAGGGTAGAGCCCCTGAACTGATTGGAAATGGAGTGGTGACAGGTTGCTTTGCACCTGGGGCTACTGCCCCCCACTCATTATGGTTTCAGAGACCAGAGGCTCCTAGATGGCCTGGGGCCTGGTTCTGGCCATTGGCAGCTAGAGAACCCCCGTGGGTTGGTCTAGGCTGCCAGGTAAGCATTGACAGAGAGATCCAAGTGGAGTCAGGAAGGCGTAGAACTGGAACATGCCCCTGCTGTTGTGGGCCTGGGTCCTTGTTCTATCGCCCCAATCAGGGAAGTACATCAAGGTATTGATTGTTCTCCCCTGGCTTTTGGCTGGTAGGGGGTTGTGTTGGACTTTTTGCCCTACGTAGGGTCATCCCCAGTCTTTTTGCCTCCTTCCTCCTGGTTTTTCTGACCTCTCACTGTTGGCTCTAGGACTCTGAGCACTTTATCACTGCTGGCCAGTGCTAAAGTGCAGGTGCTCTCCCATCTAAAGTTGGTATGATTGGCTTATACCTAATTGGCATATTTAATTTACCTATAAGTCCCTTGTACAGTGGTATCTCTATACCCAGGGCCTGTAAATTAAATACTACTAGTGGGCCTGCAGCGCTGCTTGCGCCACCCACTGAAGTAGACTTTCAAACCTGTCTCAGGCCTACTAGCGCAGGGCCTGTGTGCACAGTTTTCTGCCACAGGGACCTGGCATCTAAACTTACTTGCCAGGCCCAGAACTCCCCTTTTACTACATGTAAGTCACCCCTAAGGTACGCCCTAGCTAGCCCTATGGGCAGGGTGCCATGTATGTAGAAAGGCAGGACATGTGCCAAGTTGCGTGGCCTGTCCTGGTAGTGACAAACAGCCTAACTGGTGTCTCACTGCTGTGAGTGCTGCCTTCTCATAGGATTGCATTAGAAATGCCCTGCCTTATGTGTAAGGGGTATTGTCTGATTTATGAGGGGTAGCGTAGGCGTGTTTGGTAGGGTTGTGATGGTGATAATAAATGATGCTTACTGGTGTGGGTGTATTTTTTATTACTATCACAGAAATGCCACTTCTAGAAAGTGCGCATTTATCTGTGCTTATGACTCTGGTGTTTTGCAGCTTGACTCCAATCCACGTCTGGCAGGCAGAGTGACAGTTGGGGCTTTGTGCATACTTTTCAGGCAGCCTGTACACAGGGAGGGTGGAGGTGTCACAGAGGTGCTTCTGCATACTGAATAGTCTTCCTGGGCTGAGAGAAGGGAGAGGCGGGGCACACCTGCATTTGTAAAGACTGTGCCCTGGCCTCACACAATAGGGTCGTTAACCCCCCACTGATGTTTGGAGCCTGTGCTGAAAGGAGAGAGGGGGCACTCCCAGAACCAGTTGTAACTGGCTGGAACCTCCTCTCCCTACCATTGTAAAACACTGTAAGAACTGACTATAAGTACAGGGGAATTTTCCCCACAATTTGGAGACTCTTGGAATCATCTTAGAACTGGACACCAAAGGCTGAAAGGACTCACCAGGAACCGCCATTGACTGCTGCTGCTGTGCTGACCTGTGACCTGCCTGGTCACCGTGAAGGACTTGCCACTTGCTGCCTTTCCCTTGTGTTGGCCTGTAGCTGGGCCCTCCACCTGAGGGCATTGTCTTAAGATTCTGCTCCCCAGGGGCAGGGTGCTGTGGCCCTTGACCCCTGCATCCATTTCTTCACGAGGGGTGCTTCTCCATGGTTGCGGCTGCCATAGCGCTGATTGCAGCGCGCTTATGGAGCCTTGGGAGCTCGTAGACTCCTTGCTGCATTGTGCCCCTTTAAATAAGATCACCGCAGCAGCCGGGGAAGCTGGAAGAACACTCGCGCACCGCATCGGGTGCAGGCAAGTGTCTGCTCGGGCCCCAGGAGGGGTCCGATCTTCTTGTGGCTTTAAGGCAGGACCAGGGGAAGGCGCGGGGAGTGCCCCCTTCCCCCTGGCCTCTGCGTTAGGAGCAGGACGCTCCTTTTCTGCTGTTAGGTAAAACGGGCATTATTGTGGGCCCCCCCCTTGGTGGAAGGGCCAGTGGAGGCCCGGGGGGGCCCCCAGAGATTGCGGGTCCCGGGAGGGGCCTGTCATTAACTCGGGGGGGGTGCGTGGTGCCCCCCTCCTGCCCTAAGTTGTTTTTGCTGGCTTTGGCCCCCCTCGTGAGGGCCGGTTGAGGCCCTGGGGGGCCCCCAGTAATCACGGTCCCCGGAGGAGCCTGTCTATAAAAGAGAGGAGGTGCATGTCACCCTCCTCTGACCCCAGTGTATAAGGGAGGCCCCCATTTTGCGCATAGGAGCGCCGGGGGCCCCATTGTTCGCCTTCTAGGCACTGGAGGTGCCTTCATCCAACCAGGTACTGTTTAAAGGACCAATATAGTTGCAATCCAAAGTTCTTTCTACAGACTTTTGTTTGATTCGTATATTACCTACCTGCGTTTGATGTTTTTACATATGTGTATGCAAATGTTCCTTTTATGGACATGCTTGCTAATATGTTTTTCTAACTTGCCATATGTTTTCTAATGTTCCTACTATGGGCAGTTTATGATATTCTTATGACAAGTGCTGTGATGTAATAACGTGTTTTCCTGACTACTGCTTATGTTGCAGAATACTGAGTAACCTGTGTGTTATGTGTGACTACTGCTAGGTTGCAGAGTAACTAATGTGTAACGTTCTGACAACTGCTAAGGAAGCAGGATAGTACTGATATGTGATGTTTGGTCTGATAATTACCTTGTGTACAATACAGTATATTTTCATATAATCTGGTGTTGTGTTTCCTTTGTGGTGGGGATATTGCGTCACGTGTGTTGTGTGTGTGTTGTGTGTGTTGTGCAAACGCTTTACACATTGCCTCCAGGTTAAGCCTGACTGCTTGTGCCAAGCTACCAAGGGGGTGAGCAGGGGTTACCGAGGGGTGAGCCGATTGGCTGAAGGGGGAGTGGTGGGGGCTCCCAGGTGATCAGCAGAGGCAGCCCGAGTTAGTTTAAAAGGGGGACTCAAGTCCCTCTAGGCTCAGGTTGTTTTCTTGACCCTGGGCTGCCCCTGACGATCGACGCACTCCTCCAGAGGACTGGAGGAATTCTTTCCCGCCCACCCATCCCCAAAGAACAGCAGGATTAGGAAGACCTTAGGAGGGAAGGAGTCATGTTTTGGCACAAAACAGGTGGATAAACGTGGCATCAAGAATACTAGTGCAGGCGAACTCAAGATGGTATCAGGAGCTTTTTGGCTCAAACCAGGGTGGCGGTGCTGTGGGTTTAGGAAAGGGGCTCGGGATGAGCGCTACTGCGAATGAACATAGCTCCCCCCACGGTACTCCATTACATGGCCCTGGAATTTTTCAATTTGGGGGGATGAGACTGCGCCAGGTGACCAAGGTATGGCCCGGTTGCCGAGTATCATTCCCATTGGGTGCCAGGGGGGATCCCTTGCTTAGGGTTGGCTCTGGCATGGTTGGATTGGGGGACAGTTTTCATGCTGGCCCGCACCCCCTCTGTCTTCAGGGGGCAGGTGAGTCTCGCCTTGTGAAGCGTAATTGGTTTTGGGGGGCACACCGCCCCCAGTTTACAGACGATGCCACAGGTGCCTGGTGGGTGGACAACCATGACTCCTTTTTAAAGAACATAAACTATTTGAGATGCATATTGTAAATAATTATGGAAATTTAAGGATGAAAAGAAATACTGTACATATGATGATGTTTTTTATGTCGTGTTTATATGGTTGTGAATAAATACGGCCTGAGAATTGTTATATTCTCTATCGCAGGAAGGTTTCAGTCTGCTTTGTTTACTGTGAACATAAAGTATGCTACTCCAAGCAGTGGATCATAGAGGGGAAACCAGTGTGAACTGTTTGTTTGTGGGTATCGATGTGGTCCCCCACCTGTGCACCGAAGCACACAGACAACAGAGCTCATATAAACACTATAAACTCCAAAGAACGGGCTTATGGACTTCTTAAGGCCAGATTCCACGGGCTGCGTCGAAGTGGTGGTGGTTTGTTGTATGATTGTAGTGTGCACCATGCTGCACAACATTGCAGTTAGATGATGTTTGCTGATGCCCGAGGATGCGAAAGAGAATGCTGAAAATAGTAATGATGAGGCTCATACACCAAACCAGAGGCTACAATGCGATGCGAATGCTAGTGCCATAATAAACAATATCATTACAATTTTCTTTTGAAATATCAAAATAAGACATAAATACATATGTGTAAAAAAAGACTACAAAAGATGTGAATGCTTAATGTATAGTTAAACCAAGATTAAAAGGCAACAGCCAAGTTGCCACCAGTAACTTTTGTTGAAGTAATACATCAATTAAACCAAAAATGATTACGCCTTCATTTTCTCAACTTCTAATGCCAAATTAGCAGCTTTAGCAGATCTTCTTGTGGCTCTTTAAGAAAATGTTGGTGTGTCTAAGGATGGTGATGTCAAGGACAGTGAAGAGAATGTAGTGCTGTCTGCTGGTGTAAGTTGAGCCATCTAGGACATTGTTATTTCCTGGTGCTCCAACAATTTTCTAAGAGTATCCAAGGCATTACAAATTGCCATTTGACCTTCTTTATTCTGTTGGCTGAAAGTCAGAATTGAGGCAATAAGCTTATTGACTGCACGCGTATTGGATCTTGTCTGAAACTTTTTTCTTGCTGTAGTAAATGAGTAGCATGTGCATGATGTCCTTATTGGCAGGGAGGATTGATGTTGTCTGTGCGGTTTAAGAGTATTTTGCTAGTAAGGCCTGCTGGCCTGATTGCATGGTTGAAATCCTGTTTTCAAATGTTATGTGGAATTTAGGATTGTTACCCAATGATTGTACATAACCCTCAGAGGGAACATATCTTTCATCATCAGATGTTAGATGAGGGGGGATTCATTCTTCTGCTTTTCGTTCAGTGTCAAGCTCTCAAAATTGGCAGGTTCCAGAGATTGTAAATCAAGTGTAATTATTCTGCAAAGTGCATGTGGGATAGTAGTGCTCAACTTGAAGAACTGTGCTTTTTTCATGAACAACTACTGGCCTAGATCAACGTGTGTCTGAAGAATGAGTAGAATGTAAGTCATCCTCAAATTGCATGGCAATGCTTGAAGAGACTGATTGTTGTTTTAATGTTGTTGTTGTGGTCTCTTGACCTGTAGAGGATGCCTGTGGTACTCTCTCCTTCGTGTTTGTTGCAAACGATGTTTTGGATATCATGGATGGTGGTTGCTTTGCATTTCCAGATAGATGGTTATTGTTGGGCAACTTTAATGAATGTTTAGTTGACAATGTTGCAGATGCTTCACTACTGATGTTTTTGGATGGTTTAGTTGCCATGCATTCACTTGCTGTTGTTTTAGCTACAGATGTTGATGGCACTAACATTTTCTTGACTAACCTTTGTTTCCCCCCCACAGTTACTGGGTGTTTTAGCTAATTCTGGCCTAAAGTGCCAGCAGCACTCTCTTCAGTAGATGTGGTAAATGCAGGTGAAGGCTTTGAAACACTTTTTAGAGCCATAGCGGATGTACTTGGGCCATCTTCTTGGTTGAACTGTTCTGGTTTGGTAAGTGCTGAAGGAGAAGAAGAGTCAATATTTGTATCCTTTAAAATAAATTGAGTATGCATAATTTATTATACTGATTTTTGAATTAGTATTACCAAGAGAAAAATAATTATATCAGTTATGAAGAGTACATAACCCTTCCTCTTAATACACGTTTTAATTGTTACATTAAAAGTTATTTCTATTGTATTGTCAAAGGAAATAGGTATGCCTTTGCCATTGGTCATTTGATAGTATCTTTTAATTTATACATTGTTGTAAAAGACGGCAGGGCTTTGATACTTTGTAAATAAGTAAGTACAAGTGTCAGAAAACACACACAGAACCATAGTAGTCTCTGGCAGTGTAGGGTATTACTTTGTGTGTGAATGACCCCTTGGGAAAAGGCACGATGCCACTGTGAACAGTGAAGTTAAACAATGATTGTAGTGGGTTGACCCACTGCCCCATGCAATGTACTGTATGCAGTGTTTCTCAAAAATAGTTAATACTAAACAATCCATGAAGACGGAGGTGTAAAAAGCAATCCAAGTCCTAATATTATACATTTACTTTACCAGTCATGCTACTGGCTACTGCCAGCCCAACAAAGGACAACATATAGGCTATGATATTATTTGGTAAATATTGCAAATTCAACACATTCTTCATCTGTTGCAACATAGGTGTGAGTTTTGAATGTTTGGGTTATGAACACGTCCTGGATTCATCCCTGGTCGCTCCATATTCCAATAGTCCAGAAATCCCCTCAATCTCTTATAAATCCAGGATTCTGTATATCGTCTTCTGTCATGGTTCCAAATGCAACTGTGGTGCAGAAGCATCCCTATTTTGAAGAGAATTTTTGTGGTGATAATTGCACCTTACGCTTCAGCTCATAGTACCTTTTCCACACATTTTCAACATCTTCATGATAGGAAGAGACAGAATTGACTTTCATCCTTATCTGCTCCAGCAGTCAAATCCTAGTTTTAGAAGATGTTTTTATCATTAAAGGACCCATGACCTGAGCATGGTGTTTTATGGCCTCCTGAGCCAAGACCTCTAATTCTGGGTCAGTAAACTTTAATTTATTTCTGAATCTATTGTCAGACGTGAAGATATATATATGCAATTGTGTGGCAGTTCAATGTCAGGAACGTTATGGATGGCAGTGGAATGAATCACCTCATTAAAAAGAAATAGGAACAATCCAAAGTGGCCGCCCCCGTATGAAGCCCTAGGAAAAAAAATGTTTCTGTTTTGAGGGCTACTTCTGAGATGGCTAAATAGATGCCCCACTGTGTAGCTCCCAGCTGTATGTACTCTACCCTAAAAATGAAAAAGAATTTCGTTTTTAAATTGGCATGATTGAAAGTAAGAAAGCTGCATGTGAAACATCTCCCTTGTGTCTGGGGATCAAGTTGGGTGCGTTGTTAAGGAAACTATCATAGCATAATTTCACCTCTGACAGACATGTGTCTTTAGGCTATACCCATTTTTCAACCATTAGTGCGGATTCCCTCCGGAGACAATTTAGTCCCCTGCTGGAAGCCTCACATTTTTTGGGGCTTTTATATATATAGTCCAACTTGGCCGGAGGGCATTTGATGACCAACAGTTTCATTACACAAAGTCAGATTCTTTTTTAAGATACAGGCAGATTAAGTTATTTGCCCAGAAAAACAGGATGATGTTCCAATGCTGGGGCTCGAACCTGTTGGCAACTCTGGCAGAAATGCCACGTCCCCCTGTATATTACCATGCTGTCACTGCCCACCTTGGTAGCAAGTCTCCTGGATTGGAAGTGTGTCGCCCAGTCTGCTCACAAGTCAGTAAGGCATGACTGCCTATAGTTTTGCTAGAGTACAATGTCCATCTTCCAGGACTAGCGTGGGGCATGTGAGGACCATAATTCTGAATTTCCAGAGTCTGGCACTCACTTTCCTAACTCAGCTTCTGGGCTTACCTGAAAGGAAACAAAGAGGAAGATTAGTGTTATGCCTTACAGTACCCTCACTCAACTCCAGCAGCTACCTACTTACCTGCACGAGTATTTCACCGAATCTGTGCGCTACATGATTCCCACATATACCGGAAAGACACAAAGGCAAAGGAGTACTCGCTTATACTACTGGGGTGTATGCATGTATAAGCACAGAACCAACTGCTACCTATCAAAGAACTGTTTTGAAGCAATTAAATCCTGAAGGTGAATACTAATCAAAGGCCAATTGTAAGATTTCTTGAAATGAGTAAAGTCTAACAGCAAGAAAAAAAACAGAGGTAAATTATCAAGAGCTAAAGTCTCACTAAAAGAGTACCTGAACAAAGCCTAGCACAATGTTAATAAGTGAAAATAGCTGGCAAGATAGAACAGCGACACACATACCACAACATGGACTAATGAGTATGTTGCCAACTAGTTGTCAGAGAGTAGATCATTTATTGTGCAGGAATGAAACAGGTACATTGATATGTGTCTTTGCTATGTCAGGTGTTAACTGTCATATCAGTAATGTTATGTTAGGTGTATTTGTAAAGCACAATGTCACCCACAAGGGCATCCAGGTGCTGAGAAGGTGCATAAAAAGCCAAATCTTCAGCTACTTGTGGTACTGAAAGAAAGAAGAGGAGGCTCTGATATGGAGTGGGAGATCACTGCATGCTAAAGGAGCAATGTAGGAGAACGTCCATTCTCCATATAGGATTCTGTGTATACGTGGAATGTGTGCAAGTAGGAGTCCTGTGGAGCAGAAGAGTTTGGGTTGTTGGTGGAAGGAGATGTGTGATGGTGTCGGAGGTTAAGAATGAGAATGGCTGTCAAGATCTGGATGATGTGTAGTCTTCTGATGAGCTACTTGGTGATCCTGGCATAGAGGGTATTCTCGAAGTCCAACTTGCTGATGACTAGGCTGCGAGTGGCAGTTTTTCTGGTGTTGTTTAGAAGCCACTTAAAGATCTTTCTTAGCATCTTCAGGGATTGTTCAGGGTGTTGAAGCAGGATATAGTGGCAGTGTTTACTTGTGCAGTCATGTCCAGTTTGCTGTTAATGATTCCAAAGTTCCTGCGGGTGACGGGGGTGGGTCAGAGTACAGCCTGCCACCAGCTGAAGTCCCACGGCAAGGTATTCTTGTCAAACATCATGACTTCTGTCTTGTTGGTGGTGAGCTTGGTTCGGGTGGCTTTTATCCAGTTAGCAATTTTGTTCATACAGGCGATTAACTTGTTTTCTGTGTTTTGAGTCTTGTCCAGCAGGAAAAGTATGAGTTGTGTGTCTTCGCAGGAGAGGATGTTGATGTTGTGTGCCTGGACGATGTTGGCCAGACAGATCATGTATGCATTGAATAGGGTAGGCTGTTGAGGAATGTTGAAGAACTCTGCAGATGAGTTGGCGGGCATTCGAGGGATAAGGTGTCGGGCAGACAGCTTGTGTTCTGTCTGGTACCATGTATCAGTCACTTCCGGAATCGTATGCAGAAAGCTACATAGGTATCAAACTGTTAGTTAAAGCTTAGTATTTTTGCAGAGCACGAGGTCTGCTACAAGTCGAGTTGTTTTGTGTCTGTTCCACCCTCGCCTACACTCTTGAGTTACTAATGTCGGAAACACCAGTAACTCTAGTGGGAGAGAATACTGCTAATTACACAATTTTGAGCAATAATGTGGGAATAGGTGTTTCTGCACCAAATCCCATTTGTTTTTGCTCTGTATTTAACCCAGCAATTTAGCTATTTTAAGCAGCTGAAGTCTTCGGGTGAAATACTTCTAATCTGTGGTTGTACTGTGGATCTCAGAATCTCAATAGGCCTAGTAACTTCTGTTACTGGCCCCAACTGGATAATCAGGTCACTAGGAACGAGGCCAAAAGTGTAAACATTTGTAATGCTTCTCTTTAACTCTCAGGTCATCCTTGTTTTTTCTATTCATGTTTTGCCAGGTAATAAATTCAACTGACTGCTGTAATGTAATAACCAACAGTGACAGCAGCAGACATCAGGAGTAGTGCATGTTTCCCCTTCTTCCTAAAGCATCTTTCCACCACTCATCAGCATATACGTCCGAGATCACCTTCAGACTCTTTCAGCAGCTAGAAGGCTGTTACGGGATTCATACCGCATTTGTAAACTTCAATCTCAGTTTCGCCTGTGGGTCAAATCCTTTCCTGGACGTGGAGCAAATGACCTGGTGTTAACATCATCTTTGTTTTGCAAAATAGACAACTTTTCCCTAATCTGATAGACAAAGGAGGATTGAAAATGGAGACTGTGGGGCCAGATTGACGAAGTAATTTGCATTTGTGAGTAAACCTAGACAAGAAAGTGGCTTACTAATGCAAGCAGGTTCAAAAAAGAGAAGTTGCAGGGTGGGAACGCCCTGAAACATTTGGGAAGACCAACGAACACATTAATTTGTAGGTATTCATAAGTTTGGCCATCTCACACTACCACCCTGGTAGCGATACAGGGACAAATCTCTTTCCATGGGTAAAAACAGTCTCCGTCACAGAGAAAAAAACCCAGTATATTTTGATTAACAGTGTAGTTGCACCATTGCAAAGGCATGTTTGCATGCACAACTGTACACTATATATAATTATGCAATTTGAATCCCTTCACTTAGATGTAATTATGAATTCACAACACTTTTCCAAGAGTACCCCTGGAATGCGCTGATTGTTGCATGTTTGAGGAGTTTGAATTCTTAGGTAATGAACCTGCAGATGCAGAGATTCATGTTTTATTAATGCCTTTGTGAATCGGGTCCTGAGAACTTTCATATCCATGTTTGAATATCTTGTTGCAGTTTCCCACAGTCTGCATTCATCATACTGTGATTCTAATTACATCACTGATCATGATCAGGCAATGATTATGATGAGTACAGTGGGAGTCAACATTTGTGTCAGGAATGTTGCTAGTCTGAAGACCTCCCATGGGATAGTATCAATCTTTATTTATTATTACAGAGGATCAAAGGCATATAACAATGAATACTTGACTGTAAACATCATAATTGTAGTGATGGCAAACAGTGTATTTTTATTGGAATTTGGGTACCTCAGTGTTGCTTTTGTAGCCTTATAGCCGGCTGCCGAGGACTATACCGATTGTTAAAGGCCCTGAACCCAAATTATAGGCCCCAGCCGCAGCTGATCCTTAAGGATGGAATGGTGAAAATTCCAACACCTCTCCTTCAATATAAGCTCCCCTCAAGTGAAATACCAAATAATGAGTGAGTTATCAGACATTAAAAACTGGAAAATACCTATTTTTACTCTTTGGCTGTCTTGTACTGGAGTGGCCCATATGGGGTTGATTTGTGAGAATGTTCTATGACTGACAGTAATAAGTGGCAGATAAAAGGACAGACCAGACCGAGAAACTTTCTCGCCTTTCACAATAGTAACTGCAGCCCCACCCTTCACCCCTTGCCATCTACCAAATTGCAGCACTCATGAAGAACTAATGAGCTGCTCCTAGCTAACAAGGTTTCAACGTGCTTTCTATGGATAGCTCTCTTTCTATTCTCCTCACTTCTGTGTCTTGATGGCCAACCTACAGCTACAGGAATGCAGGCAATACACTTCCACTGTCTGGAGAAGCTGCCCTCACCCTCCGTCTTGTGCCATGCTAAACCAAGGGCATCCAAAATGGATAGCACTGGATTCAATAATCAGTTTCATATAAACCTAGCATTCTACTAACACCCATGTGTTATGTGCATACTTTACACACACTTGACATATACATAGGATGTCAGAGCAAAGTTCTGAGGTTCAATGTAGCAGTGGGACCTTACTCAAGAGGGTCCAGTACGTGAGATCACAAAACACAATGAGGAGCAATAACAACTTCCTTATCCACTAAACCCAAGACAGGGGCATTAGTCTTCTGTCAACTCTAAGTGCACCCCTTCAGGTCAAAGGACTAGTCCCAGACCTTGCATTGTCAGGGAGAGGCCTAGGCCCTATGGACACACTAGATTAAAAGGAGAAAAGTCAGGAAATTATGATATGTGTATTTGTAAAGTACACTGTCACATGCAATGGTAGCCTGGAGCAGCACACGTGTGTACCTAGCACCACCTACGGTAGGTTGGTTAACTGAAAAGGCAGGTCTTCAGCTTCTTGCTGAATTCAAGAATGCAGTCTCTGTTGTGGAGTGTGAGGTCATTCCATGGTTTAGGAGTGATGTAAAAAATAACAGATACACTCGCAGCAGGGCACTAAGGGCAAGGGCACCTAGCGGTGGACAGCTTTTACTCCTGATTCTACTGCCCATCAAAAATACTATCTCACATGCAAATAATCATTTTTTACTACAGTTGTACATCGTCAGATTGCATGCTATCCCAAAAGGCCTTCTCCCAATATACTATAAAACCTTCGATAAAAAATTGACTTTGACTTTAGTCAAATGTTTGTGAGTTGGTCTGTTTTCTGTGGTTGAATTATGTTTTATTTTCATACATTATCATAGTGAAATACTTTTTGTTACCATTTCTAATTGTGTACCCACGCACAGAATGCCTGGTGTGACAGCACCATTGCCAAGTTTTGTTATAATCTCATATTTCTCCAAATTTCAAGTCCTGTGCATTTTTCAGTGACATAGGGTAATCGTCAAGGTTTCAAGGAAACGTTTCTAAAAATCACACTATAACTCGTGTTTAGTCTTTTGCTCCATGCATACTACAACTTGAGGACGCTGGAACAGGACATTATTTTAATTTGCATTTCGTAGTCGTTTCTAGTTGTGCCACACGTTTAACCTATATTTAAGAAAATTCATTTTTTAAAACAGAACTGTGCACAATGCGATAGAAGTGTACAGTTTTACCTTTATATTGTTATGTCAGAAATTAAATTGGAAAATGTTCACATGAGGAGCAGAGGGTGGAAAAGTTGTAGAATGGAATGGAACACTGCCATCTAATGTATCAGTTGGAAATTACATCTGGCGAATGGTATTTCAGGTTTGGCGTAACATCGCGGCTGTATCTTCACTATGTATTGTTATCAATTCTTTAAAATACACATAGAGTGGACTTTGTCTCCACCCAACGAAGAATTAGTCTCTTACCTCATGCTATTGGCTGTTGTTTGACTTCACCTTCCAGGAAGTGCTTCCACTGGACTATCCTACATCTGAAATCTACATTTTAACCGTAATGGTATTAGTCACATTCAGTTATTTCCCATATGCATTCTTGAGAGAAAGCAATTACCCCCCCCCCCCAGCATTGGCAAAGCACTTGTGCATCCAACAGAGGTGTGAATGCTTATGTTTACATGCTTTGGCGCACTAAAGCCAGACCTTTTGACGTTTAAACTATTATTGTTAAGTCGTTTTGGGACTCGTACGTCACTTCTGCAAGAAGCAGTTACTGCAAATTACAATGTTGTGTCCACAATGCTACTAGTAAATGTGCAGATGGATAAGCAGAATGGCAACTCAGGAATTACCGCGTTCTGATTAGTATTAGCAGTAGTCAGAATAGTAGTGTTGATATTATTATTATGACTATTATTACTATTATTATTATTATTATTATTATTACTATTATTATTATTATTATTACTATTTTGGCTGCAGTAATATTAATAATACGCCTTTATTATTATTGTTAGTATTATTAGTAGTGTTGATACATCTATTATCTTTTTATTAATAGTAGTATTAGCTATAGTAGTATTGCTTGTAATAAAATTAATATTAGCCTTATTTATGATTACTTTTAATAATATTATGACTGTTGATGCTTTTATTATCTTTTAATTAGTATTAGTATCAATAGTAATATTATTGTTGTAGTAATATTAATATTAGCCTTATTTATTATTACTGTTACTATAACTGTTGATACTATGGTAATATATTAGTTATAGTAATACTACTATCAGCATTTCTTTATTATTATTCTTAGTGTTGCTAGTAGAAGTAGTGATAGTAGTCGTAGTAGCATTAACCTCTTGGCAAATTTGTGTCTGTTTTTTCCAACATTCTGGGGATTGTAATGGTACCCAGGGTTTGTGAATTTCTCTGGAGGGGACTGAGAAAATAGGCAAAATATAGTAACATTTTGTGTTTTTGGAGAAAAATAAGGAAAAAGTGCTCCAGATAAAAGTGTCTGTGTTTTTTCCCTAAGAATGGCATCCACAAAGGGTTTGCTGTACTAAAGTCAGCATCTTTCCAGCTTTCAGGAATATACAGAGCTGAATCCAAAAACCTAATTTTGTACCACAATTTTGCCATTTTTCTAAGAGATATTCTACTTTCCCTATTTTTTGTGCTCTCAACCTACTTATGGTTTGTGGTGAAAACCAGCGTGAAACCCATGAGTGATCCAGAAAACCTATACATTTCTAAAATGTAAAGAAAATTCCGTATTCAGCAAGGGTTCATATGTGTAGATATAACAAGGTTTTGATAAGGAAAAGAGCTGTTGAAATGAATAAATATCAAAAATGAGTAGGAAAAAACAGGCATTTGTGACAACATTTTTATCTGTAACTTTCTGTTGCGATGGCCGATTGGCAGAAGCAGTATACCATTGCAACGTAAAATGGTTTTTCATTGTGTACCTAGTATACACCACTTCTTACAGTGAAATAGGGAGAGTTAAAAATGGGCAGCGAGAAAACCTATATATTTCTGAAATGGACACAAGATATAGAGTTTGGAAGGAGTGGTTCATTCTAGATCTCTGAACTTGTGGATACCCGTACTAGCATATGATTTGGAGGGTATTTTTTAAGATGTCATCTTTCTTATACACTGGCTCACATTTGAAAGGCACAAATGCAGTGAAAACTAGTATGTAATAACAGATGTTCTACTATTCTATTGTCCAACACATCTCATGATAAAAATGGTACCTCACTTGTGTGGGTAGGCCTAGTGCCTGCGACAGGAAACAGCCCAAAACACAACATGGGCACAGCACATTTTTCCATCGACAACTGAACCTTTTTTCCATAGTGGGTAGCTTGAGATCTCAGGCCCCAGCTCAGCCGGCACCTAGGGAAACCTAGCCATCCTGTACATTTTTTAAAACTAGACACCTAGGGGTATGCAGGGTGGCTGGCTTGCATGGCTTTCACCACATTTTATCTCCCAGAATCCCTTGCAAACTTCAAACTTTGACTAAAAAAACACATTTTCCTCACATTTCTGTGATGGAAAGTTCTGGAAACTGCGGGGAGTCACGAATTTCCTTCAACCCGGCATTCCCCCAGGTCTCCCAATAAAAATGGTACCTCATTTGTGTGGGTAGGCCAACTGCCTGCATCAGAAAATGGCCCAAAATACAACATGGACACAGCACATTTTTCCACTATACACTGAACCTTTTTTCCAAAGTAGGAAGCTTGAGATTTTGGACTCTAGCTCAGTCAGCACTTAGGGAAACCTACCCAAACAGTACATTTTTAAAAAACTATACAGCTAGGGGCATGCAGGGTGGGCTGACTTGCATGATTTTCACTACGTTTGTTTACTCAGAATCCCTCGAAAATCTCAAACTTTGACTAAAAACACATTTTCCTCACATTTCTGTGATGGGCAGTTCTGGAATCTGCAGGGACCCATAAACTTCCTTCCACCCAACATTTCCTCAGGTCTCCAAATACAAAATAGTGCCTCGTTTGTGTGGGTAGGCTAAGTGCCGGCGAGAGGAAATAGCCCAAAAGGCAACATGGACACAGCAATTATTTCCACCAAAAACTGAACCTATTTTCGAAAGTGGTTAGCTCAAGATTTTGGGACCCTAGTTCAGCCGGCACCTAGGGAAATCTAGCCAACCTGTACATGTTTGAAAACTAGCTACCTAGGGGTATGCAGTGTGGGCTGACTTGCATGGCTTTCACAACGTTTCTCTACACAGAATCCCTTGCAAGCCTCAAACCTTGATTGAAAACACATTTTCCTCACATTCTGTGATGGAAAGTTCTGGAATCTGCAGGAGCTACAAACTTCCTTCCACCTGACATTTCCCCAGGTCTCCCAATACAAAATGGTACCCCATTTCTGTGGGTAGGCTAAGTGCCGGCGAGAGGAAATGGCCCAAAACGCAACAAGGACACAGCACATTTTTCCACCAAAAACTGAACCTTTTTTCCAAAGTGGGTAGCTTGAGATTTTGGGATCCTAGCTCACCTGGCACATAGGGAAACCTAGCTAACCTATACATGTTTGAAAACTAGCTACCTAGGGGTATGCAGGGTGGTCTCTCTTGCATGGCTTTCACCACATTTCTCTACCCCGAATCCCTTGCAAACCTCAAACCTTGACTGAAAACACATTGTCCTAACATTTCTGTGATGGAGAGTTCTGGAATCTGTGGGGAGCCACAAACTTCCTTCCAACAGGCATTTCAGGTCTCCCAATAAAAATGGTACCTCACATGTGTAGGTAGGCCAAGTGCCCACAACAAGGAAGGGCTCAAACGTATTGTGGTGATAATGATAACTAAGGTGAGTGTACTAATTTGTCCTGGAATTGGGAACCATTCAGAGAAACCTATCTAACCCAGCCTTTTCTGAAAAGTAGGCATCAAGGGGAGTCCAGGGAGGTATCGCTTGTGTGTATTCCCCAATTGTTTTTCCACCCAGAATACCCTGCAAAGGTGAAACAGTGAATAGAAACACTATTTTTCTTTGCAATGTAAACTACAGGAATATGCAGGGATCCATAAACGTCTTACCATCCAGGGTTCTCCAACTTGTCCCGATAGAAACGCTACCCCAGTGGTGTGCCTGGGCCTAGTGCCTCTGACAGGAATGGATCACACAAGGGTCAATGGTAGTCCTTACATGAGGGCTACTGTTGACCCTGGGTGATCGATCCCTGAAGCAGGCACTAGGCACAGGCATGCAAGTAGGGTAGTGTTTTTATCAGGACAAGTAGAGAAACACTGGGTGATAGGAATTTTGTGGATCCCTGCACATACCTGTAGTTTACGTGATAGAAATGCAAGGAAAATTAGTGTTTTTATTCACCTTTGCAGGGTATTTTTGGTAAGAAAACTTTGGGAAATCCACACAAGCCATACCTCCGTGGACTCCCCCAGATGTCTAGTTTTCAGAAATGTCCAGGTTTGCCTAGGTGCCAGCTGAGCTAGGGCCCAAAATCCACAGCTACCCATAATGACAAAGAAAACAAGGAGGTCTTAGTAAGAGATACCTTACCGTCACAGATATAAATTTAAGTTTGTTAAAGTTAATCCACCACTCACACTGGTTGGTTTTAGCACCTCCAGAAATTTTCGTTTCAAGGCATAAATATTGAAGGAAAGCACCCTTTTGGCATGGTTAGCCTCCTACTTTTTGCCTGGTATTGGATGCAATTTCAACTGAAAGTGCACTGGGTTCCTGCTAAGCAGGTCCCCAGTGCCACTTCTCTTTCCCCAAAAACTGCACAGTCTTTTCCCCAATTGGCAAAACCTATATCATCCACTGTAAGTCCTTAGTAAATGGTACCCCTGGTACCTAGGGCCTGGCGTACTAAAGAAGGTCCCTAAGGGCTGCAGCATGAATTGTGCCATCCTAAGGGACCCTTCACCAAGCATGTGACAGGCTGCATTGCAGGCTGCGTGTCTTGGTGCAGAAAAAAGTGAAAACACAACATGACACACATCCTGGGTGCCCTGCCCCCTAACACTGCATGCAGTTTATGTAAGTCACCCAGCAAGCAGGTTTTACAGCCCTAAGGCAGGGTGCATTATTACATGTGAGGGCATATATGCATGAGAGGATATGCCCCTGCTTTGTCTTTGCCGACTCTCAGGCATAGTAAGTGACCAGGTTTAAATACATGTGCTGGACACTGGTCACTACGAGTACCCCAGCTACTTGATGGCTTCACTGAAGATAGGGATAATAGGTATCAAACACCTCGCATTGCTGAACACACACTGTGTTGCATTTACCAATACATGCACCCAGAGGGCATCTTAGAGATGACCTCTGAAAACCTACCAACTACACGTATGTTAACCAGCTGATCCTGCCAGTTCGGCCACCTTAGCCACGTTTCTGACCCCCCTGCCTTCCCAGCAAGGTGAGGGCCAGCGCTCTCGGGCCCAGAGACAAAAGCCTGCACTGGGCGAAGGTGTTGACACCTCCTCCAGGCAGGGCGGATGTTCCAGGACGGGAAGCTTCAAAGCTTGGCCACCTTTGTAATGCGAACCAGGTCTCTCCAAATGGCGGAGATGACCAACCCCCCTGTCCTACCCCAATTTTGGTGGCTAAACAGGATGGGAAATTAGTCAGAGCTGGAGGTGTGCCCACTTCATGCCAGTCCCGCCCCTAAAACGTAGAAGCTGAAGTGGACACCACTTTTTAAATTCCTCCATCTTGGTTTGGAAGGAATTAGGTCACTAGGGTCAGGGTTATAGCAATTTTCCAATGGAAGTGGTAATTGAAAGTATGTAGTCACACTAGAGGTTGGCTGCCAGCTGGCACTCCCTGTAACGCCCCTAAATTAAGTAGGTGGCACCCCTGAACCCTAGAACTCAGATTCTGATGACCTAAAAAGAATAGGACAAAGAACAGATGCACCCACAGAAGAGGAGAAGAAGAAGTAGCTGACCTGTACCAACCTCGACAGCCTGTCTGCACACCTAGATGGACTCTACACTAAAAGATGCTCTGTGCTGCAGCTGAGACTCCAGAAACTGGAAGGACTGCCTGTTGAAAAAGACTCAAGTCTCCTGTGAGGAGCAATAACTGCTTCCCAACCAACTCGAGAAAAAGGACTCTGTAACCTCCAGAACCACAAAAACCCAACACCTG
This sequence comes from Pleurodeles waltl, assembly GCF_031143425.1. NCBI lineage: Eukaryota > Metazoa > Chordata > Amphibia > Caudata > Salamandridae > Pleurodeles > Pleurodeles waltl. Next base: position 133,964,016 of record NC_090438.1, read on the forward strand.
AGGACAGTCACCGACCTGAGTGGGAGTGGACCTTCGGTGCCAGTAAGGACTCTGCGCATAGGCCCCCTCCCACAGCCTCTGTGGTGAGAGAAACTCAACACCTAAAGCAACGACTGCATCTGTTGCCGCCAGCCCGCGTTGAAGTGGACCCCTGTTGTCAACGACATCCCCTAGCTCTCCTAAGCTCGAGTCAACTGTGGTTTCACCCATCCTGGACTCCACAACAGTGCCTGCAGCCTCAGACAACCGGACCCCCCAACCATGAGTGCTCCTGGACAAGTTAACCAGAGGACAAAGGACACCCCTGCATCCTTCGCCTCTGGGCCCTGGTGAAGATAACCAAAGGTGCACCTACGTCCTCAAGCATCCCACGTTTACAACCTACCTGTTGGTTGTCCCCGTTGGCCCTCCCAGTCAGAGCCTGTAGCCTAAATCCACTGAGAGCCATTCCCATTGAAATACATTGGGCACCCGACATGTTCTGCGCATCTGCACCCCGCCGCTCCAGAGCTGCCTGGAGTGACCAGTTGGTGTGGATCTGACCCTTGCCCAGTACTCACCTTAAGTCTACAAGATTGTTCCAGTGAGTCATCTATAAGTGCTTGTTTGATGAATGTGTATTCCTTCCATAGGTTAACATTGAAGAACTCTGAAATTGCACTGTCGATATTTGCAACTAAAGAGTATTTATGCTTAAAAGCGTGGTTGGCTTATAACGAAGTTCGTGGGTTTAAAGTATATTTATAAAAAGAAGTGTTATTTTTCTAAATTGGGCTCGGATTTATTCTTTGAGTGTGTGTCTCTTATATTGCCTCTGTGAGTACAACAGATACTTAGCACTACCTTCTGCCTGCCCACACTACCACAAAATAGAGCATTAGTCCTGCCTACTTTGGCCTCTGGAATCCAAATAGGGATCCACTGGACTCTCTGCACGGTGTACTGCCTTTTAGAGCATCATATAGAAAACCAGCTTCCTACATTTCTCTTTGAATATTGAAACCAAGCACTGTGAAGGTGAGCCATAAAGCCTCTTCATGGGACCAACCGCTTTATGGTCCATTCACACGTCAGTCACGCACAACACACAGCGCTTTCATGCCACCCACCATGGGCCCATTCCAACTGATCTGCGCACTCATATCAACTTACCACCACCAGACAAGGGCCCATCACATTCATCCACTACAAGATGGAATAAGTTTAACTACAGTTTACCACCTGTCAAGTAACCACCTACTTCTTCCTGAACATTATTGAACGCATGCATAGTGAACCTTTACTGATGGTTCCCATGACAGCCACAAGAGGCTCAGGAAGACATGTCTTTCATGTGCCTTTAGAGCCCTCACTGTGCTGAATCCACCTCCTTCCAGTTTGTGGATGCAAGCTGGGGTGTCCGAAGATGCCTTGCGAAGCCTATGCCTCGAAATGAGTGAGCATATTTACCTTTGACACCAAGGCAGACGTGCTTGGGAATTTTCACAAAGTTCCCTAAAGAGAACCTCATAAACTATGAAGAAGGGTAGTTTTTGGCACACAGGGTACTCTGTGAGAAAGTAGCATATGTTCCATCCACCGTTATGTGCAGTTCTGTGACTGTAATGCACTTATACCGGAAAATGAATATCTATTAAGTTCTGACAGAGGATCAACATGGCAAGCAGGTCAAACATTGACCCATATGTGACATAGTAATTCAGTGCGAGCACGGCACCAATGGGTTTGAATTCATAGGTGTAGATGATGTCATGGCATGTGTGTCTGTGCTACCTTTACTGGCTGCCTTCTACCTATGCAATACCCCTGGTAAAGCAAACGTACCGTAAGCTTTTCTTACCTGTAGGAGGCTGGCCTGGCTTATAGTGGGTACCTGATGGTACTTAAACCTTGTGCCAGGTCCAGTTATCCCTTATTAGTAGATTAGTAGTGTTCTAGCAGCTTAGGCTGATAGAGGTAGCTATAGCAGAGCATCTTAGGCTGAACTAGGAGACGTGCAAATCTCCTAGTATACCACTTACATCATATAGCACTATATCATAAGAATCACAATACTCAGAGTTACTAAAAATAAAGGTACTTTATTTTAGTGACAATGTGCCAAAAATATCTCAGAGGATATACTCCCTTAGGAGGTAAGTAAAATACACAAAATATATACACAAACCAAAATCAGGTAAGTAAACAGTTAGAAAAGTAGTGCAAACAATGTAGAATACAATAGGATGCAATAGGCCTAGGGGCAACACAAACCATATACTAAGAAAGTGGAATGGAAACCACCTAGGGGCCCCTGGCTTAGTGTAGTGTGTAGAGGGTCAATGGGAGTGTAAGAAAACACTACGGGTGTCCAAGATACCCCACCCCAAGACCTTGAAAGTAGGAGTAAAGTGACCCTACTTCCCCAGAAACACTCTAAAGTCATGATAGGAGATTCTGCAAAGACCACAACAGACTGCAAAGCACTGAAGATGGATTCCTGGACCTGGGGACCTGTAAAGGAAGGGTACCAAGTCCAAAAGTCACGAAAGTGTCCAAGGGGGGCAGGAGCCCACTAAACCCCAGATGAAGGTGCAAAATGGCTACCTCCGGGTGGAAGAAGCTGAAGATTCTGCAACAGAAGGTGCCAGGAACTTCTCCTTTGCACAGAAGATGTCCCACAGCATGCTGGAGCATGCAGAGTTGTTTCTACGCAGAAAGACCACAAACAAGCCTTGTTAGCTGCAAAGGTCATGGTTGAAGAAAAAGAAAAAGGGTGCTGCCCGGGCCCAGGAAGGACCAGGAGGTCGTCACTTGGACGAGGAGACAGAGGGGGTGCACAGCCACACAGAGAGCCCACGCAGAAACAGGCAGCACCCACAGAAGTACTTGAACACGGGTTCAAGAGAACTGTGCACGGCGGTCGTATCAGCACTACAGAGGAGAGTCCCACGAAGCCGGTGGTCAACTCAGCAAGTTGAGCAATGCAGAACAGAGTGCTGGGGACCTGGGCTGTGCTGTGTATGAAGGATTCCCTGCAAAAGTGCATAGAAGCCCTAGCAGTACACAGGATTACTGTCTGGCGTGGGGAGGCAAGGACTTACCTCCACCAAATTTGGAAAGATGGACCACTGGACTGTCTGGGTCACTTGGATCCAGCTCCTGTGTTCCAGGGACCACCCTCATCACGATGAGAGGGGACCCAGAGGACCAGTGAAGCAGAAGTTTGGTGCCTGCGGTAGCAGGGGGAAGATTCAGTCGAGCCACAGGAGATTTCTTCTTGGCTGCCAGTGCAGGGTGAAGGCAGACAGCCCCCAGAGCATGCACCACCAGGAAACAATCGAGAAAGCCGGCAGGATTAGGCGCTACAATGTTGCTGGTAGTCTTCTTGCTACTTTGTTGCGGTTTTGCAGGTGTCCTGGAGCAGTTAGCGGTCGATCCTTGCCAGACGTCGAAGAGGGAAATGCAGAGGAATTCT